>NW_020454439.1:287640-311013 GCF_003342845.1 Nothoprocta perdicaria | reverse complement strand
AGAAACCCTTCCTGTTGTCTCTGACTTGCCTCGCCAACTCTAATTCCACCCGGGCTTTGGCCTTCCTCGTTTCGCATCTGCAATCTCTGACAATGTGCCTGTATTCCTCCCRYGTGGCCTGYCCCTTCTTCCACAAGCTGTACACCCTTTTTTTCTCACTCACTTTGCCCAGCAATTCCTTACCCATCCATACAGGTCTCCTGCCCCTCTTACTCGACTTCTTTTTTGTGGGGATACACTGATCCTGAGCTTGGAGGAAGTGGCACTTGAATATCAGCCAGCTCTCCTGGACCCTCTTTCCTTCTAGGACCCTGACCCAGGGGACTGCTCCAAAGAGCTCCCTGAAGAGGTCGAAGTTGGCTCTCTTGAAGTCCAGGGTAGCTATTCTACTTCTCGCCCCATCTCCTCCACGCCGGATCGTGAATTCCAACATCTCGTGGTCGCTGCAGCCCAGACTGCCCCCAACCCTCACATTTTCCACTAGACCMTCTCTGTTTGTTAGTATCAGGTCTAGCAGCGCCCCTCCCCTTGTTGGCTCCTCAACCACCTGCRTCAAGAAGTTATCTGCAATGTTCTGCAGGAACCTCCTGGACTGTCTGTTCCTGGCTATGTGGTCATGGTTCAGGAGAGCCCGTGCAGGGACTCTCAGTGATTCTGCACAGGCGACAGGGGCGCTGACAGAGCCACTCCGTGAGGTTCAGCGTGCTGACAGGGCTCCGTGCTGCACGCTTCGCTCCCACCTCCTGTCCCCTTCCTTCCCTCTCCCTTGCACCACCAGTAGCATCTGCTCCACACAGGCTGAACCATCTTCATAAAGCACCGTGACTCACGTAGCTCAGCTTATTAAAGGCAAGAAAGCCAAAGCTCAGGCTCAGCTGATTTTGTGCTTATTTTATTTTGCTCATCATTTTTCCTATGATCTCTGTCACTGGTAGGCTAAGTGCTGGGCTCAAGCTGATTAGATGCTCGGCAGGTTTGCTGCCTCAGCCTTGCGTGCCCCAGTGCCGCCCAGCATGGAACTGACCCAAACTGAACGTTTTTCCTTTCCCTATGTCTATCCTGAAGCACTTTTTTTTTCTTTTTAAATTACTGAGGAGCTCAGGACTATTTGACAGAACTACTTATTGACGAAAACTGGATAAATTCTGTGAATATTTAGGATTTAAAGTCTGTTCAGAAATGGAATCATGAAATATGCAATCTCTCAATAAGCTTGTTACTACCAAAATTGATATGATTTGACGTATTAACCCATTGTCAGAGCTTTTATTACTGCAAAAATACTTAGTATTAGACTTTTTTCTTTCCAAAAGTGTTCAGAATCATGTTACACGAACAAAAGACATTTAGATTATATTAAAAACAAAGATTAATATTGGAAGTTAGTTGAGAAAAGCAGACAAAATACCCCAGAAGATTTTACATTAAAATATTTATAAGAACATTTTCAATTACGCCATTTTTGCTTGAGGATCATTGATGAGCCCCATTAATAACATACAACGGGGACCAACACCACTCAGGAACTAATTTTTGCCCTTTTCCTCCAGTGCCTTTGGAGTCAAGCCTATTGACCTCCCCAGGCCAAAATCAGAGGAGTGTCTTACGCCCTGGATCACAATTTGGAGCCAGTGCTTTGCATACGAGCTCAGGAACCCAGGTTCAGACCTCACCATGCCCCTAAAGCCTCAATCGTGTTTTGGTGCATCAAGACTGGAGGAACTGAGAAGAGTTTAAATTTTATATCTATATTTGGTAAAGACAAGCAGAGGGGAATCCAGGGAAGCATATGAGCAACTAAAACTACCACCTAGGGAAGCATCTGAGCAGCTAAAACTACTGCCTCCTTGCAGGCACACAGGCCTCAAGTTGATGATCATGCATTGCATCAGATGAAAGTGTTCCCGTATAGTGTCTCATTATATTTGCCTACTAATCCTTCAAAGAATATTTAGCAGGTATTTGTAAACTGATTTCAGTTTACACAACATAAATGTTTCAGTAAACATAAAGCAGCAAACACAAAAATCTTATTCTGGCCACTTGGCATTTGGTTAAATGCAGTACCACATCTTTTCTTAAAATCTCCTTCTCTGGTCAGCAAAAATGTAGGTAAAAAAAATTAAACTTTTTTTTCCCCCCCAAAACTAGCAGGCTACAAGAAAAGGATCAGGAGGGAGAATTATAGTGTTGGTGTCCAATGGCATCTTATGGCAAAGCTCTTTGACAGCTTTATTCTGTCATTGGAGAGATCTGCTCTTTGACCCAGCTCATGGAAAAGCTAGGACAATATGAATGATTTTTCCCTGTCAGGGCTCATATTCCAAGCTGAAGCACTACCCACCAAGCCTGCATTTTTATTTCTCTTGGAATCAAGTCTCACTGGTGAGTTTTAGCTGGGGAAAGCAGCTGTCAGGTGTCCTTGCATGCTCCTATTTGAGGTTTTTTAAAGCAAATTCTTTACAAAATCACCACAGTCTCTATCACACCCTGCAATGTAAGGAGCTACACTTGCAGGTGTTGTCATAAATAACTGTGTCCTGTACACTTACTCAAACATTACTGAAGCAAAGACAGTGTCTCTGCTCAAGATAATACTAAGCAGAAAAGGAAAAGTAAGCACTTTTAGCCAGTAATATGTCATTCACAAAGATATGTATATATACATGCATAAGTATTTTTGAAAAAGAAATCATTAAATTTTTGCCCATGTGTTGCTGAAGCAATGAGGATAACCAGGCTTTTTCTGGGAGATCCTGCAGAGTATCTGTGCCAGGACACTCAGGTGCTAGCAGCAGCAAAGCTGGAAAAGCACAGTGTCTTGGTAGCCAAAATAGAGGCTACAACTCATGCTGAATTTTACTCAGCAAGTCCAGGAAGACACACTCTTACAACCATGACTGTTATATCAGACAGTGTAAAGGGTCATTTAAGGGCAAATGCAAAAAAAAAAAAAAAAAAAAAAAAGAAAGTTCTGTAAAAAGTCCAGTAAACTATACTGGTATCAACATTCACATGCTGCAATCATATTTTCAGATCAACTCCCTTGCTGTTTCTAGATAATGACAGCAGTCAAAACATTCTTCAAAATAAATTTTAAAGAGTCAAATAATTTCTGTGGTCTTGCTTGGCACACCTACACAATGGTGCATTTTACCTATACAAAACCCAGCACTGCTACCTGTTGCAGTGTTATCACATTAACACTCTTAACTTAGATGTACCTACATGATTCACACTTCTCACCTCACTGTGCTTCCTGCTGCTCCATGTGATCTAATTTGCAGTAATAGCAGTGTACCTGCAACTAAATATTGCAACTCCTTAAGAGCTGATGCCATTATTTTGCTAACAAGTGCCGTGCTGAAAGCTACGAATCCTTGGTAGTTACAATGATATTCCTGTGTCACATCTCTGCATCTTCTCTTTCGTTTTTCTTCTTTTTTTTTTTTTTTTTTTTTTTGGTTGTAATTACACTGTGTGCATGCATAATTGTGAAAACACAGTTGGCACAAACATATGACTAGAGACATTAGCCTTTTTGCATGGTAGCCCCGCTGCTCCCCAAATGCTTGCCATTCCCAAGCTGGAAGCTATCCGATCCTTTCGAAATAGATATGGAACAAAATATGTATTACCATGACTTGTTGTGTGCTCTGTTCCATACAATAATAATGTACCTGAAATGGATTTCAAATGAGGAAGAAACGACGAGATGAGCCTCTGCACTGAGGCTTATGGCAGCCTGACTGCTGAGCACATTCAGCTGCAAATAAAGGAATCCACACTACACGAAAAATAGGGTGTTGGGACCAATAAAAATTAAAGCCAGAGGTCCAAAACCAAACCATCTGTTAGGCAATGGCTATTTGACACACAAACAGAACATAGAAAAGAATAACACTCCCAAGCAGACTCTCGTGGCAGAATGAATTTGTATCCCTCTCAAGTTTCCATAGCCCCAAACCTTTCATTTTACAGGATCTTTGCTGCCTTTGAGATTAATCTGTAAAGTGTTACAGATTATTATACTCATTTATTAAAAAACACACAAATGTATGAATAACCTTTTAAAGGATATTCTTAGTACATGCTATTTTAGAAGCTGCATGAGATATTAATAATGCTGATGCCACTATAGAGAAATCTCATTAAATGTGAATTTCACTGTGCATGGAGAGAAGCAGGGAAATGGGTAACTGATTTCCGATGTGTCACTTCCAAACAGTGCAATCTGGGCCAAATTGTCCTTGGATCCAATGTTGGGACAGGATCAAAAATAATGGGAACCCTTTTCCAGGAATCATTTGTCAAGCTTCATGACGGCCTTGTGCTTGTCTGTTATTTAGATGATTTCTCTTGTAGGCCAACTCATGTCTCATGGCTACTGCAAGAGCCACGTCTCTATTGATTTTGGGAAAACAGACATATATATTGATTGAGACTGACAACTGGAAAGGTTAGATGACGTGTTTTACCTTGTCAAACCACCACTTCCCGCAGTCTGAGTTCAGGGCACTAGTTTTCCTCATTGAAGCACACAGCTTGTTTCACCAGTGCAGCCACACACATTATTTCTCACACATGGGTTTCAGATTTCTCCATGGGAAAACAGAAATTGGCTAATGATGCACTTTATTGAGGACCTAATAAGATATTATAATAAACTCTTGCTTTACAGAGTTGAAATGTCATTTCTTAGCTATCATTATATACTCAGAGGGCACAGGAATTGTACTGATGGAGTGTGTGAAGTACTCATTGCTATATTAATAGTAGAAGAAGTTCTGCAATTTCACTGGCTGCTGTAACACTTGATTTTAAAATCTTACATCACAGCACTGTTATAAAAAGTGATTTCCCTTGCTTGGTGTGAGAGAACTTGTTGTAGCCCCACACTCTTCAGACAGAATGACTGACACACTGTTGAAGGTATCAAAATCAGAGGTATTTCCATTAGTCAGTTCTTCGGATTCTGGCTACCGTTTTCTTTTGTCAGGACCCAAGGCACCCTACAGACCACCATGGAGCAGGGTGCCCTCCCTGCACTCAAGGCTGGTGAGAGAGAGCAGGGTGAGAAGCCTCAGCTGCCCTTGGAGCTCCTCCAAAAAGCTGGGAAAAGCTTTAAGCAGAGGCTCCCCCAAAACAGCTCTGCCAGGCAACGCTTTCTTCACATAGTGCATTAATGAGTATAAACCTGATGACCTTGATTTGGACCTATCATTTTTACACTGTTCTCTCCTTCAAATGAATCTTTTTTTCCACCCATTTCCATTGTAGTGGTGCTCAGGCATCTATAGAACTACTGTTATCTTCTAAACACTGACTTTCAAAATGAGCTTAAGGAAACCAGATAACAACAAACCCAACATTTCAGTGCAACACTCAATTTAGTTGAGAAATATAATACTTGATATGAAGTGAGGTCCTAATCAACACACTCATACAACACAAAACTGATGTAGTTACTCACTAAATGGATGTAAAAAACAATGGACAAATCTCAAAATGAAACTGTGAACAGAAAATTGTCATTGATCAAGCTTCAAACAGCCCAAAGTAAGGGATAATGGCAAATATCATTGAAGGCAAATTACTGATATAGAGAGATCAAGCTGAACTACTTCCTAAGTCCAGTATTAAGCAAACAATGTGCCCAAACAGAAAGGTTTGGAAACAAGAGAATTCAAGAATTCAAACCATACTTTTAAAGTGGGGACAGTAGATCTCTTCTGGAAAGCAGAAAGCAATGATCAATCCTCATCAGGATTTTAACACAGACTTACACCATGATACTGTTTTTTTTTTTTTTTAATAACTTCCACAGATCATCCATTCTTTATTCAAGAAAGAAACATAAAAATCTACACCCTTAAACAGACTAGGATCAACAAGGGACAGAAATAGTGTACTGCACTATTCTTAGATTTGGCACATTAACAGTCAGTTAATAAAACAGCAGGTCCCCCACTTACTGCCAAAGAAGAAAGATGAAAAATAGCGACAGATTCAGAATAATGGATTTTTGAAAACTGTTACAAAATGAGCATAATAAATAGCCTACAATCTTTAGTTTATCCTACAGAGTTTTCAACTCGTGAGTCAAAACCATTTTGCAAGTACACTGTCATGCTAAATCCCAGGTAACATATTCTGCAGGTTCTCCTGCAGTGACCAGACTCCACGAGGCCCCAAACGCTGCTAATTCTGGAAGTGAGGTGCAGTTTAGAAGTTCAAAAGCCCTGAAATATAATGTTAAAGAGCAACTCGCTTACACTCTATACACACCTACAGGGAAAGCAGAAATTTCAGAGGTTATTATGAAATTTTTCATTGCAGCAGACAAGGCATAAAAGCAATTCACCAGTGGAAGAGGAAGTCAGGCAACTTAGAGCTAGAAATAAACTTCAGGGAAGTTCCCAAAGCTCTGGCACTATTCAAAGAACTAGGACAGATTTTTCACCACCAAAAATTTATATAGTGAAAAATGAGATCTAAGACATATCCTCCAGTTCTACATAAACAGAAAATGCTATGTATGTTTTACCTAAGAGATCAAATTAAATGATTTCAAAAATCTCTTCTGGCTTTATAATCTACATTGTGAATAAAACAAAAGAAACTGGCTACCTTTGAAAACTAGTGAACTTTGGTGAGGCAGGATCTGAGTATTTTTTAACTTGTAATTCCTATGTAGTCTACAAAATGTCTCTTCATTGCAAAAGTGTCTTCACAGCTTCGCTGCAAACATCACTGCACTGTTGTTTGCTTTTGGAAATCAATCCATCCAGCTGATTGGATGTTAATTTTACAGCTGGTAAATTGGAAATTGATTTTTGTGCAGTGCCACATTACTACAATTCTGCCTCTGAAAAGTCACCTTTCTTGTTATGGTTCCTTATCACAATTTTGTCTCTCGTCAGTGGACACACACGCGCCAACATGACATGGCCACACCATACAGTTTCACCAAGTCTTCTCCTCAGCCTGCTTACGTTGCGTCTACCCCTCAGTTCACGGTCAAACCTTGTTTCTCTTATTAGTCCCAAAGAATCATTTAATAGAGTGGTGGGGATGGTTGGGAATGAGGGTGGTGGCATTTGGAGGCCATCTAGTTCAACTGTCTGCTTAGGATGATCTTTGAACTGGATGCTCTTGCAATTGCATCCACGGAGTTGTGGTCTGTCCTCTGATTAAGCCAAAGCATACCACATTATCAAGGATGCATTTTGAGACCAGTTTAGTATCTCAGACTGACTACCAACTGGTGGTTTGTAAACTGACTGACCATGAGGCAGAACCCAGAGTGAAAAAAAAAAAAAAAAAAAAAAGGGAGATTGATGGTTATGGTGTATGTGTTTCCAGAAGGAAACATGAAAAATCAGCTCTTTGCTGTGAACTTGCTGCGTGAAGTCCAAAAAGAACTGCAAACTGTGAGCCTGCTAATAAGTAACTTATGAATTTGATTCTGTATCTTGTATATCACATGTACTTTTTGTTTAGGACTTACTGTGATCATCTGTATTTTGCCAGAGTAAGATACACAGGCAAGTAACTTTGCCTCTAGATATTGCCGCTTTTCCATGTGTTAAATTTGGCCTGTCTCCAGGAAAGCAGAGGTATTGCACAACTCAACCTAAAGCTGCCTGAAATGGCAGCTGAGAGTCTAATTTACTGATAAATGATATGGACAAAGTACTACATGTTTCTCATCAGCTTCACAGACATTCAGAAGTGAACAACTTTCACTGCTTTGATGAACTACATACACAGAAGACGTATTTTGCTATAGGTCCCCCTCTGTCAGCGTCTAGGATGTCTAAAAGTAGGGACAGACATTGAAAAACAAACCCTGCTGAAGCATTACAGTACTTCCGAAACTGTGTCACCCACGAAGAAGGTTGTTTTATAGTATGTTTAATTTCCTGGCCCGCTGTAGACTTCCTGCATGACTTAAACAAAATGTTCAATCTCTCTGTATTTCTTCACCTTGTAAAGTGGTTTTGCAGTCATAGTCATAAAATACTGCATCATTGCTCAGATAGTCAGTAAAGCCTGACTGGTCCTTGACGTAGTAATTCCCCTCTTCCAGCCAACCCTTATAAACAGCAAGGAAGACACAGTTGCTGGTAAAGACCTTCAGATAAAACCACTAACTTCATTCCTCAGATCACCTGACTCAATGAGAAGGCTAAGTTAAAAGACAATTAAAAACACCCATGGAAATACTAGGGTATTTTGTTATCACATTAATCAATTAATCAAAGCAATCAGTGCTTACTAATCATTCCTTCATCCCTACCAGAAGATTAAAGACAGTGTGATCACTCTTTCTTTTAGAGCAAGATTAACCATTATTTAACTGGTTTATGTTCATGGTAAGCTGGTAACCCAATTCTGAAATGAAATGCAATTAATATCTTAGTCTATTTTACTAAACATATAAGAAGGTTTTCCAATCTGAACATCATGATATGAACTTTCTTTAGAATATGTGGTACCTCATGGAACCCTAAAAACTACCTTTTGTCACCTCAGTATAAAAGAGAACTCCTAGACAAGAGGTCACCTTGCCTCAATCTAACTGTGCCTGCAAAACAAAGAGAAAATTCTTTCCTGTGAGGAGCAAAATATCTTCTCTCATTGCATACCACTGAGATTCATCACAACTTCATGTACCTAGAATGAATTATTAGTTAATTATTAATTATTCTGTCTTAGCCGTCAAAATAATTGTGGGGGGGAAAAGGGAAAATCTGTAACCATAAATTTCACAGCAATTCCCCCAATCTTCTGGTAATTTTATATCTTTCACTTCACATCTGTATATGCACAAGGTAAAATGGAGTGGACATCTGTAAAACAGAGAGAAAAAGGCAGGAATTGCTTGCCACTTTTAGAAAAAGCTGCAATTATCTGCAATGAAAGCTCCTTGATGAGCTGAAAGGTTACCTAAATCTATGGTTTCCCATTTACTTTAACTAGGAGGAGCTGGTGGTTGCTCTATCCGTATCCATCATTTTGCTGGCGATGGAGGAAGCTGTGCCAGGGAGCAGCCAAGGACTCCAGGGAGAGGGTGAGACGGGGAGCTCCCTTCACACCTCCCTTGCCCTCTCCACAGAGATGGGCCTCCCTGAAGGACACAGCAGAAGGGATTCAAAGAGACAGTACAAACAGCAGTGGACATGCCTGGGAAACCTTATTTCAAAAGAAGAAACATTTCA
The DNA here is from genome assembly GCF_003342845.1 of Nothoprocta perdicaria. NCBI lineage: Eukaryota > Metazoa > Chordata > Aves > Tinamiformes > Tinamidae > Nothoprocta > Nothoprocta perdicaria. Next base: position 301,789 of record NW_020454439.1, on the reverse strand, counting down.
GAAGGAGAAACAGACTTGGCGATGTGCAAGACTGAGTAAAGTAAAGAAGTAGTTTGCATCACAATGCAGAATTTTTTAGGTATTCCCAAGAAAAAAAACGATTGCTCTAGCAGGCCACTGCAGTGCCTCTTGAGCTGTAAATCAAGAACTCTTTGGGAGACATTTGGCACCATGCATGAAGCAGAATGCACTCTGATCTGTGAGCTATCCTGTGAGGAGCTATGAAGAGGTAATCAATGGTGAGTCAAATTCATCAAGAAGAATTTTCTTTGCCATTTTGTACTGCTCAGCTCTACCATATGGTACATTTAGTTGAGCAGGCCTGGTACCAGATCAGAAACACTGGAAACAGGTGATTCAAAAGATGCTGATTTGGTATGAACTCACATTGCCAGTTCATATTTGTTCCAAACACCATTATGGATTAACTTTGTACTCCATTTTGCATTAACTATGCACTGTCAGGCTTTGTGCTACATCAAGCATCTCCTGCCTGCGCAACCCCAACCCTGGGCCAGCTCACGTATCATCTGACATCTGTCCTCTCGCAGGTGACAATAAACCAGCACAAGTCCATGAAGCTCTTGTCAACTTCATTATCGTGGTCTCCAAAAGATTAAACACAGGTTCAGTCATGTTCATGTGCCAGAATGAGATCAAATATGCACTGCTGGATCATCCAGTGCAGTACAGAACTTGATACTGATGACAGGGGACCAACCACAGAGCTACTCTTGGCCAAGTTTCCAAAACTGCATTTCTTGATTAAAAACAGCGGCATCAATGAAGGCAGACTAGCAGGTTTGATAAATGATCAAAGACACAAAACGTACTTAAAGCTCATGTCTACACTTCCGGAAACATGCCAGATGTTCTTGAAACTTTTGACTGAAAGCACAATAAAAAGCGTGAGGAGCCTGTTTAAGGCGATGCTTTTCTAGGAAGATGCTATGGCACATTACCTCCATCATGCAGGCTGACAGCCAGTAATTATTCACCATAATATTACATCCTTCTGTTTTGCTTTTGTGAGCTAACAGTTTTGGAAGAAATATTCAGATTGTTGAGATGCAGCATTTTCTTAGGCTCCTGTAATGAGCAGCAAACAAATTTGCTCTTTGCCTTAATCTTTCAATATAATACTTATCTTGGTATGGAAATGGCCCCCAAAGAACATTGTCATTTTAATTAATGAGAAATGGGACCAATACCTGGGGAAGAAAATACTATAGGGTAAAAAATCAAGATTTTCTATCTGGGGAAGGGTTAAGAGGAGCTCAGCCCAGGTGTCTTTTCTACAGGGGGATCAGCATTATTATTGCCTGTGATCCCTACACCCAGCCATTCATAATGTGTCTTCTCTAAACAGAGCTGCAAGACTTTTCAGGTGAGGCAGTGGGTCTCTCTGTGCTTTGAGGGAGACGACACAAATACCTGCACAAAGAATTATGGTGTTTCTGATGTGTGATGAGTTCCATCAGCCCGAGCGAACCTCTGCATCACTGAAGCATTTGAGGTAGGTGACAGCAAAAGATCGAATTCTTTGGATGAGATAATATTTTCTTCTCTGAGCTACAGTGCAGAATGAAGATAGAATACATTTTTCCTGCACATTTCAGGTCCAGTGTATTGGCAAAATCATGACATTTAAGCTTACATTATTATTTATAAAAAGAGCAGGTAATAAAATTTCTAATTAATGGACACATTAGTGAAACATGCCAACAAGCATTTAAGTCTATAACTATAAAAATACAGTGGCTTGAATGCTAACTGTAATTAATATATGGATAATTGCTGAATTAATGCCTGCTGAACATTTATTGCTGTAGCAACTTAGCACTATGGTCATTGAACTTCAGGATTTACTGCCATTTATGGCAATGGAAGATCTAAATAAACAAAAGCTGTTATTACTGTTGTCTCCAACTGCTATGATTCAAGAGAAAGGGTAAGGAGAGCTGTTCAGACCAAAGAATCAAACAAAAACATCTGGCCAAAATGATGATCTCTATGCTGAAGAACACGAACGTTAGCATTTCTGATAGAATAAAGGTAATAAATAGAAAGCAATTTTTAAGTCAGAGACACAAGCAGAGCAGAGAGGGTAAAAGGTTAACTGAAAAACATAGGAATCTCCAAATTTTCATATCTCACTGCTTATTTACTTAGAAAACCTTAGAAGGAATCCAAAACAGCATTAACAAAATAAATGAAAAAAAAAAAAAAGAAAATCTCCGTGCTCTGTGGAACATTTTCATGTTCAGAGACTGGGCAAAAAACACAAGAAATCAAAATGAATTGCTGCTAGTTCAGTGAATTCCAATGTGTGTGTGTCTATATGTGTGTCACTGTGAATTATTATGCGAATTATATGGAGGGGCCTATGTGTATATATTTATGTAGGTATAGGCATACACTTCTGCATAAACACATTTTTGGCAAATGCACATTCCTGGTTTATTTTGTTTCAATTTAACAGCAATACAGGCTTTCCTGTATGAGAAAAGAAATATTTCTCATTCAAGCAATTCTGCCCTGCACAATAGCATCTGTCTGTCTCCCTCTTCGGGCAGCCCCACAGTGACCAGTACAATAGCTGACAGCCCAGGGAATGGCATTTCAGTTACCATGTTCAGCATGAATAACAGAAGCATAAAACAATTTACTGAAAACTCGTCCCTCTGCACTTCCACTCGGCCCGCTCCATGGCCGTCTGGAGCACTTACGTGACAGCACAGAAAAATGCTTGCACTTCAGGAGTGCATTTTAATTCCTCCTTTCAAGAAGCTGCCCAGCAAGAGCTGAAAATCAATACCCGATAGCTCTACAGTAGCTATTACAACTTGAGTCTCCAATTACTTTTAATAATTTAAATAACAGCAGCAAAAGGCAACGTGAAAATCCTTCTCTCTCTCACTTGCAATTCCCAGGCGTCTCCCACTGAGGACCTGCTTTTGTGCATGGGGAAGCATGTGCTGAGCTCCGGCACAACGTGCCCCCGACTGCAGCTCTCTGCGCTCCGGAGGCATCTCCATCCTCATGCACCTCCTGCATATGCAGCCTTGCATGCGCACAAACCCTGTAGCTTGGCCACGTGAACAGTTTAGGATGAAATAAACTTCAGAAAACTTAAGCCTGACACATGCCTATCTAATACATTGCTGGATATGGACAGGTGCCAAACACAAACCACGGAATTAGATGAATCGCAGTTCTTCAGGAAAAGCTGGAAGGGCACAGAGCACAACGTGTGAAAACTGCATTACAGAGAAACCCAACAGGCAAAAAGAGAGAGAAAGAGACAGACAGAGGAGAGGAAGAGAGGGAGCGAAGGAAGGAGGGAGGGAGACTATAGGTTGACTGCAGATGGACCAGAGAAGAGTAGAGAGAATAATCAGCAGTCTATGACTTACAAGAATTGAAGACTGACTTTGAAAGAAGTCTTGAAAGACTAAGGGCCATGATAACAAGTTTTGTATACAAGATGGCTTACTGCAAGGAGCATGGACGCAGTCTGTGTTCCAGTCGTATAGCAGGCAGGCAAAAAATCAAACCCAGGCAAGGAAAACTTGGATGGGACCTCAATGAAGCCATCCTACTGGTAAGGACAGTGAGGTCTTGGAAGAGGCTCCTGAGGAGATTGCTGAGTGGCCACTGTGCTCTCATACTGGGCCAGAGGGTATCTGCCCGAATGGCAGAGGAGCAGCAGCCACGAGAGGGGCTGGGCGACCTCTTCAAGTTCTCTCCAACGTACCCTGTTACTGCATGTACCAAGAAACAGCTAAACCTTGTAGCACGTGCAAGGAAAACACACACAAATTCTTATACTGAAATTCTTCTTGTTTAAATACTGACTGGTGACAGACAGAAGGACAACATGGAAACAGAAATACATGGATTTGAATGACGGATAGTGACCGTTACCCCTCCACAAATAAAGCTTTCTAGCTATGATCTACATCCAGGTCTCACATAATTCTTCAGCCCAGCTAGGGCCAACACTAGACCGCCTGGAAGCAGACCCAGAGCTGCCAGTCTTCAGGCTTGTGCCTCTTCTTCCAAAGAGCCCCGTCATGCACCAAATCCCTTCCTTTCATCCACTGGTAGGTGAGCGCAAAAGCTGCCAGTCTGGCTGATCAAAATACAAAAGGAAAGAGCTGGTTTCACATGAATACCAAAGCCAATGAGGACCATCTGAATAACCTCTGAGATGGTCACACCTACTGGCCATTCATCTGAGAGTGCATCCTTTCCCCTGACCTAGCTACATCTCTCCATTGGGACTGCACCTCCCAGTGCTAGGATTGCTGATCACAAATCAAATAATCAGCAGTGAGAAGCAGAAGCTACCTGACCAGAAAAATTAAACAAAAAAACCAGAAAGCCAGCAAGAATGCACTATGTATGTGTACAACTGTCCGTGAATATTCCCCTACATTTCTAGTATGCTGTTTAGATAAAACTTCTTCCTTCCAGAAAAGGTACAATGAACACACACATATTTATATTTGTATTTTTACAGCTGCCATAGGGTTTAGTATTTACAGTGCTGAGTCGTTTTAACTGCCTCTGCAATTAGGGCAATCCTCAAGCCTGCAGCTGTGTGGGGCGCTTCCACCCACCAGGCCCTCGGGCAGACCCACTGCGGACTGAGGGGCTCCCGCTGGCTTTGAGGAGATTTGAGTGACGAGACCCCCATGCTCATGAAGAGGGAAGGTGGCCGGCAGACGTGACTGTGGGGATGTCACCTGCGTTTCCAGCTCTGTGCGGAGCTGCTCTGGGGGCTCCGGGAGCGTCCTGTGCTCACCTCACCTTCTGGCTCGCGCTTTTATTAAGAACGGGGCCCAGTTTATTTACTAAGAAGACAAGGCATTCAGATCCAAAGTATCCGTAACAGAGCATCTTTACTGTACCTACCACACCATATATATGCAAAATAAGCTATAATTCCTAACTTGCTGGGAGACTGGATCTCCTGCGGTCCCTTCCAATCTGAACCATCCTACAATCACAATAGCAAAACTGACCTTACATATTTTGTTGGAACATTATAATACTACTGGATGCAAGTTTTTGTAGTATATTCCACACAACCTCGTTAAGGTTTATAATTACTGACCAACAAGATTAGCGGAGACTAATGCCACATGCTTTTTGTTTCATTTCTGTATTATTAGAGAGTTGTATCTAAAACATCATATATTATTTCACCAAAGACAGCCCATTAGGGATCTATTCTTTATTAATAAATTCCTAGGCTACTTTATTCTCTTATTAATTAATCACCAAATTTAATTATTACATTTCTTAACTCAGCACAGGATTTCACGCTCCTAAAGTCTTGTCAATATTTTTAAATTAATGATTTATATAGGCCAGCAGAGTATTTAACTCTTAGCAGGACAAAATCTACCATCATTTTAGTATTTATAATCTGTACTAAAAATAAATGATGGTGGTCAGAATGACAGGACTATGCAGTTAGCTGTGCCCTCAGGACAGGAAATTCCCCTGCAAAAAATCAGCAAGCATGACATCAACAAGCAAAGGGACCACTTAAAACAATACAATTGCCAGGCCCTCTACAAAATGCTGTTATGAAATTTCATCCAAATGAAATTAATACAGTTAGTTGTAATAAATTATTTACACAAAACAACTAGCCAAAGCCCAAGATAAACTCAAAGACAAAGAAATGAGCAAGGTTTACATGACAGGTATTGACAGGGCTACAGGTTGAAATATGAAAAGCTGCACACAAAAATCCAATTGAGCAATGACAGAAGTGTCATTACAAAATTTGACCTGTAAAGATGTTCAACATCCATCTTGCAGCTAGCTCCAATGTTCCTGATTCTGCATCTCTTCTTCACGGCAGAATAGATGATTCACAATTAACACTGTTGCTAAAGGGTGATTTTCACCACAATACCTCAAATGTTCCTTATGAGTTTCTGCCTTGCCAGAGAAAGGCTGGAAAAATAAATGAAACGCTAGTTGACAATGAGAGAACAGTCCTTAAAACTTTGTGCAAAGAATGTTTTTCTTTGTGTCTTCAGATCCCCATTTTTAAGGCAGGAACTGTATAAAGTTACTATGCAGGATTACAGAATAAACAACTGCTACAAAGGGTGCAGAGCTCTTTGAGCAAAAGGTAATTAATACAGAATATTCAAAGTATTTTTAATTGAATATGCAAATGCTTTCTGATGAAAAATAGTGCATATTGTTCTCACAACATTCAACTTCTTTGTTTGAAATGCCTACAGAATTTCTACAAGCATGAAGATAATTTTTCTCTATGGCATTTTGAAGAAATATAAAAGACTTGGTACATTTATAAATATTTCATTTCTTTTACTGTCTTTATTGTCTTGCTTCTTAAAATACGGACAGACTCTATTATGTTCTTTTCCCCTTTTTCAGTTCAGTGACTTAAGTCTGGCATTTTTAGCGATCAGTCTAGCATGTCCAATCAAAAATGGACACTTGCAATGTTGTGATCAATGGATCTTTGAATACATCAACATACATTGCACATAACTAAATTGTTTTCTGGTACTTTTTGTTTCAGTGGCTGAACATTTTATTGCACAGGTGCTCAGCTCAGATGAATGCTGAGATGTAGGTAAAATGACACGGCTTCTGCTATACACTTACACCAGCATTAATATGAAATAACCCTTCAGAAGATCTAAAGCAGCTAAACTGCAGGCTCCTCTCAGATAAGAACTTACGACAGACCCACTCTTTGCAGCAAGCACTCCTGAAAGAGCAGTAGAACTCAGAATCTTGAAGAATCAACAATAAAATCTCTAAATAGGACACATGCCATTAGCTTTTTACTTCTCATCTGTCAAATTTGGTTCCAAAATATTATCAGGACTATTACTGAAATTACTATCAGATACAAAATATCACTGCAGTGCATCCATTTTATAAGCATAGTTGAACCACTGATTAATTCATTTTTTCTTTCTCTGGGGCTAGTCTTCCCCAATGCTGTGAAACACCTTCAGTTCTTTTAGTGGTTGCAGTTACAATCTCTTTGCATCTTTCCCTTGGTTGCAATTACTTTAACAAGTATCATGCTGTTATTCCCACTCATAGGTTTTGTATTTCAGGACACTCAGCTAGAAGTTTCGCTTTGCTCTGTGCCATTGCTATTAGTAGTATTACAGGGGTACAATATAATTCTCGGTCTCATCTTTGCAAAAAAGTTTTCTTCATAAATACGAACCATTTTTAAAGCAGTTTCATTTAGAAATAATGTCATATTGGCATAGCACAATCTTTTTTTTTTTTTTTTTTTTCCCCTATCTGTCATTTGGCTCATTTCTCTACACACCTAGCAAACAAAATTTTAAAAGGCTCAAGACTGGGTTTACCATAGGAAAGCAGTGAAGAGGAAGGCTTATACTAACAAGAAGCATATAACACAACTCTGATCACTGCTTGCAGAATTATGTGTTATTTACTATTAATCTCTTATTGATTCATTAATTTTTCACTTTTTGGAAATCTGAGCACAAAATCCTGGCTCCAGCCTAGCTACCTGGTTACCCTTGGCTTGATCACAGGCAAGCTTTTCAGCGAGGATGTCTTTGTTAAAGGGCAGCAGAGCTACTTGGACAGCATAGCACTATGTCTGCATGTTCAGAATCAAGCACACATGACGAACGGATTAACATACAATCTGGAAGTATTAATAACCTACATAATGTTTTCTTATAATATAAAGCGCAACAAAGTGCAAATAAAATTGTACATCACTTTAAAACAATCCTTTAGCATAGTGCTTATCTGGACTGTAATATTAGAAACATATTAGGGAAGGAATATCACAAAGAAAGCTCCTGACACAGAATACTACAGCATGTAAACATAACACTTCAGGTCTTTAAAGGACAACCTGCATAGTAACTTTTAGTAAGCACCTTACAGGTGTTAAAACACAAATGTTGACTGTCGCTACTGGAAAGAAGTATTTCACCTTGGATTCTAAAACTATGTCTCACTGATGGAACACACTTATTCAAAGGAGGATACTTTTGCTTGAAATATTCCATAATATGATCCAAAGAATCATTTCTCCCATCTGCTTCTCTTTATGAAGCTCAGAAATGTGATTTCTTTGCTGAGGGAGCGGCTGGGCAACTTTCAAGCTTTAGCTGGGAGGCGAGGAGAAATAGGAGACTGTGAGGAGAAAGCAAACAAATGGAGCCCTAAACATCCTCCCAGGAAGGACTTGGACACTGATGGCTCATCGGGGTGCCTTCTACCTCTGTTCTATTTGAGGAAGACTCAAATATCAACTTCGAGATCCAGAGGAGCATTAAAATAGCGAAAGGAAGAAAAGACAACAGGAAATTTTCTTACTGAATAATTCTAACTATATTGTCAATGATGTTTAGTTAATTTGTATTAGAAGTTAGTTTATATTGTAGTTAAACATGTATTAGTTAATTTAAGTTATTAGACTGCTAAGACACTAACTGTACCAACAACAGATCCTGGCCTCTCTGTATAACATACATTTCCTTTTGCTCAAAGCCAGATTTTGTGTGTAACCTCCCTGTGGCTTAACTTCCAAATGGTGTTTTCCATAGGCAGCCAGAGTGAGGTTCTTCCTCCCACCAACAGCAGGTAGCCTTAGCGAGCATAGACCTTAGTTATAGATGTTTCCATGTCTCCCTATAACAAGGGAACCACAGACATGCAACTGAAACCAAAGTCATTACTCAGTTAAGCTTTCTGCCATTCCCTGGATCAAACGTCAAGCTATTTCAAAATCTCTTTTATTTTTCATTTTTTATTCTTTAATTATAGCTGTTGTCATTTCCTCGCTGGATAAAATTATCAGCTTTATTTTAGCAGCTGGCTTCCTGCTCTGTGATCTGCTGATGAATGAATTATTTTTTTCCACTTTATTCTTCATTTTCTCCTTCCTGTCTGTACAAGGACTAGCCCTTGTACCATCTCAGTTTTAAAGACTAATTTAGATCTAACGGGTTCTCTTTTGATTTAACCTTTCTCTTTCCATTCACCTCTTTCCTCCTCATGTAACCTTTTCTTCTTTCTGTCTTACTTTTCAAGGAAGATTATGTGATCAAACTATAACTTTTCATCTCACTTTATTTCTGATGTGCTATTTAATACTCGTTTCCCCTTTGAAACCTGTATGCTGATAAAGAACTTATCTTCCAAGATAACATATAAACACTAAATTTCCATGAGATCACTTTTGTAGAAAGATTTATTAAAAGCTTTGCTTATTTTCAGTGCCATCTAGCTGTTCATCTGGATGGGACCCACTAGAACAACAAGATTAGTGAATGGTGGAAGATTTGCTCAATATGAAAGCACCCCTTCACATTAAACATTAAGCATTTATAAAGAGGTTTTCTTTGTTGCTCACAGCTAACACCATCATGAATCTACTAGTAACAACAAAATCAAGATCATGAATCTACTGGTGATACTTTCCGTATCACCAGGATATGTATTTGAGATCCGTTAGGGATTAGAGCCTGGGTAGCAGTTTGTTTTCAGGAAGGACGTTCAGTATCACTGTATTCACTGCTGGTGACAAGTTCACAAAGGGGAGAATCCCTGAACCTGCTGCATAGGCCCAGGGCACACAACTGCCTATGAATTTGTTACGAGTCAGCTGAATAGTGGGATTTCATCTGGGAAGAGGCACATCTCCTAGGATGAGGAGGCACAGTCCAAACCAAGAGAAGAAATAATTCAGAGCCAGACTTCAGCTTCTCTTTTCCCATTTCTTCAGATGTAACTGGCAAAGAAAGCTAGCACCTAGTATCCTGCAGGAATGAGGTCCTGTTTGGGGAAACTTCTCCTTTTCCAGGGTCCAGAGTTCCTCCTTTTGCAGCACAGAGCAATACTGTGTGACCTTGCTTTACACTGGCCCAGGAAGGCAAACTTGTCTCACGCTGCTGGCAGCTGTTTAATGGGCAGTTAACGTTTCTTGTTAATGGTAGATGTTTCGTAGCTCCTCGCAAGGTAGGTAGGAAAGTTTTAAGTGGCCCCAGGAGATAGGCACAAGAGCAGTAGCAAGGGCAGGGTCAGCACCCCATACTAGAAGGTGTATTTCAAAGCCTTAATTAAACTACATTAACATGGCCTTTTAATGCTGAAATCAGGTGATAGACACCCCAACACTCACCTCTGCAACAGCTTCTTCTCATGCGATCTTCTTTTCCTTCCACACAGCACAGTGGCATGTTCTGAGAGCAAAACCAGGAGCGTTTCAGCTTTCTAACCAGGGTCTGAAGTATTTTCTGATAGGCCCTTCTCTTGCAGTCTTACACAGATTCTAGAGCCATTTCAATTTAACAGAAGAGTTTTTTTGGGGGGAAGCAAAAAGGAAAAAGCTGACTGTGTGATTATTCTTCCTTATATGAACTGCTAGCTAGGCAGGCTCTTAAAAAACTATTTACATCAAATCTTGATGCTTAAAGCGACATGCCAGGAAAACATGTGCAAGGCCTCCACAGGTCTGAACTCACATGGCCATGTGGCCGTGGGCTCAAGTATGGCTTGGGCAGACAACACAGACACCTTCTTGTGCAGTCTTGGCTTCCAGGCACCCAGCGATCCAAGCAGGGAAGGAAGCAGGGCCGGAGCAGGGCCTTTCACACTCTGGTTTCTACACCAGCTGCTTTGTAACATTAAGAAGCACGTTCCACGCTACTGTGACAAATAAAAACGTCCAAGCTCCTTCAGGTTTTACAGCCTACTTGCAGGGTTGCATAAAGGGTTGGTGTTAAAGGAGATGTTGTGCAGCCCTTCACCACATGTCCAAACCAAGCAGAAGCTACTGCCAACTTAGCCTCACTAGCCCCAGTAGCCTCAGACTCAGGAAATTTTTGCTCTTTTCCAACACTGCCCCCTTCTTCTTATTCCTTTAATCTACTTCTTCTTTTGGTCTACACCTGCTTGTGGATCTTCCCAAAGCAGTACTAATAAGATGTTAAGTTAAATGGCTAGGTGGAGTTTGCAAGTTCCCTCTTCCTGCTCTCATGGGACAACAAATTACCACGTAAGATAACTCATGGATAAGGCTTGGCAGGTACAATATTCTAATATTTTCCGGACTTCCGTAGAGATGCTATCAGTTCCTAACAGCATTATAAGCAGATGGTTAATTGTTACAAAGCTGCATACTGTTAATTTTGAAACTTGCATATGTTACCTTTTTCAGGGTAACATATGGCTTACAGAAATCATACAGCATTTATAATAATGTAATGGCAGGAGCAGCAAAAACGAATTCTCAAACTGTGGAGGGCTACTGTGAGTGGCATTTCTGCTTTTTGTGGCAGGGTTTTTCAAAGATGATAAAAGAGAAACAAGCTTTCCAGTGAATGGATGCAGTCCTGCTGGCCAGTATGAGGTGCTCTTGAATATTTAAAGATCTGGCATTAGCTCTCTTTTGCTAGGAATGAGTCATCTTCTGTTCTGAAGAACTGAGCAGCTGATAGGCAACTTACCATTTCTTCCTTTAACCTCTTTTCCTTTAAAGACAAAGCAATAATAACAAAAACAGATGTATACCCCCAATTTAAGGTTATCTAGTATCGTCATTTAACATCCTAAGAGAGATCACCAAAAGAGTATGACAGGTTACTCATGGCATATTAAAAACATGCATTTGCAACCCCTCCCAAATTCCGGATGATATATCTGCAGGAATTGAATATTGCTTTCCTTATTTCCACTGAGGTTTTTACTAATTAAATACTAATCATGGATTGAATGGATTGGTAAACCCAACGAATGAAGCTCACTGTTGGCCCAATATTTACAATATCACAACTCATAGATTTTATTTAGCTCACATGTTGGTGATTCATTTCACCGGTTTCATTCTAATATCTCATGCTACAATAAACTACACCAACAAAATCACTACTAAAGTATTTTGAGAGCAGTGAAAGTTTGAAACCACTTTGGTTTGCAAGGAATAATTTGGTGCTGTAATTTTAAATTCAAAATTCAGGCAGCACACAAACATACACATTCACGTATTTGTTTTACAGCTGAAGTCTGAGTGCTTCCCAGGATGAAATCAAGTTGATGGGAAAGAAATTACAGCGGAGAATTACAGCATTTAAATAAAACAAAAACAACAACAACAAAGCCCAAGAGAGAGTCCTATACAAATTTGTACTATATATTACTCTGATAAAATGTTCTAAAAGTATTAGAGAAATAGCACAGATATAGACTTTTGAAGCATTTTTGCCTTCTATTTGATGTTAGGTTTAGCCTACTGGCGAGACATGCTGAAGACTGCTTGAATACCATGTGAGTTACAGCAAGTGGTTTTCTTTTCACATAATTATAACCACCCATGCTGAACTGACACCACATACCACTTATCATTATTTTCTTTGTAAGATCCTGTAACTATAGCAGTGTGTGTTGAATCCTGTCTATATAGAAAGCAACAGTACTTACCTACAATAAGATTATTTATTGTAGGACTTTGACTTTCAAATGGGCTATTTCTCCTCAAGGAATGTAAACAAACCAAGCCTCATAAACAGTGTATTTTCCGATTTTGAGTTCCCCCAAACTGTATGGAATTTAGTCTTATATTGCTTTGATATAGTAGTACAAAATAATCCCACAGTGCTTGTTTTAGATTTTTTTTTTTTTCCCTTTGTCCCTTGACTGGCCACAGGTATAAAAAGATGTGTATCTTAGAGAAAGAAAAGCACCAAAAATGCAGCTTGATTTCTAAACAGAAATATCTACTGTATAAAATATGTACACAAAAAGATGACTCATCTGACCTCATTGGACTTGGAAAAGGGTACGGGAGGTGGTGGAAAAAAAGAGTCCTTTAAAAAAACCCACTTTTTTAAAAGAAAAAAAATCGCAGCCAGTAAAACAGCCAAAGAATAGAAAATATCAGATGATAAAGTGGGTTAGTTTGCGAAAGACTCCATTGGAGGGGTGGAAGAGCTAGCTTGTACTAAAGAAGAAAAAATGAATGTGTCTCTCCAATAAGAAATTGAATGAAACCAAAGTATTTATGTAAAGGGAGAAATCATTCTCAAAGGTACCTGGAACTGAATAGAAAAGGGTGAAGAATGTTCCAACTTCAGCCAGAAAACTGTGTTATTGAATCATTGGCTCAATATAGATACAGCTTGCAATACTTAGAAAAGACACAGCAATATGACTAAGTGGCTGGCTTGTGTTTTCCTTCTATGTATGTGCCGGCCGTCCCTGTGTCCTTGCTGGATTTGTATTTCCATCCCTTTAGAATTACTGTTTGGACTTTCTACATACAGAATCTAAGTCACGTGACAACATCTATTCCCAGGTCCTTGGATCCCAGAGTATTCATTAGGAATGTGATGGAAATCTCCCTTGAATGATGAACTTAAAAGATCTGCTTCTGAAGCATCATTAATCTTTCCGGGCATAGAAATCAGTGTACTATCACCATCCATTCACTATGACAGGTAAAATGAGTTTTTCCCCCAGACTTCTGGAAAACAAAAATGGTATTAGAAAATGCACTCTGGTCATGATTCTGATCAAGAGAGGGGGCATGATTCATTGGCTGTCGAAAGAAGGCTCGGCAAACTCTATTTTGTTCAGACTTTATTCTGCGTTCATCATCATGAGCATCCACTCTATTCTCAGGACACGTAGAAGAACAGCTAAATTCTTGGGTGAAAAAGCCACTGTGTGTGTGTGTGCTTCCCAGCAACGCAATCTCAAATAATGACCAGTGGGATCTGGAGACTGTTGACAGGACTATGAAGATAAGAATAAGTGAAGAGAGTTCCTCAAAAATTTAAATCAAGATTGATGTTAGGTAGAATACTTCAGAAACGATTTTCCTCCCTCTTCACTACAATGAATGTCAGAAAAACATACTGATAGAATATATTGACCTGAGATAGGAAAAAAAGTTTCAAAGAAAGTGCCCTTTTGATTAGTTATAGCTGCCATTTATCTAAATCTACCTGTTTGCAGTCAATTTATCTGCTTTTCTTTAAAAACAAACAGAAAAGATGCATATGTGCCATAAAGGTAAAAGGTAAAGTGAGAGGAACGAGTCAAGAATCATCCTCACTGTGCTTTTAGTGGCATTTTTAGCAAT
>NW_020454439.1:201809-287619 GCF_003342845.1 Nothoprocta perdicaria | reverse complement strand
AAAAAAAAAAAAAAAAAGGAAAACAAATATGGAAAAATAATTAATAAACTGTTTTATTCACTGTACCAAAAAAAAAAGGCCTGAACAGAATGACCTAAAGTAACAGCCATAGCTCTGATTCAGGCAAGGCAAGATAAAATTCCTGAAGCTTAATCTTTGTCAAATCCTCATCGACTATATCATACTGCAGATGGCTTCCATGGTGCAGCCCAAGAGTGGCAACCATTAGTCAGGAGGTCCAGGCCATGGAAAATGACCTTAATTACAGAAAAGTTAGATCATGTCAAGCACTCTTTTTGCTTGTAGCCTTCACCTGATGTGATGGATGCCAATAATACACAGCATAAGGCTAGTTACTCAGTAACGGACTTGAAAACTGCACATACGATGTGAAAATACACCCTAAAATCTTGTCTAACTCTTTGCCTTAGTCCACACTGGTGGGCCCCACATCTATTACTACTGCAAATAAAATGAAATAAATTCCTAATTAATTAGTTAGCTAATTAATTTCCTTCACTTGAAAACAGAACAATTTGCACCAAAATGTATAGCTGAATGAGGAAAGTAGGCATGCTCAACATATTTAGCATATATAAAAATATGTCAGCTGTTAGAGCTATTTCTTCCCACTTTCTTACTCCCATACTGTTCTTTGAAACAAATTAAAAATCTTGAGTCTGTATAAAGCAGTACCCAAAAATAGTCCTACCAGTGCAAGAAGACACAGTCATGCTCCCAGAAAAAAAGGCCAGTGCAACTGGGAAGCAGGAAGCAAAGTTACAGACTACGTCCTCCACACTAAGAGAGGTGCTGCAGCCACCGTTTGTTGATAAATGAGAAGTAGAAATCATCACAACTGAATACCACAACTGCATTTCATCAATAAATGTGTGGGTTTTAATTTTACTTGCAAAACTAACTTCTCTAATCCTATCTCAAGAATTTCAAAATGCAAATTTTTAAAAGATCTTCTGATAGGCCATTTAATTTAAAAAAAGAAAAAAAGCATTGTGCAAACCTTCATACTTCCATACCTCCCCAGAATCCTACATGACCTGAGTAGTGGGATTTTTAATATTTGGCAAAAGAAAACTGATCACATAAACCTTTATAATGACTTTTAAAAATAAGCTAGGAATGCAATTCTCAGCATATTTCTAGCTATTTCTAGCTGTATCCAGAATAAATGAATCTAGATAGTACTAAAGGAGCTATATCTACTACTCTCAAGGCCAGTTCAAAGCAACATTTTGAAAGAAGCTGACATCCACTTTAAGGACATAACAGATTCAAAGTTAAGCACATATAACATTGCAATTCAATAATAGTGAGAACAAAACCAAATACTTTCATGGACAGCAGAGACTTACTATGAAAATTTTACACCATATAATAACATCTGCCATCAGTATATGTATATATGTATGTGTGTGTGTATATATATTATGCATACATACATATAAAATAAGATTTCCAGTGTTCAGAGCTTCTCATTATGTTTTTATATAAAAGGTGCACAAAATAAACTAGGTACATTTATTGCCACAGAAATCCAGATATCTAGGGTTAAACTGAAATATAATATAATATAATATAATATAATATAACATAACATAACATAACATAACATAATATAATATAATATATTGAAAAAAGGAAGAAACCCCTGTACCAGACACAAACATAGATTCAGAGTATATGAAAGAATTTATTATTCTGTAGATGCACTGTTAGTCTATGTCTATATAAGAGAAAGAAATAGATGATGTAGTTAAATCCCAGTCTTGTTTAAACTTCATGATACTATTTCATATAGATTCCAAGAATATTAAAGTAAATAAGTTAGAAAATGCCCTAAGAAAGAATACAAAGGTTTTCAGGCACTGCTCAGGATGAAGACAGGAAACAATAGACACTGCAGCAGAGCAAAAACGAGTCCATAGAGGAACAGCACAATTACACCTAGTTATGATACCAGAGTCTTAAATGGAATATGCAATAATTCAGAATATCCTCAAACTATGTAGCACTGCAGCATTTCATTATACTTGCAATACTTTGGACAACCATTTCTATGGTTTTCAGGTCTTATATTTTGAATTACATTAGCTGTGCGCAAAAATTATACAGTGCTGACAAAGCTTCAAAAAAAACCTATTAACTAAAATATAACTTTACGATGCTGAACCTGATGCATGGAGTCAATGCAACTAAATATTGCATTTAGATGCAAGAAAGAATATATGATGCTCTCCTAAGCTGCATTCGCTATCTTTTGTACAAGGACCACTTGTGGGATTTTCTTTTGCTATGCAGAATTACTTATGAACAGTTAAGAAAGATTTTAGTTTTGATCAGAGAGATTGGAACAGTTTATGATAAAAATATCTTTCATCATGTTTAAACCAGAAGCATTTTTTTCATATAATTGAACAGCAAAATTATTGCAAATTTAGCAGCTGAAATGAAACCTTAAATGAGTTTCAAGCTGAGAGTGACATGGTTCACAAAGAATATTACTTTGATGTTTTGGGAGACATTTTTGTCTCTGATGCTATCAGAGTTTTCTGTAAAGAAAGCTCAAGAAAGAATGACAGAACCCAAGAATCTCTATGAATGAAAAAAGTGAAGTTGTTTACTCATTACTAATAATAACTTTTAAAGAAAAGATTTTACAAGACCGCCTGTATTACAACAGATAACAAAAAGCAACATGATGAAATTGATGATGAATTTATTCTGATTTGGTCCTCATCATCACTCAGTATTTAACAGTCATCAGCTTCAAAACAAAACTACGTGGATTTGAGACAATGAGACTTGACTACCTTTTGGGGGGCGGGGGGGGGAAACAATATTTATGTTTGCTTGACATTCAAAGATGCAGAAATCTTTTAACATTTTTTTTTCCGCATTATGAATTTGGGAAAGGAACAGTGATTAATTAAACACATAAAACACTCTTGTTTCATCCAAATGCATGACTAAAGCTTTAAATCTTCTCTTTAAATCTTTTTTATTTTCCCCAAAGAAAATAAATAGAATTCAAGTTCCAAAAGATTTGTTTGTAGATCTTTTGTCTGTAGATCTCCCTCTAACATTTATTTATGAGGACTAGCTTTCATATGCTCCCTGTGCACAGGTAGCAATGATCTTTCTGTGCACAGAATACTTAACTACAAAGGAAGCAGAGAACTGTCTGCAGCCACCACAACTGCTTTGATTCACACTATTTTATGCCACTGGGATCCATTTAAGGTCCACAGACCTAAAATACAGCATCTTCTTCCCAAAGTGTTATGACAAGGCACCATAAATAAAGCTTCATTTGGAACTCAGCGTTCAGTTTGGGGCTCTGGACTTCAAGAGGACACTACAGTATATTTGAAAATATTACATATAAAAGGATTGAAGAACTGGGACCATTCATCCTTAAAACAAACAAAAAAAATAAATAAAGAAAAAGCTTTGATGGAGGGGACAGAGCCATCAAACACTTAAGAAGCTGTTGGAAAGGAGAGAAGATCACTGACCAGAACAAGTGGCAACGAACCTAAACTAAATAAGGAAGCTTCGGGTTGGATTAAACCCAGTAGTAAAGATGGTGCAAAGATAGCATGTATGGCCTGAACAGGCCATGGAGAGCTGTGGATTTTTTTTTTTTTTATTGCAAAAGGTACTTTTTTTTCAGGCATGACACAGGCCTAGTCAGCCTGCCGTATTCCGTAGAGGGTTATATTCCATAGAAGGATTAAATCCATAGAAGGATTAAGTAAATTCTCAACCTCCCTCCTAGGCCTCTGCAATGTCATATACCCCAACAACAGCTAGAAACATCTGAACTCTAGAAAAAACAGCCCAAAAGTAACAAAGAAGGAGTGCACTACTTCCGCTGGATATTCATCATCACAAGCAACCTCGCTGCTGCGGAGAGCCCGCAACGCTGCTGCAGTGGGAGCCCGCATCAGGCTTTCAATCTGGGCGCCCCTGCAAGTGTCCCGCCACGGCGAGGCCGGAGGACCTGCGGCTGCTCCTCGGGCCCTGCTCCTCTGCAGGGGCGACTTGGCCCCTTGCTCCCTGGCTTCGCTCCAGGGAAAGGTGCCAATCCGAGGGGGCCATGCCAGGCCAGCAGGTGCCTCACAGCACGAGCGAGTCAAGAGGCACCACCAGGGTGGAACCTCTCCCTCCTGTCACAGCACGAGCGAGTCAAGAGGCACCACCAGGGTGGAACCTCTCCCTCCTGTCACTGAATTGGGGCCCAAGCCCCAAACTACACATCCAGAGGGAAGAAAAAAGGGGTTGTCTCCCTTGCCTAAGGCAAGGACATGAACTGCAACATGAACCACCTGCCTGTGGAAGTGGGGACGTTTGAGGTGACGCTGCACCTTAAAATGGACTCATCTTTGCAAGCAGTGAAAGCCCCCCAGCTACCACTGGGGGTGGGGAGGAGGAGGTGAATTTCTTCCAGCTGGGGGACTGAGGTGCTGAAAGCAAAATATTGCCATGAAGAATAGGCAGGGAGCAGAAGGGTCTGCTGTTTTATGTAGATAAGACCATCTGTAAAGCAACCAAATTCCTCCTTGTTTACCAGGGAGACAAAGACAAACGTTTTTCACCCAGGGGAACTGGATTTTTGAGAGCTACACCCGTTATTCAAGCAGTTATGTCCGGTTTGCCTTTGTTTTCAGTCAACATTATCTTTTGTTGCAGGGTGTCATAAATTACTAGTAAAATTAAAAAAAAAAAACACACAGAAAAAAAGGATGTTTTCTTGAAAGAGGTGGAAGCTATTTTGGGAGCTTTCCAATAATTTTAAATTGCAAGTGAATTCGTAAGAATGTAAATTTAAAATCCCCTGCCTACCTTCTGCCTTGGCGGGTGCCAGGCCATGCTCTCCTCTCACCCCAAGGCTTGCCAGGCCCA
The DNA here is from genome assembly GCF_003342845.1 of Nothoprocta perdicaria. Lineage (NCBI taxonomy): Eukaryota > Metazoa > Chordata > Aves > Tinamiformes > Tinamidae > Nothoprocta > Nothoprocta perdicaria. The sequence goes on along the minus strand of NW_020454439.1, from coordinate 282,693 downwards.
TCTCCCACACCCACACGTTTGTGGGACACTTCTCATTCACATTCATGTAGTATCTGCTCATAGCAGTGAAGCCTCTTTTTAACCCACATAAGCAGCACTGGAAATTCAGGAGATGGACCTGAAGTCTGTTCAGCTCAGACAGACAGACACCCCCAGTGCCTCAACCAAAGGGTCAGCCCCAGCAGTTAGGTCTCCTGGGAAGAAAGGGCAAGAACACAGTTCTCACACCATTGCTTTAGTCCAAACACTAAGCTATAGTCCTATACTACTACATTATTCAGACATAATGGAAGAAATTAGTAGTTTTTTAATACATATCAAAGGAAGCAGCCAGCATTTTGCAGATGCAGCCCTCAGGAGGAGCTGAGAGCAGTCCTCCTCCACTAAATCACCACATCCAACCAGATTAGTAATTAACAATATTGCCACTAATAACCTTCAGCAGCCTGGCGACCTGCTGATACCAGTTGGGATCCCTGTGATCGTTATCGCAGAAGGAAAGAAAGGGCACTGGAATTTGCACAGATGGAGGAAATGGGGAGAAATAAGTGATTTTGAGAGAGAAAAAATAAAGTTTATGGGCTAGAAAAAGTGACAGGTTTTGAACTAAAGAAGCTGAAGTTTTAAGCTACAGTTCCAAACATACTGTTTCTCAAGCATGTCACTATTTAAAAAAGAGAAAGCAAGCTCCATTTGGATTCGGCAGTTGGGAAATAACTGACCATTTTAAAGCAGAAGGAAATCATTGCTTATGATCAGCAAGTACCTTTAAATGCAAAAAGCAGCTGGGACATAGATGAAACAGGTCCTAGGATATTCACGTTATTCATTTGCAGCTAACACAAATGACTGCTTTCTGTATTGAATATATAATCCTTCTGGTTGCTCATAAGAGGAAAATTAATATGTATTAAACGGGAAGCGTCTGTGGCTGAGAAAATGCGTTAGATACAAGAGCCCATTCCACCTCCAACAGGAGACCCTGGAAGATTGGGTGGTTGGTGATCGACTATTGTAAAACTTTGTATGCAATTTCCTAGTGACATTTTGTGGAGATCTAATCCATGGGCTTTTCCATAGCACCTACCCTTAAGCACTGGTGGAACAGGGCTTATTGTACCAGAAACACCACCCAAGAGAATGTATTAGAAATACCGTTTTGTAGATGCCTCGAGATGAGGGAAGAGATCTCACGGATTAAATTACCGTTTAATTAAGCTGTGATTACAGCTTGCTTCCTCCATACAGTATTGCTTAGGACGGGCAAAGTGGCTTTAAAAACGCCACTGTAGAGCTATAGGAGAGCTGACAAAATTCCCAGCTGTACTGTCACGTCAGGCATTAATTCACGGTGCAACAGTTGATTCGGCACTTTCTTCATTTTTCAGACTTGCAAAACAGTGATCCATTAGCCCAATTCACATAGATTGCTGATGTTTTGAACTACATTTTACTCAAAGGCACTTTTAAAGGACTTTTCTGCCGATTTGCGGATGTTTTTCAGACGTATTGAGCTACAGGCATCCTCACCTCTGGGCAAGGTGAAACTCTGGTGCTGCTACTAAGTTATATGAGTTAGTAAAAATTAGTGCTGATTCAGAAGCATTGCAAAGACATCTTATGAGGCTGAACAGATGGTAAATAAAATGAAATCAAATGTTGATAAATACAAAGCGATGCTCTTGAAGGAAAAGATCTTCATTTTACATGCACAATAATAGCCTTTGAATGAACTTAAACCACCCAGGAAAGTGATAACTGGTGTTTGAAGAGGGAGGTCCATGCAAAATTCCATGAGTTCAGTACTAAGAACTGTTAAGAAAAACACAGAGAGCAAAACTTAAGATATGTTTTGCATGCTGCACATACCTACACTGGGAAGCTCATTCTTTGACAACATTATTGATATTCAGAGTTTAGTTGACCAAAAAAAAATGTCATGGCCTTGGACCCACACGAAATGACCCACTAAAAGATTACCGGTACAAAGATATGCTCGGCAGTTCAACAAGTTGTTGGGTTGTACACTGTTGGAAGCTGGTAATAACACCAAATACCTGCTCAGTTCCTCTACTCACAACTAGGCAAACGCCACCGGCCTCTGCGAGGCAGGGAACGTGTCTCTGGCTGCTCTGCTCAACTCTGTGTGCCGCTCTCATGTTCCTAGGCTCACTCAGTATCTCTAATGTATGCATTAAAAAAGAGGATGGGGAAAAATACAAAAGATCTGCAGACGTATTTCTTAGATGAACAGACTTTCACCAGCTTCCAAGTCAGTATCATGAACTGTCTGGACTAAGAGAAACTAGGGATCAAGTCAGTGCAACTCCATGGAAAATCAGATATAAACTATGGACAAACCATTTGTCCATATGTTTTATACACTGCATAAAATATACAGTGGTACATATGTATTTATATAGGAGATATCCTTCATATAACTTCATATAATAACGAGACTTTTTCCAAGTCAGTCTGGAAGTGTTCCTGCATAATGTAAGGATCCCTTTGATCTGAGCAGCTTTTATATCCTCACTGAAAAGAAGCGGATGATTTCTGTATTCACTCTTAGCAAAAGCAATTCAGATATGTTTTAGATAAATGTGTGAAATAATCTGAAATGTTTCTTATCCCTGGTCAAATACCACCTGCACTCAGGCTTTCAAGCTCTGCATATAAATAATTACCACAGACTAGTCTACTCATTTCTGCTACAAGATTCAGAATAGTACTTAAATAAAATGCAGCCCTTGAATGACAATTTACAGATAGAAACAAGGAGTATCTTTTCTTATTAGGATCAGGTTAAAAACAGAAATGGTCAGGAATAGGAAATAAAAGATATGTTACGAAAAATAAAATTTTCATTTGCTTTTTCAATTCTTTTGTTAATTGTTCTCCTTTGTAAGGTCTGTCTCTGGGAAATAAAACTTCATAAGAGGAAAGAATTATAATTAAGCATGTAAAAAAGAACAGAGGCTTGGAATTAGCGTATCAAGGTCTTTGAAGGTGCAGAAATAGGAGTATTAAGAACAAAAGAACTTGGTGTTAACAGGTGACTCCTTGTTCCTCCGAGTGTCATTTTTCACTTTACTCAACATAAAAAAACTTTTTTTAGATACTGCATCATGCCAGTCTATATGGAGAGCATAACTGTCTCTCACCACCAAAATAACATTTTTGGCAAACGTCTACTTGTTCCTTTACCTAAACGAGATCTGTCCTGCCGAGCTGAGCAGCCAGCCAGGCAGAGCGCCCAGCAAGAGCCCTCGCTCCGAGTGTGCTGCAGCGGGAGCTTAGAGCTTCACTCTTCGGATGAGGAACAGGATGAAGAGAACAGAACTATGCCTAGCTGAGATGGTGATTCATTGAGACCATGTGATATTAAGGAAAGAAAGATGTAAGATTACCAAAGAGAAATGGACCCGGTAAATCACAATAGAAATGAAAAATATGTTTACTGAAATCCCTGATTTTCTGAAATAGTCTTAAAATATTTATGCCCAGAACTGAAGTAGAAAACCACAATGCAGACCATATTACCATAGAAGAAGGTGCAACTAGGGCAGGGGCGCATACGGTGCTACATTTAAATATAAAAAATATTTTGTACCTAAAGAAATTAATGTCAAAATAAGGATACTATTCCTGTGTACTGATTTTCATAATACAATAGACTTGGTCAGAGCTCAGTAAACATGCTGCACATCATGTTTTGTTATTTTGGCCTCATGAGGTAAATTTCTATAAGATGAATATATATATTCAGCTAATATATGCTGTGGCAATAGGGATAGTAAATGTTCATCCGAAACATCTTACCCTTTACAGGTGGGATTTTTGGTAGCCTCTCAAAGTCAACAGCAATTGGTTAAATAACCCTTTGGGTCTCCCTCTAAGTCTTCAGGCACAATTGATTGCTGTTTACTCAGGTGCCATTAGGAAATCATCATGGCAATCCTACTACAAATTTTAATAATCTTAGCACTTTCTCCCATATCATGATAATCAGTTATTCTACAGAAGTTCTCACAATGATCCAAGTATACTCAAATGACTGCAAAGTTAAAGGTCATCTGACATATAACTAGTTATCAGTATAATAAATTGCATTATTTTGAGAGCTCTTCAAAATTCATGGCGTACTTAAAATTCTTGCTCTGCAATTTTAAGGTATATTGACATATTTATACAAACTAACATATTTACAGATGAGCAAGAAATTAAGTTTTTATGGATACATTCAAAATGCATGCATAGTGAATATTTACCATACTTTCCAACAAATGCAATGGGCATGCAATCAAGAAATAGCTAATTACTTTAATAACACACAACATTTTCAGACTGAATACTGAGTCTTAAAACTGTTTCATTCCTTTTTTTTTAAATGAAAAATATGAGTTGTATCATGATAAGTAAATTTAAAAGTTAAAGTTACTAAAAAAGAACTTACTGCAGCACTGGGTTGTTTAATTATGACTATGCTGATTTAAACTTCATCAAAAAAAGGGTCACTCAGGAAATGGAGCTTCTAGAGGTTTTATGGAGCTTCCAGAGAGGGTCCAGCGGAGGGCAACAGAGATGATTAAGGGACTGGAACATCTATCATACGAGGAAAGACTGAGTGAGTTGGGCCTGTTTAGCTTGGAGAAGAGAAGGCTGAGAGGGAATCTGATTAACATGTATAAGTTCATGAAGGGAGAATGTAGGGAGGAAGGGGCCAAGCTCTTCTCAGAGGTGGCCAGTGACAGGACAAGGGGAAATGGGTGTAAGTTGAAACACAGGCAGTTCCATCTCCATGTGAGGAAGAACTTCTTCTCTGTGAGGGTGCCAGAGCACTGGAACAGGCTACCCAGGGAGGTTGTGGAGTCTCCTTCTCTGGAGGTCTTCCAAACCCACCTGGATGCCAACGTGTGCCCTGTGCTCTGGGTGTCCCTGCTGGAGCAGGGGGGTTGGACCAGATGATCTCTAGAAGTCCCTTCCAAACTCAACCAGTCTGTGATTCTGTGAAATGCCCCTGCATTGCCATAGGATATGCTTTGGAATCCAAGAAGCAACCAATGCCCCACAATAACTGACCTCCCAGCAAGATGGACAAAAGCCAGACAACATCTGTGTGACTTGAGGGGCTGCAGGCAGGCAGGACTGCAGGGCTGCTGGCCGGGGGAATGAGCACAGCTTCATGCCCAGACCTGCTGAGCAGCACACTAGAAAAACAGAAAAATTGATTTGGGGGATGCTAAAATCAATAAGCAGGTGCTCTGGGCTTGGTTCTGATCTCATGTAGCTGGTTTCTCAGTGGTGTTTTTCACTCACTTTCATAATTTACTCTTTAATTACAGAGACATATGCAGAAGCAAATTAGGAGGATAGATTACTCTTGCAGAGCATGTCCCTGAATAGTTTACCACACCAAAGTAGATCTGGTAACTGAAGTATTGACAATGGATCGCATTAAGAAGCAGTAAGCTATATTTTAGGGTTTATCCTCTAGTACAAACTCAAAATTCCTCATGAAAAGCAGTGGTCATGCTGTCTACGTCAAGGCTTATATTATCACAGAAATAAAAATCAATTCTAATAGGGAGCAAAAAAAAACACACAAAAACAAACCAATAGTCTAGCTGCAGAAAATGAATATTAAAGATGCAGGTTAACACTCATTATTCATCATATTTGAAATGTTAAAGAATATTTTAAATATGAATGCAAAATCATAATTACAAAAATCAGCATTTAAGAAAATGAGACCCTGGAACATATTCATGGTTGTGATTAAAAGTTTGAGAATTACTCATTCTGATTCATAGTGATTACCTCTCTCTGTTCAAAGGTTGCTGATAGAGTAGAAGTGTTCAAGATTTGCTTTTTTTTTTTTAAGGCAAAATAGTACAATTAGTAGCTTGTGCACTATTCAAGCACTGCTCCTGCCCACAGAGGGCCAGATAACTGAATTTTGCTCAACAGTTTGCATGCGTATGTGACAACATGTTTTTCAGCTAACAAATGAAGAAAGAGGAACAGCAAATATAAAAGACAAGGAGATGAAAGCAGGCTATTTAAAAGGAAATAAATATGATTTTGGTAGTCAACTATTAAAAAGGTTTATCACACTGGAGTTCCAAAGATATTCAACATTAGCCATTTTTTTTCTCAAAGTCAACTCACAATTCAAAAGTTAAAGCAGAGAGAACTCAGTGTTCATGCTAAAAAGACATCAATTTTAAAAAATTCGAATGCCTTAAATTTATTCAATCAAATTAAGTGTGGACTTATGGAAAAGCATTTTATGGAGAAGCATTTAGAAATGGAGAAGCATTTAGCTACTGACATTCTATCATTCCATAAAGTTTACTATTTCTGTTAAGTATATTCTTATATTCCACTTATGCTCATTTCTAACAAATGGGGAAGCCTTAGGTGTAAGAGAAATAACAACAAAAAGAATGGATGGAAGTGGTATTAAAAGAAGCTTTCCTGTATTTTCATATATTGATGCTAGCACACATTTTGTATCTAAATCCTGCCCTATTTTCATATAGATATTAAATCCAGTTGATTAAATTCTATCAGGATACAGAGTAATTCCCAGCTGTGTGCTTACTGCCAAATTTCGCAGCCCCAAGATAGATGAACTAACAAATATCCCCTATTGGGGTGTGTAAAATAATAATAATCCCCACAATGTGCATCAGAAGAGACTACAGAAATACCCAGGGCAGTCAGAGAAGCCCTGGACAGGAGCTGCTCTCCCTCCCCCTAACCATTGCCTTAGGTACGTGATCCCCTTCCTGGGAAGGGCGGCTGTGGAATAACAGCCTGCAGAGGAAGAGCTCACCAGGTTGAGCCCCTGAGGTGCACGGTCACCTGTGCTCACCTGCGTGACCAAGGGAAATTTCCACTGCTTCCCAATTGCTTAAGCTCTACTAAACCAGCGTTGGAAGAGAGGACAGAGCTGCGCCTGGGTTTAGTGCATTACAGAGCCCTGTTTATTATCCCCATTTTCTGGCATCAAGGACATACAGGCATCCTGGGAGCCGGAATCTGGGGAGGACGGAGCTGGAGAAGTCTCGAACCTGGTGTGATTTGGTTAACAGAACTTTCCTGGGAGTGAGGAGGTTGAAAAGCAAAAATACTCCAATTTCGTGCTCTGTGTTGAATTTGCAAGATTTTTAGCTACCAGTGCAGAATCAACCCTTTGACCACTTGCTCCTTGAGAAACAAGCCCTCAACAACTTGCTCTTTGGAAACAAGTCCACGTACCCTCATATTCCACAGCATAGCACGTACAGCTGCTCATGACCCACACTCTTCCTTTTGACCAGTTTCTCCTATTGTACCAGCTCATACATAACCTTTGTTACAGCCTGCTTTGGAGTGGAGTCATCTAGCCATTTTTAACATTTCAGTATGTATTTAATGTAGATGTATTTAATGAAGTACTCCCCATTTAAATTTATGGGTTTTGAATTGTTTTTAACAGTCAAAAATTGCCACAATGCAATAGCACTAATTCAGCTAGTACTGTTGTGTTACACACAACCATATAGATTCAGTAGCGGCTCCTGCTTGGAATAGACTAGCTGCAGTATCAGATTTTCTGAGTACAAGGAAAGGAAAATGAATAAACATGACTGTTTCGCTGACTTTTGCCAGTCTCAGTTGAATGACCAATGCTTGCTGAGCAAATTTCTAAGCATTGCTTCCAAGGTCAACTGAAGAAAAAGATATATTCAAAGCAGCATGAATAAAAGTATTTTAATTTAATCAGATGGACAAATCACTTTTATGGGATTTTCATTTGCACTTAAATGATGAATTTTGTAAGTTGCCATATTTTATAAAGAGCATTTATATGGCATTACAAAGCACATGAGCAACATGCACTTTCGTTCAGGAACTATATTGCTATAAGAGTTTCCTTAAAGAAAGAAAGTGCAAACCTGGGACTGTGAAAAGCCATAATGTTATCAGAGCCAAAATTTAGGAGTTTCAAATCTGCATGTTCAAGATTTATTAAGAAAGAGCAAGGTTATATTCTGCCTATTCTTGACTCTATTATAATGACTTAAGCTTCATAAATTCAAAACTTAGGCTTAATAGACTTTTTGATAAATGTATAGAATTTATTGTATGACGTAGAAAAGTTACAGTGACTTTACTTTTTGATTAGAAAATTTGATATCACTGTTGAGGTCAAATGTTTGGACTACTCTTTAAAACAGTTTCTGCTCAGCTTAAAAAAAAAAAGGAAGCTAAGATGCAAAAATTGGGAAAGTTTTATCTGTGGGGCTGAGAAATACTTGAGAAACTTGATTTGCGTAGTGAAGAATAGTATATATTAGACGAAATCTAATATATTAGCCAGAGTATTTAATAACAGTGTAGGAAATGCACAGAGGAAAGCATAAGATCCAATATAGGGCCCCCTTCCCTGCCACAGGACATTTTTCCCAGATTGATGGCTGAGGACACCATGTCGTTCTGTCTCCACTAAGCTGCATAAGATAAAAAGGTAACTGCTTAATTCCAATTATACACTTATTTCTTGCTTACACAAACTTCAGACATCCTGTAATAACAGAAATATACCAGCCAAAAGAAAATCTAGCAAAGGTGATCAATGTGGACTGAACTCTGCCAAAATTCAGTGTAATCTGAGAGTGACAACAAAAGTAACAACAACAAAATTTGTAATCCTGATCTGTATCACTGCTTTTTTTTTTTTCTTCACAAAAAGATTTTGGATATAAATAGGATTTCCTTCAAATTGAGAAATTAACATTATAGTTGAGCTGAAGACAGATAATGCACATCTATGAAACATTTCTCCATCTTTTTATTCACTTTGTTTTAGTATTATAGTATAAATGGATTGGTGGAAAGGACGAGCAATAAACGCTACTTCAGTCACAGGGAGCCTTTATAACCATGGACAGTCAGAGATTTTCCCAACTAACCACCAAGCCCCTCTGTCATCTGCTCAACACACACGACATCACTCAACTGAACTGGGTCAGTGCTGTTAAAACCACAGTAAAAGCAGAAATTGGGAGAAAAAAATACATCTCTGATATTTTGAAGCAGTATCTATATAAAACGTACATTGAAGATATTTTGGCATTCAGGGCTGTGCAGTCACCAAAATAGGAAAGATGAGTTAGAAGATTTATTTTTTAGAATGGATTAAACATTCTATTCTGGTATATTCAAAATTAAATGTATAATCTTTGAGAAAAATCTTAGTGGCATGGAGAACTGCAGAGGTAAGTGTAAGTGAATTAATAGTCTTCTTTAAGCTTATAAATGGTTGATTTAAATTATTCCTGAGACATCACGTCAACTGAGTGAAGGGAAATGAGCTGAGGCTTAGATCTACTGAAGTCAGTGCTCAAGATATACTGCAGAATACTAAAAACACCTCCCTGAAAACCTTTGCAACCCTTCACATCTCCCGACTGGCCACAACTTGACTTAACTAGCTCTGACCTTTGCCTGGCGAGAGCTCTAATGATGTTTTTGTGGTGCTATTCCCCTTGTTTATAAGCCTATATGAATTCCGGTATTTCTAAGCACAACCACAGATTGCCTAGAAATAACATTTACGCCTGTGAAGGAGCAGTGTAGCAGGGACCGACTGTCAGTCACCGCTTAAAAATGTTTTAATTTTTCTCTTATGGCATGTTAGTTAATGGAGCAGGGGGAAGGGTCTGGAGTTGGTGAGTGTGCCTGGAAGAACCACCAGAAAGCAAGGAGTTGAGGCTAAGCCACTCCTCAATTTTGCTAAAGGACAACAGCCTATCTATTTATTGCAAGACCAACCTTCAGCTCCAGCCTTCAGCCTTCCCTCCAGCCAGCTGATAAACCTGGTTGTCACTACGGCTGATCATGACAGGGAAGAAAACAGCTCCGTAATGGAACTTTAAAGTGATCTCCCCAACGAGGGCCTCGAGTAGAAGTCAGGGAGAAACAGACATAGTCCTCAGTTTGGCCTTGCTGAAGAACCTAGGAAATTAGGTGGTTTGCCATAGAAAACAGAGACATTTGGAGTACTTTTTTCTCAGGTGCTTTTATTTCAAAATCTTTCCCCTTATTACTTTTAGGAAAGCTATTACTGTACCATTGTACTGATTGAAGGGCTGAAGAAGCCTTTCGGTCGCCTCCAGACTAGCTCAAGGGCTGAGTGCTGCTATCCTGGATGATGATCACAACTGAGAAAGCTCGGCCATTAGACCCGACTTCAGTATAGGTTCAAGGGAGCTGGAGTAGGATAATACAGAAGTTTGGGGCCTACTTTTGCAAGAGGAACTGTGCTGTATATGCTGCACATGAACTGCATAGTTTGAAAAAGCACTTGCTGAAATTACTGTTTTGGGCAAAACAAAGCTATGCATGATAACTTCTGTCCCAGACACACCGGCATTACTGTATACTTAATGGGTAAACCCCAGCAGTGCTCACAGGTTCTTTTCTCTAGGTGTCAACATGGGCTATCCTTGCCAGCTTGGGGACTTAGGCGTTTGAAGAGGTGCGCTAGCTACAACTGCAATTCCTTCCATTAAATTCTGGGGATACAGTTTTGAGTTGCTAAATGCCTCCATTCCTCCCTTTCCTTTGGAGACTCAAGAACTCTCTAGTCTGAATTTATAAAGAATTCAGGATCCTGGGAGATGAAGGGTGGTCGAGTAACAGCCCACCTGCACGTATTTTCCCTCTCCTGCTCCAAATTCTTCGCCTGCTGGCATTTCCAAACAGTGAGCCCATGTATCCACACAGGATCTGGAGGAAGAGCTGAGCATCAGTTGCTGTTCAAACAGCAACTGCTATCAGTGATGAAGCTCAACAGAAACTGTCACTGGTGACAGTTTCTGTTGAGCTTCATCATCATCTTCAAGATTCTGAATTATCCCCATAAAACTAACTGCTTATAAGTTAATTCTAGGCACCCTGAAGCCAGGCTGGCTGTACTGCCTAGATAAAACTAGCCTCCTGCACAACACAATATTTAGTTCTAGACAGGAAAAGGAGGTTGCAACTTTGCCCTTATGCCTTTGTGATTTTTTTTTTGGTGTGCGTGTATGTGATTTCCTATTTGTGATTTTATTATTTATTAGTATTCTTCATTCTGGCTTCTCAGAGACAATGCATTGAAAAGGCAGATCAAAGCTCTAATGCTTTATCAAAACCACTCAGTCTTTTATTTCATTATTCCACCTACCAAATGGAGTCCTCTGGGGATGCCCACAGTGTACTGATACAAGTTACGTGCACAAGGGAAGGAGAAGGAGGGAAAGAAACTTGCTCTATGCAAGTTCAGGCATAACAGCCAAGATGCAGTAATTATCTTTGGTTTGCAGAGTACATTTCTTTTTGTGCAGAAGGAACTTTTACCTTCTACATATTCATTAAGCTGTTTGCATTGAATGCTATTTTAAAATGAATCCAGTCTAATTTCACTGATAAAAAAATGATTACTGACTCCCATTATTGTCTAATGTGGTTGGCTAATTATTTAGACTAAAACTGCTACCACTAATGTTCTGATAATAGCCAGCACTCTGGGCAGGGCTTTTGGAAAGAAATCTATGTTTATGTATGTGCCTGGGTAGATGTGCCTCCTGAGGATTCAGGAAGAACTACTGTTATGTTAAGCCTTGCCTTCCTTGCTAAATATTTGCAGAAAGGAAAATCTATACTTACGCCATGCAGCTCATGGTAAGCCCCAGAGTTGTCCATGAACCCACCTGCGCTGCATGTGGACTGTGCTGAACGCAGCAAATATGTAGAAGAGCTGATTGCGCAGGGTAAGCATTCACTCCATACAGGTTTTAGAGCAGTGAGTTACCACATTAGATGTTGTGAAAGAGCAAGAATTTGGCTATCTTCCAGAGAGAATTGATTTAAGAAAGCATCTCCATTTTTGTGAAAATACAGAGGTATATACACAGTAGGTGAAAGCACTCTGCCTTCAGCACAGAGACCTTACATAAATTATTATTAATTCTTATTATTTTCTTATTAATTTCTAATAGAAATATTAGCACTCTATGTTATTAACAAAAATATATTTGGAAAAGGAATTCCATATACTACTCAATCTCTAATTTTTTCACAGGCTTTAAGACCAGAATGGGAATACATTCCCCTGTCACCTTTCAGAAACCATTAGATAGCACAGAAGCGATTCATACGCTAAGAAGAATTTGTTTTACATAATGCAATTCATGACTTTTAACAGATAATAGAACTTTTAATAGTGATCTGGCCAGCACAGTTACTTTCAGTTTGAACCAACACTGAGAGAAGAACATAGAAAAATTGCAGGTGAGTGGAAATTCAGACTCATGATTTAACAATAAATAAATAAATAAATAACAATAAATGAACTATTCATATATGCAATTGCATTTAGTCTTGCTTTTTTAAAGGTGTAAGTACGCATGATAAATGAACATAGTGACTGAAATGCAAATATGGCCATAGCTTTCCTAGAAGAGTAAGTTACCAAAGAATAATGTAAACATCTTTTTGAAGGGGTGGGAAAGAGCGGGAACTTCGGGGGATTTCTGTCTCAGGTCGACAGCATAATACAATAAAGCATCTGCTGTTGGACATTTTGGTTTAGTTTATCAATGTTCATCTGGACTTACATATCAGGTATTGAAACTGATTATTTTCCCTTTAAAACAAGAGCCTAGTGCTAAGCTCCTTATTCAAGATATAGGAATAGGAGTGAAGTTAACAGATTTTCAAAGATGAGAGATAATCTAATTTACACTTCCTCAGGGCTCAGCACTTTGGACTATTTAGACTAGCGTGATGCTTCAGAACATGATGAACTTGAACCTTTAGCTGTGTGCAGACTGGTGCCTTTTCCTTGCAAGGGCTTTTTTTTTTAACAGTGTTAAGAGAGTGCTTCGGTGCTCTAAAGAGAAACCCAAGCACGTTGAAACCTCACAATAAATTACATGCATGTCTCAGATGGATGTCAAGTAGTCAACCTACCAGCGTAATTGAAACACAAACAGAAAGCTGCTCAGTGTAATTTTAAAAGCTCCTGGTTAATATAAAACTAACTGATGTTAATAAGAATAAATATGTTAGTTGCATGGCAACTGAGGCTAATTTTCCTCCACATCTCTCGCTACTGACAGTTCTCTTCGGTTTCAGATAGCCATTCGAGGCTTCAAGAGGAGAAAGAAAAATTTCTAAAAAGGGCATTTTGCTTCTTAGCAAACTTTAGTTTCACTTAGTGATTTGCCGTGTTGTTTTGCTTTTTGTGAACTCTCCACACTGTTTTTTCCCTTGGTCTTTCTTTAAAAATGTACTACTGTAAATGAGTACATGTTCCTTAGTAAACTATGTCTAGGAAAAGCCATAAAATATGATTTGACCAAAAAGTCACTCCAGATATAATTTTTCATATACCTCCCCCCCTTTTTTTTTAAGATACAAGGAGAAAGAAATTTCTTCATCAGCATAAAATTTATCTCCTAAATGCAGATAGAATATTATTTGATGATGATAAACAGATTTCAGGGTTTATGTTGCTAGCAAAACAGTCTGTAATTTACAGATGTAATGTCATCTGGCCATATAAATTCACAAAAGCTGCATGACACCGCGCTTTGTGTGTATCTATGACTTAGTGCAAAGATCATATGTGAATCTTTGCTACTACTATTTTATTCATAAACTAAACAAATAAATGAAATTGAGATATTGCTCATAGAAAAATATTTTCAGTGTTGTAGCAGCAACAAATGTCAGCTAAGTGTGAATTAACGCATAGGGCATGGCTGGCAGACCTCTACAGAGAACTGGTGGCTGCCCTGTAACAGCAAAGTGAACAGTATCACTGAATATACCTAGGGGCATTGCTAAATCTACACAGCTAAATAATATGAATAGTCTCTGGCATCTCTTTAAGCTAACTACGGTCCTTCCAAACTATTTGGGAGCATGATTGAGGAGGGGGCCAGACAGGTTTACTAGTATGGGTATTAATTGGCATCAATACCAAAAAAGTTGATTATATTTAATTTACTGTTTATTTGCTTCCATACAGCAAAAGTCAAATCTAATTACTTTCAGAGCAGTGGAGTTAAAGAAGTATAAATGCAAAGTCAAGAGCAGTCAAAATAGCCTACTATGACATCAAGAAGATGTTCTGACAGTCTCTCTCAGTTCATCATGCAGATGGTTCTTGTCCCATTGCCTCAATAGGAAAGCGAAAACAGCCGGACGAGCAAGGTTGCGGTTCCATCCTATCGCTAGTGGAACAGAGTTTATCAAAAGTAACAAAAGGGCTCGTTACACAAGAGACTAATCAAATGCCCTGGACAAGAGCTAGGTTAAACAACAAACTGGAAGAAAACCCCAAACAACTATTAGCTTTTCAAAGCCCAAGTTAAACAACAAAAACCAAAAAGCTGTAATTGACTATAGCTGAGACAAAGATAGGTTCAGGACAAGCACACATATGATTGCACAGTGGCATTCATAGGTTAATTTGCACTGCTAAACTCAATAAATTATTTCTTCAGAGACCATTTAGAGAGTGTTATTCTTACCCTGCACTGTACTGCTCTAATTACAGCTAGTAAAATCTCCTTAATCATAGTTTGGCCATTGCCGAGCTGTTCCATACATTAGAGAGTTACTTGTCCCCTGTTCCTAAAGAAATGTATTACTGACTATAGAAAACACAAAATACCCATCATTTGATGACAGACAGACTCCTCAAACACCATGTTTAAAGGCTGGGGACTGAAAAAGGACTGAGAAAGGACTGAGAAAAGGTGAGTTATATATTTTCTCCTTATTGAGGCTGGCCATTTATCACTTGAGTGTGCCATCTGCACGTACTTTTGGAAATTTGTCTGTTGTTGGCTGATCACATAACAGCTGTTTGTAGAAACATTTGTTTTCTTAATTTTCTCTCCATCTGGCCTGAAGAATGTGACTTTTGAGGTGGGGGATGTGGACCTTGTTAATGTAATATATGCTGCTCTCAACTCAGGATTAGATCACTGCAATACGATCTACATGAATAAAATCTTAAATTAGCTTGTAAACGCTGCTGTTCAGAGCAGCACCCTTCTGCTAATTAGCATCTCATAACGTGCAGTGCCTCAAGATTTGCAGTTGCTTTTGCTGGTGGTAGTTACAATATAAGCAGGCAGGGCAGCAATAGCAAACCCCTGGCTAATGTGGCTATCCAGAACACCGCTCTTCCTTCTTATAAAGAACTGGAGATATTCCGTGTTTTCCGTACAGGATCACCAGCTCATCTGTGCTCCTAGGATATCCTAGGGCTGCTCCCCAAGCGTGTCTTTCAGCTTATTTTCATACAGAGGGAAATTAAATGTGTCCTTGCATGCTCTGGGACTGTTCCATGATGTGAACTGGACTGCAAGGAAGGGCTGACTGGGGGATTCACTTTGGAAGGGCACTTTCCTGATCAAAACTGTAGCACCAACCTAGATGCATCCAGTGTCTCCTTTTGATTGAAAGGAAAATAACTGCGATGCTTCTCACCACCTCTGAAGTACTTCCAGGTCCACTACTGTGGAAGCCACCATGGTAATACTGGATGCTTTTATCTAGAGCACCTCTATGCTGGTAAAAAGCTGTGAGTTGAACACAGTTTGGGAGGATGTCCATGGGACAACCTTACACCAGTATTTCAGCCCATGCAAGTGACTGAAGGCCAGATACACCAGCAATGCATCCCAGTGGCCTAAAGAGGCCATAAACCCAATGGAACCGGTCCCTTAAGTCAGGTTCATGGCTGCTGCGTGGCACCAGACTGGCACACAGCTGCTAAAATACACTGGTAAATCTGTCTCATTTTCAGTCTACAAAAAGATAGATAAACTTAAGAGTCACATCCAAAGCAATATATTATTGCATATGTCAAAATAGCAAGCCACAGGGAAATTTGTTACAAAGAGGAAACACAAATAAAAGGAAGTTACTCATTCACTGAAAAGAAGGAAAATACTGCAAAAGGAGGGGCTCGTTCTCTGCTTGCCTTTCACTCAGCTGCTGGCGAACAAGAAATAACATTCCCACTTGTCACAAAGGTGTCTGCAGGCAGTGGCATCTAAGCCAGAGCTATTTTAGTCAGCCAGGAAGCCCCTACTGAAGCTGTTACATATCGAAAAGGCCCTGATGGGCACCGAGCTATCTTAGGCCTCCCCAGTTATGTACATAAATTTGGTTATTTATGTACATAAAGAGAAGAGATAAAAATGACTTTGATCTGTAAAATATTGTGACTGGAGAAATATGCTGGTAGATTTAAGGAAAACGGTATCATTCAGTCTGTGATGAAGACAACACAAAACCTCCCCTTAATAATAAGGGAATATTCCAAAGGCCACCTAAAGCACGTGGCTGCCCGCAGTATTTCACAGCAGCTGATGACTGATATGTATGGGGAAACGTGACACTGTTCACAAAGCACAGCTCTGTGGATTCGCAATGCAAAATGAACCTACCTTCATATCTTATCCTTCTAATATTGCTCTGCCTCATGGGCAATCATAAAGGGAGCATGCAGCTGATTATGTACAAGTCTTCCATAGCCAATAATTATTTTTTTTTCTAATCCTGAAAACTTTACCTTCTGATAAACAGGCTCAAAGCTCGAAGACTTCATTTAATATGGTCCCCAAGTAAACTGTATGGTATCCAGGTAGGAGTTCCTAAATAAAACTGTTACACGAGAGTTAATGTTTCAGAAAGGTGAACAACAATGGACAGTGTTTAAAGCAGAAACTAGGACGGCTGCAGACAAAGGTTATACACAGTCTTGAGATGAAATCCCCAAACTCAGATTTGTGGGAACAGCCACCTAAACCGTGTCTCATTTTCAATTACAAGTGATGAATACATAAAATTACCATGTGTGCCCTAAGCTGAAAGAAGTATGTGTATGTTATTTTAATGAAAGAAAAAAAAAAAAGGATACCTCTCCTCCCTGCTCTCTGTTTTAGCTGATGTGTAACCTACTTATTTGGGATGAGTGTAGACAAAAGTATTTATAGGACTTACAAGACAGAAAGGCTGCAAAACATCTAATAACTTCACGTGAGAGACTTGGAGAACACCTCTTGTGATCCGTAGGCCTGAATATTTAGCTCATCGGTCCAAAGGATCTTTGAATGAAGTCATACAGCCTTAGCTATAACTATGCTGAAAAAAAGAATCCCCCAAATCAACCCCCTCCAAAGCAGCACAGGTACAATCAACCCTCCTCTAAGGGTGAAATGATTAAAACTGTCCTCCAGTATCTGATCTCAAAACACGGAAAATAAGTGGCAGAAATTGAGGCATAAGGTTGCTTAGGTACTAAGGTTATTGTAGGCTTTGCTGCAAAATGAAAGAAAATCTGTTATCCATCCCTTTCTTTACTTTTCAGAATCATTTGTGCCCTCCTGGTGCTTACCTTTACATATGCATTCAATTTACTTTCACCCTCCTAGATTTGGCATGAATAGAATTAAACCAGTTTGGGAGCAGTGCAGCTTTGGTTACTCCTCTAGTTAATACATAACTACTTCCTTATTGCTTCCTCTCCAGCTTTAAATCTTCATTTCCCATTTCTCTGTTTCCTGTGATTCTTCGTAACCCAAGGGCTGTGGTTCAGATTTGTTTGATATATGTATTTATAATGCCATCTGAAATATACTGCCATGAATATTTTATTTAAGAGATGGGAGCATATTTTTTTTAATCTGTGATACTTAGATTAGAGTTGTTTTAGGAAGGAAGACATCGTTTTAGTGTGGACACAAAAACATAGGTTTGTATATCTCAAGACTCTAATCATATTCAAAGTAAGTTGCCTCTGTTTTTGAAGTAAAATTGCTAATGATCTTGACAAAATAAGACCTCATAGTCTTCAGATGAAGAACTCTTGGCCAAGCTTTTATGCAATAGTCTTTCAAGAACCATGATAATAAAGTTACATTTCCTCCATATTTAAAATAGATACATCATCATAACAGAATGATGGAAGAAAATAATGGAACTATTCAAGCCACCCACTAAATGTGAAGGCATCCAGGATTTTATTTTATAGCTTGAGGCATATTATAACTTTCTAAGTTGAGTGAATTTCTTTTTTAAATATTTTGAATAGTCGGTCTTCCACAACAATGTGATACAATAACTAATAATGTGGCTATGTAAACTTCAATATAAATTTGAAGAATACAAGCTGTAGCCCCTCAATAGTGACAGGTCTAGCAATGTAAAAAAAGTTCTGTGGGAAGCACAACCTGAAACCAATTTGAACTAAAATACACAAGGTTATGTTAAGATTTTTACAATATTCTTCAGTCCCCTCAAAAGTAAAATAAAAAAGAAAACTTTCTCTATTTGACTGAAGAGTAATATCTCAAATTCAAACTTAGCTAGTAGTAAATTGTTAAGATTTCAGTGGTCAAAAAGATTCCAGGGCCAGCGCTTAATATGTTGCTTCTCCTACATGCTCTTGGTTAAATTACTTGGCCTAGGTATTTACAGATGATATCTCACACCTCTTCCTTCCATCATTTATGGGTATTGCCAGCAACAGGAATGAGGTCACTAACTAGTCTTGACAATCTGAACCTCTTTTTTCCCTATCTCTGTTATTCCATCAGTATGAAGGTGAACTCACTACGGCAGAGTGCTCAAATACAGCAACAACTGGTCGCCAAATAAACACATGCAGCGCACACAGAATAATTTTGTCAATCTATCCAAAGGTAGTTGTGGTAGTTATTATTATTAGCCTGATTTACAGATGTGGAAATCAAAAGCTGAGAAGTCATGAGGCCTGCCTGCCAAAAGAGAAAACTCTCCAGGCAATGTCTGTACCGCAGTTTTACTGTGTCCCACCACTCAGAAAGGACCAAGTCATGATGAAGCCAACCACAACCACGTATCTGATACACAGAAACATGCTTTACACTGAGACAGATGAATTACGACAAGACTCTGTCTCTGTTCAGGTTAATTTTGACCAACTAAATCTCTCTATACGGATCAAAATATCCGGCTCATTCTCACCTTAGCTAACTTGGCTTCTTAGAGGCATGTCCTAACATGATAACACTTTGCACTGGAGATAAGGTCAAGAGATTCTGGAAGAGAGAGTTAATTAATCCAACGATTAGGTTGTCATCCACAGGGGAATGCTTCCCTGAAATCTACTCCTGATAAAGTGAGTGCAAACAGGATCAGAGACAGAGCAAGTTAACACAGCAGCTTTTTAGCGATCCTGAGAGGTAGTCAGGTTTTCTGTGTAGCTCTGGGTCCATAATAAGTTTCGGGTGCTTTCTGCCTAACCCTTGAGGACTGTAATAAAGAGCTACTAGAGGTCAGCATGAAGGTGAAAACAATCAAACTTGTGCTATTAGGCTCCTTTTTTTTTTCATATTCTCAAATAAAATTGTCAACGTCTGTTAAAATAAGGCTAAACAAGGCGTAGAAATGGACTGCATTCCTCTGTAGCCATGGGTATAAAGAAGTAAAAACAAAAGTGATCAATCAACAGAAAAAGTGAGTCAAGTATTCAGTCAGCTCTGTTGGCAACAGTTACCCATGTAGTGCAACACAGTATGACCTGGCATTGTTGCTGCTGGACATTCCCTTGGTAAGCACATAGGAATTACTGAGTTTCCAGTTTAGTTGCCTCATAATGCAAATATCGAGGAAGAAATGTCTGCTACAAATCACTAACTATAGTTTCCAACAGTGATAATCCCCTTCAAAAAATCTTTCATTACTGCATCTAATGACTGACATATTAAGGGCTTTCAGCGCCAGACTGGTTCATTAGCTGTCAAATCAGCCATCGGTGCTGGCACTGACCAGCCCTATAATGATCACTAGTTATCCTTTTTACATTACCCTGAAATAAGCTATTACTATAAAGATATTGGTTAACATAAGCTAGACATATACATTTAAAGTATATACTAGAAGCTTAAACGGATCTCTTTTGCACTCCAACAAGAGTAATTTGCAGCTGAGTAAAGATGGCAAAGTTCTTTGTCAATTTAAAATGTTTTTGATTAATGAATAAAGCATATAGCTCAGTTATTAAATATCAAGGAAAAGAGTGGGATTGTAGCCTTTTACAT
The DNA here is from genome assembly GCF_003342845.1 of Nothoprocta perdicaria. NCBI lineage: Eukaryota > Metazoa > Chordata > Aves > Tinamiformes > Tinamidae > Nothoprocta > Nothoprocta perdicaria. The sequence goes on along the minus strand of NW_020454439.1, from coordinate 262,549 downwards.
AGTATAGTAATTTTTTTTCATGGCAACTTTCAGCAAAACAAAACCCCCTTTCAATTCATACAATTACTCAATATAAAATATGCCTATTACATAAATAAATATGGCAAAGCTTTCTGCTGAGAAATCAGCTATTAACAAAGAAAGCTGGAGAAGCTAGTGTGCTCAGCCATGGATCCATAGATTTGCACCTACCTCTTCCATTTATCCAAACCTAGAATATTTCTCTAAGAAATTTCTGCATGTTTCTTATGCTAGAGATATGAGAGTTTTATTCTTCATCTCTTCCAGCCCATTACACATTCACTGGAGAGATGCAAAGTGAAACTGTGGAAATCTACTGCTTGCTGCTCCTCACGCTCATATTTCTGACTCCAGCTGGAGTTATTAAAATAGCAGCCTACCTAGTAACTCATGTACTATACCTTGTAACCTTAATTACTCAGAGCTGCCAAAGCTTTCTACAATTTTTCAATGATTTTTGCAATATTTAACTGTTGAGGTGAAGGTCTATTGGGAACTCCGTCTCCACCATCTGCTTCTTGAGAGTAGAGTGAAGTTTTCCCAATCAAAGTAGGATGTTATTTGATATTTGATTTGATTTGTATTTTTTTTCAGGCATCAGACATCAGCAAAAGCTAACCAGATTTTTCTTTAAATAAATTTAAGCCACTCATTAGGCTGAATTCCTTTGTAAAAAGTTTTTATAGGTCCATAAACTAGGATTTATACAAACACATAGGTCAGAATTTCTCCCGTACTGAAAAAAAATCCTTGATGATCTCAACACTGGTGAACTTGATAGAAAGAAAATACTTGACCTAAAAAAACAGTATTTGATTCATTCATTCCCAGGAAAAAAAAACAGGAAAAGCACACTTGCTACAGGTTGCTAAAACAGCCTCCTTGTGGCCTCTTTACTATAGCATCACTTAAAAATGGGGAGTTTTTGATAAGAGTATAAATGTAATTCTGGCAGAAGATAGTTACTATAATTATACCCCTGAGGACAGGAGATACAGGACGTAGAAAAATTGTTTTAAAAAAAATGCAGAAGAAGGAGAGATGACTCTCTCATTAAATCCATAACCTCTATTATTTAATTATTCTTATCACTTCAGAAGCAGGACCTCAAGAAATTACACATATTATCATAATTCTATAGTAATTATCTCAAAGTTGCCTCAGAGCTGCCAGCAGTTGAACACAATCATCTTATCTCAAAGTGTTAAGCAAGAATCTCCCATCTACAAATTACAGCAAAAATAGTAAACTATTTGACACTTGTTGCCATTAGTTTGGGAAATACACATTAGCATTATATACATAATTTAAACATTTATACTACTTGCATTCCTATGGCAATTCCCACTTTGCTAACAAAGGATTTTATACCTTTGTTAAGGGGTTAAAAACAAGACTGCAGGTGATTACTCTGTCTTACAGAATAATTCAGAACAGGTAAATTAAGACAAATGTTTCTTCTAAAGGCACCTGCTGTTTCCCGTGTGTCTTTGGGGATTCGTACAACCTGGTGTTCAAGACAGCCCATCTCGAGGGTTCTGCATGACCTCAAGTCGCCCAGCTGAGAACTGCATAATCAAACACATCTCCGAAAACATCAGCCAAGCAGAACAAGGGAAGGTCATACAAAAAGCTTGTTAGCGACAGGGAAGTAAAACTCAGGGCCAGGTCACTTTCGGGTGTCTCAAGTATCTCACTCATTTATGAATGCAAATTGTTCTTAGGCTTCTGCAAACCTAAGCAGGACTTTCAGATTTGGCAAATAACTAAAATTCCTGTTTGCTTTAATAAAACAAACAGCCAATAAATTGTTTGGAAAATGAGCATGCTTCAGTTACTTTCTTAAAGGCTGGCTAGAAGCCTAACTGGAATGACTTTATTTATTTATTTATTTATTTATTTATTTATTTATTTATTTATTTATTTATTTATTTATTTATTATACTTCAGCCCGGGGATCCTATCTTCCTTGCTCCTTTTTCGGTGACTTTCCATAATGGATTGCGATGAAATATCTTTTGACACATTGTTCTTTGCTGTCCCCCATGACAGTTCACACGGCTAAAGCTGCAGGTTATCTTTGATCCCCAGCTGCAGCTCACAGAGACCCCAGACCAGTCCCTGACCCTTACACCGGGCGCAGCGGTGGTGTCCCCAACAGGTTCTTGACTAGTCTCCAGCCTGGTGACATTTGCCTGTTGTCAGTTTGGCCAGGCACAACCTACCGCGGTGGAGATCCGCCTGAGTGGCTTCACCCCAGAGACAGCTGCAAGACTCCGAGGGCTTTTTGTAGCTCGGCAAATGTCAGAGCACACCGGGCTGTCTCAGGTGGCAGGAGCAGCGAGCTGCAGGAAAGGTCAGGCGACAGCCATGCGGGATGTACTGCCAATAACATTAGAGTAAGGAAGCTTTTAAAAGTTCATCCTCGACTTTTTGGTAATGTTAGAAAAACAGACTTTTTTTTTAGCTTGTTCTTCAATATAAACCAATTTCATTTTCATAACTGAGAGCCCACTGCAGCCCGTTTCAGATTTTGGAATTAATTGCTCATTGATCTTTACTAGATCATTTGTAAATTAGGCAAAAAAATAAAAAACCCTGTGATCTAAAGGACTGCAGCATTTTATGAGTTGGGCCTGTTTAGTCTGGAGAAGAGAAGGCTGAGAGGGCATCTGATCAATGTGTACAAATACCTGAGGGGGGAAAGCAAAGAGGATAGGGCCAAACTGTTCTCGGTGGTGGCCAGCGACAGGGGTCAGCAGAGCCCTGCTGACCAGGGAGGTTGTGGAGTCTCCTTCTCTGGAGGTCTTCCAAACCCGCCTGGATGCCGCCCTGTGCCCCGTGCTCTGGGTGTCCCTGCTGGAGCAGGGGCTGGACTAGATGATCTCTAGAGGTGCCTTCCAACCTCAACCAGTCTGTGGAGCGTACCTAAGTGACGCAGAGCAAATAGTGTAAGACACTATCTGAACATGAAGGCATAGGGCAAAAGGAGACTCTATCTCACCTCAGGTTCAGATACAGAAGTTAAACCAGGCAATGTGCCCAATCATACACTGAGTCTGGCACAGCCTAGGATCCAGATGACTAAAACACGTAAACAGGTGACCCTTCTTGAAACATTACTCACCATGACAACATAGGAGTTAAGAAGAAAAAATATAGCAGTTGCGTAAGGCTAAAAAGACACTTAAAATACAATAAGTATGATTAACACCTCAGGGCTTCCATAGCTACAACCTGCACACTCAATCTGGTAGAACAAGCTGCTTTCTTACAGCAAGGAAAGGAAGAAAAACTCTGTGGCTAACTGAAAGAGAAAGAGGAATACAAGTCATCAGAAAATAACATTTACCCAAATGGCTGCAATTTATTCCAAGATAGTTTTGATCAAGGAGATGTAGCTACCTTGGATCATAATTAATTGACTGGAAGTAAAATGCACAAGAGCTGCATTTTGTGGCAGTTTTTGGCAGTCCTGCTACAGAACATGAGAGAATTATAATTTAAGTTTAAAGTAACACACTATACTTGCACACACACTGTACTTTTTTATAGTAGTATGCATTTTGAACATTTATTTTACATTACACTGTGAAGGAAGCAAAAGAATTGTGATCTTTCAGATACTGGTTGGTTATTTTTGTATGCACTTAAAGGAATTACTTTGAAATACAAGTATTAGTTTAAAAAGAACTCTTAATGGCAGTATTCTGCTGAAACACATTAATTATTACTAATTACATATACCAATGTCTTTCTCCCTTCAGAAGTGTAACTGATTTTGAACTTGCTATGAAGCAGAGAAATAGTTGAGGAAAATGCCCATTTATTTAAAGAAAATGCATTAAACTCAGTATATCTTCTGAAAAAAAATGTGATTTATGCCACGACAAAGGGGCACAATATGGCCCTAATGAACTTGAATGACACTCAATGCAAATAAATAATTATTTATTTTATAATTTCTTGGTTATTTCTCATACATCACCCTAAATTCAAGTCACCACAAACATACACCCTCTACAAGTAGTGTATTTGGCTAACTGAAAGCTTTCTTACATCAGCATTCCGCAAAAGGGCAGTTCTATAATCCCTCTCTGTACTGGTCTGCTTCTATCTACATCACGTTATCAGGCATTGGTACACAGCATCTGTTTTCATACCAGGTGTTTGATCGTATGCTTATTTTGAAGTGCTTACCTCTGGGACTTGAAGTTAAACAGCTGCTTAAATTTTTATGGAAAGAAAACTTTATGCTGCCATGCTTCCACTGCAGTCCTGAAGTAATAAATATTAGAAAAATAGGCTTAAACAGGCTTAATAATAAAAACCTTTTCCTAATATCCTCTATTGGCAAATAGTTCTTGCTGCCTTCATAATTCTTGGGAGAGAGGTTGAAAACATCATGCAAACTTTTAAAATCTGCAGACTGAAAAGGATATTTACTTTCCCCTAAGTTCATATGATGTGTCTTCTGAGTCAAGTTTGGTAACTTGAACTCTCCAAATCAAAGATTTTAGTTTTCTCTGCAAAGACCCCTTGTTTGTGTGCTCTGCCAGTGCTCTAAAATTCATGCAGCAAATGCTCAGTGCTGTACTACTTTGGAAAGCTGGGTGTTTTCCTGACTCCTTGATGTTTTCATTAACCCACAAACTGAATCATGAGACTTCACTGAGGAAAGGAGTCCTTTCCTAGAGCTGTTGACTGCTTTGTCTCCCTTAACTTTCCCAAAGTTTTGATTGATAGTCCTTGCTCAGGTAGGCAGGAACGTGGACTCAATAAAGAGTGAAAAACTCAACGGCAGCCCAAGTGAACCCTGCGGCTGGTTTGCTCCTCTGGACTCAAGTGACCTGCATTTAGTGGCTGTGAATCACACACAACACATTTCACCTTGCATGGTCCCAACTTCGGTGCTGCTTACCAGTGAAAAAAGTAGGCTGGGAGTGTTTAACTACATCCTCTTGACTAAAAATTGTCTGTGAAAAATTAGGGGAAAAAAGTCCCCAAATTCTGCTGGCCCTTGTGAAATCACAGTCAAGCCACAAATAAGACATTGCTTAAGACAGCTCCTATTTAATATTTGAGGGTTTATAAATTATTCAAAACATCTTTTTCTTTTTCCTCAAGACATGTCCTTCAAGTTTCTTTTTAAAATCTATTTTTAATGGAGATTAATTCCTTTATTTCTTGCCTTTTTTTTTTTTTTTTAAATTATGTCCTTGAAATTCTGATTTCAGCTGGCATGGTATCAAGAAGCTGATCATCAAAATCTTCGCTACGGAAGACTCAGTGGCTGGCTGCATAGCAATAAGTGTGTTTTTAAGTAGCATTATTCTGAATTTTTGGAGGACTGAATCACTGAACGATTTAGGCCATAGCAGAGTGACCTCAGGACGTATTTGTCTGCAGTCCATACTCAAATCAGAGACCACTGCAGCTAGGTCTGATCAATATGATCCAGAACTCAGCAGACAATATTCTGTACTATGCAGACAATATACTTCCAACACCTGAATATAACTTTTAGTGAAAATATTTGCATTTCTGTTGCCGATGGGGGTCGGCAAGCCTCATTCGCTAGCTGGACTGACCTGGGGTTGCCCTCACCCCAGGGCCCTGGAGCACAGATATCACTATGGGGGTTGCGGCAAAATGGCGTTTATTGCGCAGTTCAGTCTGCCTATATACTCCAGCTGAATGCGGAAACTCACCTACTGCCCAATCGGGAGACTAATTTCTACTTTTCGCCTTGTATGGCATGGGGTTATCAGTAAACTGCATAAATTAATTACGCTCCTAACTCCCGTGACATCGCGAGATCTTCCGAGMGCCATGCCCTAAGCTCTATGCCCTATACTATACTATATCATCTACTTTCGCTAAGCTCTCTACCTTATAAGCCCTAAAAACACAAAAACTCCTACACATTTCCCCTACAGAGCACTGCATTAACACGGTCGTATGTATCTTTCCTGTACTGGGAGCTGTGAGGCTGGGGGACCAGAAGTTCTACAGGGACTTCAGGTTGACTTTCCTTCATGCTGTACAAGCTGACACTGGCTGCCAGAAGAAGAGGCTTGACTGCTTTGTCATATGTTCACTTAACATTTACATGAGCATTCAACGGTTAAGTGAACATTTACATACATTTATGAATGAAAAAAAGTTAAAAATACTGACTACTTCAAAACAAAATGAAACCCCTTTGCTCTATATGCCTTTGCCAAAACATTTTAGAATTTCTAAAAATCATTGCAATATTCTTAAAGATACTCATTGAATTAGTGAGGGGCAAAAAGTCAACACAAATGAATATGTAGTTCCTATTTCAGAGATTAGTGAAGCACAAGAGGTTTTCAAAGCAGGTACTGTGAGAAAAAAGTCTCTCTCTCTAAAGTCCAGAATTATTTACTGTAATTACAAAAAACTACCTGCAACAACCAAAAAGTCCCTCTAAATAAACATAGTTAGCAGGAACACCCCTCTAAACATCTCAAAAAGGCAAGTCTAAATTGCCTCAATTTTAAGAAACATGAATAAAGTCTCATAAATCATATGTTTAGGTCATTCCAGTTCACCTCTCTATTCCAATACAAGAAAGACACTGAAGCTACGTTGAAATGTCATTAAAAGATCAAAAGCTAAATTCATGATTTTTTCTATGCATAAAAGACTATTACTCGCAAGAACATTAAAAGTTTCAAGATACTCATTTTTCCACTACAATTTTTTCTTGTTAATATTAATTTACTTAAACAAGCAGTTATCCAATTATCTTCACATTTAAATTACCTAAACGTCCAGGTATAATTGCATTCATTAGTTGCTAAAATTGCACCCGTGAATGTTATATCACAAATATAGCTATGAAACATTTATGTTGTTTTTCAGTAATGGATATTTAATAATTTAACTTCATTATTAATGTTTCCTAACGTGTTGTAAGCAGTCCTGTAAAAATACTCATTGCTAGAGGGAGTAATTTTATTTGGGAAGGAAAGCAACCAAGGAAAATATCATTAGTTTTATTTTTTTCTCCTTTTAATTCAATGGCAAAGGTGATTATTTGGCAAGCTGATATTGCCAGGAGGCTGCTACTGTTCCGTTAATTTGAACAATTGGCAGTAACTAACTTAAAAAGAAATTATGTGGTGAGTTTTAATGCTCTCAGCATAAAATATGAGTTTATTCTGTCTTACCAATATCTGGCTACTACAGTTTGAAGATTGTATCCACTGTTTGAAATGTTTATATTACTGCTATTCTCATATTCAGAGAATATTTAGGTTAGGAACAGAAACTGGATATATAAAAGAAAAATCTGTTATTTTAAAGAAATGCTAGCAGAGATATCTTTGTTGCTTGTATGAAACTCTCTTCAAAGTCAGAAGTTCTCACTGAATTGTTATTGTTGTTTTTGCTGTTGCACCTAAAACTCAGCAAAATCTTTCTAAGTGAGTAGATTGCCAAAATATCTCTATCTAATTATGAAAATGTGTAACATAGGACTTAAATTATATTGCAAATACATGCATCCAAAGCTCCTCAAGCACAATTTTTAATAAGAGGACTGCTATAAAAAATAAGACACAAAGAAAAGAACATATCCTCTTCCCCAAAGCAAACACTCTTTTTTGGAGCCAGTCTAAAGCAAGATAAGCGAATGGTTTCGTCAAGTCCAAGGCCCACGTTTGTGCAGTTATTGAGACATCGCTTCCCAAGTGCGTTGCTCTCCTCCTCTGCCTTTTGGGGGGCCACTTTGCAGAACCGCCACGAACCAGCTAACACAAAACACAAACACGAGACACCTCCTCAGAAAGTGTTGACAAGCTCTCCCCTGTTAGAGACTCAGGGCATTTTTCAAAAGCTTTTCATTACACCGTAGTGATCACATCTGGAATTGAACTGCTAAGAGGACTGACACTGATGACCTATTTAATTACACAGTGGGCTGCAGCATCTTGAAAAGTCCACTTTTCAAAACTCAGATGGACGTTTAGAGCCTATTTTCACTCTTACTCCTGGTGTTGCAAGGTGAATTGGCTGCCTGCTACAATCATCTGAAGGCCCGTACAGTGCAAGCCCTGTACAAATCATGCAGCGGAGAAGAGCCAGACTGAACTCGGCTTCTGGTGACTAAGCGACTCCTTCACTTCTACAGAGAAAATGGGAATGGGACTGTACTTTTGCTGGTGCAATTAAATGGGCTCTGCTATCATAATAACTCGCAGCAAGAGCACTTCATCTGAGTCATTCTGGAGTCTTTAGGGCTTGCAGAGGGCCAGCGACTCAAGGAAAACATGCCGTAAGCTCAGGCAGGTTTCCAAGTGGGCTTGAGAACACCACAGCCTACCTTCCTTCTCCACCATGCAAGGGTGTCCTTTCCTTCCCCACCATCCTCACCGTCATCTCATTTCACACCTTTTGGCTTGTTTCAGTTCTGCAACCACCACCAGTATAAAACTTAATTTTACTCCCACAAATTTAAGATTTCATTCCAAGATTTTATTCCTAGCTTTGTGTTTCCAAATTAAGAGGATGGCTAATCAAAGATGTGGCACATGGAGCACATGTTTCAAGAAGATGAGGATATTTATCAGACGAGATTCTAGAGCTTAACTCACTCTTCTCAGTGGGATGGAGGTACTCCCAATTTATTCCTGGATGGCAGCTGTGCCAGACAAAGTTTCTGAGTGTTTAGTAACATCTACCCTTCGAGGGGTTCATTCTGTGGGTACATTTTGGAAGAGTAGTGAAATAGGCTTCATGGTTTTCCTCCCTGTGCTTCCTCTCAATATCTCAAAGTAAAGAATTTCCAAAAATCAGAAGTCTAACATATTTCTACTGGTCATTTTAAGACTTCAGGGCGATTCATCAGGTCAAAGTTTTAACTGCTGTATTTCTAATAAAGTAATTGACACATCTGTAGATATGCCTACCCTTTGCACAGCTTAGCATACTTACTGCTTGGGACATGAAAAGAAATATCACCAAGCAGGCTGGGAAGTTGATATGGTCCAGAGCAGGTCGTACCTCCTCATGCTAGTACAGCAGAAAAAACAGGTCCCGCAGCACTTCAGATTTGGGATTTAAGAAGCTCTGGGGCCCGAAAACAGGATAACGCCAAATAGAGACTGGCCCTAGACTTCCAGTAAAATCTGTGCTGGAACCTGTGTGGTTCATATTTATGCAATTGCCTTTTTTTTTCTTCACTAAAAGATTTTTCTCACCACAGAATAGCCATACTCTAAGCCTCCTTTTTACTCTACTAAGTTTAGCCAGAAATCGATAAATCAATCAATAAATCCTCCAAATGAAGGAGGATAAGAGCATCTAAGAAAGAGATACTTAGCTGGCTAGCTCCATCCAACCTGGAACTGTTTATTTTTCTCTGATGCAAGCCTAGTATTCAAGGCAATCAAACACTTTGTGGGGTGTCTGAACAAATTTCAGGAGACCAGTGTGGCCAATTCTCAAGCCGCACACACAAATTAAAGAAACAAAGAAACTGCAGCAAGGTGACCAGCTTTCCCTCCTAGGACTGTGTTGTAAAAATACCAGCTCTCAACATGAACAAGGATATTCAGGCATTTTGTTGAAACAAAACCACAGGTCCATGCTTTAAAAAGTCCAGATTAGTTATCTACAGACTCCTAGGAAATGCAATGACAAACAGGAAAAAAACCCTCAGCCTGCATCGCTGAGAGTCTGGCAGCAGCTCTGTGCCTTGCTGGCATGTTGTTTGTCACCGTAACAGGCCTCCAAGTGTCAAAAGAAGGCAACACGTTTCTGGCCATAAGCCTAATTTCATATCCAAGTGTGATATCAGAACCTCCAAATGGAAAGGTTCCTTGCTGGGAATGAAAGAGGTGTGGCCCTCAGGAAGCGCTGGCAGGAGTAATAAGACCAAACAACAAAAAAGCAATTCTCTTGTTTGCAAAAAAGCACGATTTCTGCACAGAGCAGAGCCAGTCAAGCTGCTCACAGGAACAGGAGAGAGAAAGGGGGGCTGTTTCGTGCTCACAGCTTTGGGGCACCTGCCTACAGCTCACACCGGGAAGCCTGGTGTCCCCTCCTTCTTCCTCACCATCCCACAGCAGCCACTGCCTTCCTTAAATATAGGTTTAAAAATGAACTTTAAGGAAGAATCAAGTTCAGCGAGACTATTTTGAGAGCTGAAAGAACTCTTATTTAATAGCTGATATGTCACCTGGCACACGAGGACTTAGATGGAGGGAAAGACCACAGTTCCCATTAAAATGTGATGAAGCTAAAAGTACATCTCAGAAAACAGACTGAGTACAGAACACAGCTCAAAATCAAAACGGATTCTTCCTGACGTGGAGAATTTTTCACTGCAAGAACAGAGATGACTACAATTCAGTTGCATATGCATTGAGAATATACCTGTTTGTGTCCTAAAGGTGTCAGATCTCAGCCTTTGGAAAGACTACAGTGGCAATGGCCTAAGTGAGAACTGAAAGTGGGCTATCTTCCTTGTTCTGTGAGGAGAAAGGAAAATATAAGAGGATTACACGATGTTCCAGTCTGAGGTAGAAAGCGCAGGGAGAGGCAGATCCTCTCACCTCATCTCTTCATGCAAAACAACAACAAAATACTGAGGCAGCAACTCTGATGCTGCACAGTTTCTGCCAAGTGAAACCACTGGTACTGTCAGGATGAAACTAGTAGGCAGTGAGGCATTTTTTATTATTATTACTGTTAACATAGCATGCTATTACTGTAATTATACATTACTATACTATTATTATACTATTACTATAATTATAATACACTAAGACTCATACAGACATATATAATTTATTAGCAACTTCTCTAATAGCATATGAGATTTTCTCAAAGGGGAAAAAAAAATTAAGCAAAAAAACTCAGCAAGTCTTTGAGCAGGTGACAAAATGACAGGCAAAACTGAATACTGATGCATTTCAAATGATGCACATACAGAAACTCTACGTGGTTTTCAGTTAAAAGTGATGTCACACGACAACAGCAAAACCAAAAAAAGATTTAAAAAAACCCCAAACCTTGAAGCTGTAATTGACAATTTTTGAAAAAAAAAAAAAAAAAAAAGCTTATTAGTGGCCACAAAAAGCTACCTGATTCATAGCAATTACAGTGAAATAAACAGATAAGACAAAAAATAGTTTTGTCAGTATATAAACGGATAGGGCACCCATATCTGAAACAGCATATGCAGTTCTGCCCCAAAGCTGAACATGTCAAAAAAAATCTGGTAAAACTGCAAAGGCACTGGACAGTGACAAGATGATTAAAAATAGAGAATGATTTTCCCCAAGGTAAACACCTTCTAGTCTAGAATTCTTTGTCCTAGAAATGAGATTACTGAGAGATTACTGAGAGCAGATAAAATGAAAGTATAAAAAAAAAAAGAGTATTACTAGGTGTTAATATTAATTTCTAGATTTCTAATTAAGTAATATTAATTTCTAGAAATAACTTCCAGTTTTGCATAATACATGAGCTAACTGGTCCATCAATGAAATTATCAGATGGCAGGTTCAATACAAAGAAAAAAATGTACTTTCATACACAGCAAGTTACTGCCCTGCATTGCTCTGGACTGCAGAAGTTGTGATACATTCAAAAAGCATTTTTACAGAGGACAGACCTACCAAGGGCCATTACACCTGATTATATCACTCCTGCCTCGGCAAGTCTGTGTACTCCAAACTGCTGAAAAAATTTACCATGAAAAAATCACTCCATAGGGTCCTAATTCATGATATTATCAAACTATTCAAAGCCTTCAATAACCCTCGAATCTTGAAAATCTTCTAAGCAGTTTCTTTCCCATCTGTGTTGGCTGAAACCTTTGTTCATCTCATTGACTCTGTCTACAAAAAAAACTAATAGGAGAGGCTTTCTTTTTTCCCCCCATTTTATAAAGAACACAGGATGCTTTCTGACTGGCAAACAAGAGTACAAAACTAACTGAGCCTTGGTGTAAAATGAGTTTGACAACATCAGCCTTGTCTCCGGGGTAAAATAGTCTTTGCTATAATGACATTACTTGGCATAGGATGACTCCATTTAGTAATGACTGAGGATAAGCCATGTCAGGGAAATGCATTATCTTGCTCCCATAAATTGTGTGGATGTTTAAAGATGGATTCAGTCACTTGGCAACACAACGTGGCAGAGGTTACAGCATGGCTCCTACTGCAGTCTGTCACATTTGATCTGGAACACGAAAATTTCAGCGAGACTCAGGCAGAAAGAAATCCAGGTGAAATTCAGACTCAAATCAAATCTGCGGCAGTATTTCCATTGACTTCTTTAGTGCTGGGATTCTGTTCCACAAGAATTGTGTTCAGCATCACCCGGTTGGGCTCTGCTGACACCTGCGGTCTTGTCTCTCTAGGGACCTTCACAGAAGTCTCTCCAATATCCTACAATACATCACTAAGACCAGCAGCTTCCTTTGCAGCAAAAATCAGATTGCAAGGACTGTAAATGGGCATAAAATGACAAGTACTTTCTCATTTCTAGAGATCAGGTCTATAGCTAGTCAATAAGAGGGGACACTGCTTTACCAGTAGCTGTGTTTATGTGCAAATACTTTGTTTAAATAAAATAAAATTCTGCAACATAAAATGATAGAAACAGTTCAAATATGCAGTCATCACCCCAAATACCAGAAGTATTTTTGATGAAGCTTAAGAGAAATGCTCTGCACAAAATAATTATTTTGGATCCAAGCAAAAAGTTCTTCAAAAATCAACCATGAAACTGCTTTTGTCTTAGCCAAGAAAAATGACTTTACATTCTGGGAACAGCTTAATCCATGAGGAGAAAGAGTTTGCCAAAATATATTTCCAACATAAGGAACAGAAGAAACATAATACAAAGACCTTTTTTTCTTGCCTTTGGACTTTGTCACATGAACACCACCTGGCCCTCTGAGTGGCTTCAGTGATATTTGACTGATGCTTTCTGGTGTCCTAAAGGCCGCCTGTTTCACCACCTTGCACCACCTGTCAGCTTGGCTGCACTGGCTCAAGACTTGTCAACCTAAACTGCTCCTGAACTGTTCCTCATCTAACCTGCTGCTGATGAGACTTTAGAGGAGGGGGGAAAAAAAAGGCATTTTGTCACTTGTCTTAATGAAAAGACCTTAATTCAGGCATTACACTACTTTGATATTTAACAGTCAAACAATCATAATTTGTGATTCCTGTATAAAATTCTTGATAGATACTCTCTTGACACTACACAACATCACTAATGTGCAAAACAATCTCTTCTTAAGCTAGTTGTTTGTATCATGGAAGCATACCCAACATACCTTCAAGTTCTAAAAAAAAATATACATATATGACATAATACATAACATATAATATAATATAATATAGAAAGTCTTCAGTGCTAGATTTTAATATTAATTATATCAGGAAAAATACAAATTGCAGTTTCCAAACAGTTGTAAGCTTTCTGGCAAATTTAGGTAATTAGAATGTTTGTCCAATCATACTCTTGCTAAAATCCAAATGAGTCAATTAAATCTCATTTTAATACTTGAAAGAGTTGAATTAAACTATTACAATCAGAGCAGAGAAAAGCTCAGCTGGCTCTGCATCCTGAAAATCCAGTCCAGACAGGGCAGAGAGTTCAATTGAAAAAATACTTTAAAAGATTCAAATTAATGTCAGCTTTCAGACTGTCATAAAGTACTCTATTTACACAGAGAAAACACATATGCCAATGGCATTATTGGGAGTGCAATCTACTTGCAGTGCAACAAAATCGCAAAGTAAAAGAGCATCTTTGGTTAGTCTTTTTCACCACCTACAGTTTGGAAAGGGCCTTTGTGGTGGTCCTGGCAATTGCACCCCTCATTCTGTTACACTGCCTTTACAAGCTGTATCCACAACTAACCTAGGCTTGTTAGATACAAGAGCCTTACAGATAAAATTAAGTCTTAATTTAAGCAAAAATCTATTAGAATTCATGTGTCTGTATTCTCAGATAGAGGGGGGGAAAAAAGACTGTAAATACTTTTGTTTTCATTTTTTTTTCAACTTTTGTGTATGGGAAGTGTCAGATCACTAAGACACCTGTCTTAGCGACATATACTAGGGTACTGGGGCTGCTGTTGAGAGTAGCACAAAATATACTGACCAGAAATCACAGCATACTAGAAGCTACCTTCCCCTACAGAAGAGTTTTCCTTAATGAAAACCAGAAGAGAGACTTGCATATGGAACTCGTGCAATAAAACCTAAATGAGGAACCATGAGAGTCCACAATATGAAAGAGAATATATTATAAATGAAAAGGTCAAAATATATTTTTGTTGTACTGTGTGTTACTAGCTATGGGGAAGCCTCCGCTTTCCCAGTGTTGGGTACCCGGTGTTCTTCAGAGAGACAGCAGCCTTCCACCACATCACCCACTTTTTAAAAAAGACACAAAACTTTAATGCAGATATAAGTGATATCTGTATGCAGCTGATCTCTTGACAGAGATCAGAAAGAAATATTAATTAACCCACTCAGGAAGGCTGGGTTAACTGATTGCTAACTTTTTGCTTGTAGTTATACCACAACACAAAGGCAAGATCTTCTTACGCTCTTATTTTAACTTTTGCAAGATCTGTCTGTCCTGGATTTTGCTTGGAAATCTTGAAATCTTTCTAAATAGAGTGATTTTACACTGGCTAGCTCTGAGGAAATCAGTGTTATCCTGCTGTAAATCCACTGTAATGAAGTGAAAAAATCCAGATATCATACAGCATAGAAATGCATGCCTCATTGTAAAAGGCTGTTGCTTAAATAGATTAGTATTTTTTTAATTAATTGAACTAATTATGGCCTTTGATTCATTCATTTCTTTCTTCTTTGATCAATCTCCTCTTCATATTATTACTTCTGTATTCTTATACTACCAGTAAGATTGCATTCTCATTTTATAGCAGGGTGACTACACAAGTGCAGTCATAATAAAACGGCTAAAACTATTTACATATTATCAGTAGATCATATCATTCATACGCAAACTACTGGAAACTTGCTGGTATTTCCTTCTTACCTACAGCTAGTGCTCTACAATTATATAAAACAAAACTGACAGTATTCCACCTTCCCATGGTTTTCTGTAGTTAAAAGAACCTGCAAAAAAACCCTGAGGTAATAAAAATGGGTCTGCTAGTCTTTTTGATACTGAAGACAGTTATACTGCCCTCCAGAGCCTAGCTGGCTATTAAATGCTTTCCAATCTCTTTCTAAATAATGTGATTTATGAATTGAATGTATAGAGATTACACACTATAAATATTTTATCAGGATTTCATTTGCATCTAGCGCTTTAAATCATCAGGCCCTGCATTGTAGCAACTGGCCTCATTTAAATGGAGCCCTGATAAAGCTGCCACCAAGCACAGCTCTGCCGGCGGCTGCTGCGACCCAAGGGGAAGCCTGGTTGGACATGAAGCATGGGCCTGAGCCAGGCTTGAAAAGAGCCCAGTGGTTCCCGTAGCAGGAGGGGCCCAAGGGGCCTTAACACTGCTTTGCATTTTCATCAGGAAAAAATACATGGAAGAATATGTACACGGAGTAGGTGTCGGCTATTCTGCTAACAGGGGTAAATTATAATAAGCTGCAGGACCAGGGAATTCCACAGAATTATGGAATCATTATGGTTGGAAAAGACCTTTGAGATCATCGAATCCAACTGTAAACCCTGCAACACCGTGCCTGCTAAACCATGTCCCTAAGTGCTTCATCTATTCATTTCTTGAACTCTGCCAGGGACGGTGACTCCACCTCTGCCCTGGGCAGCCAGTTCCAGTGCTTCACCACTCTTTCCATGTAGAAATTCTTCCTAATGTCTAACCTGGACCTCCACTGATGCAATTTGAGGCCATTTCCTCTTGTCCTATTGGTAGTCACTCTGGAGAAGAAACCAACCCCTGCCTTACTACAATCTCCTTCCAGGTAGTTGTAGAGAGCAGTAAGGTCTCCCTTGAGCCTCCTCTTTTCCACACTAAACAACCCCAGCTCCCTCAGCCAGCCCTCGTAAGGACTTTACTCCAGCCCCATCACCAGTTTTGTTACCCTTCTTTGGAGATGCTTCAGCACCTGAACCTCTTTCGTGTGGTGAGGGGCCCAGAACTGAATCCGGGGTTTGAGGTGCGGCCTCACCAGCACTGAGTAGAGGGGACGATCACTTCCCTGGTCCTGCTGCACCGTTCCTGGGAGAAGCCAGGAGGCCTTGGCCTTCTTGGCCATCTGGGCACTGCTGGCTCATGTTCAGCTGGCTGTTGACCAACACCCCCAGATCCTGTTCTGCCCCGCAGCTCTCCAGCCACTCAGCCCCAAGGCTGTGGCGCTGCACGGGGTTGTTGTGACCAAAGTGTAGGACCTGACACTTGGCCTTGTGGAACCTCCACAGTTGGTCTCAGCACATCGATCCAGCCTGTCTAGGTCTACGTACAGCTTTCCTACCCTCAAGCAGATCAACTCTTCCTTCTAGCATGGTGTTGTCTGCTGATTTGCTGAGGGCACCCTCAATCCCCTCAACCAGATCATTGACAGAGATATTAAATAGGACCAGCCCCAACACTGATCCCTGGGGAACACCACTCGTCACTGGTCACCAGTTGGATTTAACTCCATTCACCACCACTGTCTGGGCCCGGCCGTCTGGTTGTCACAGACCTTCTGGCATCTGTCTCCTGATCAAGAATAGAAAGGAATTTAAGCAGTTTTTTAAATTTGGGTAATATTTCCAACACTTGGAAGAACGAAGCCTGAAAATTGTATACTCACGTATACAGTTCCTAAATTTCCAGTATCAATATATAAATTTAATATTGAATAATATTAATAATTAAAGATTTTAAGAGTGGCTTGCCTTTTTAAAAAATAAGCAATGAGTTGATGATGAATTCCTTTCGAAGACCCATTCAGCTCTTCATAACTTAAAAAAGAAGTAATCTATTTTTAGGTTCGTATATTTTCTTAAAGAAAATCACTCAAAATTTACACACGCCAAAGACCGAAAAGATGAGTTTTGAGTCTATATAATCTGTTTTTAATAAGAAATACTGAACATTGAGGACATGCTTGAGTGATTGTAAATGACCAGAAGGTTATGAAAACGTACTGAAATGAAAACATACTGAAAATGGAAATAAGATCATCAAGGTTCCATGCTAGACTCTTTGCATAGGATTAGGAGACGAATAAAGGGAGAGGGTGCATTTGGACAGGGAAAAATATGGTGCCATTAGTGGCTTGGAGCAGAGTATTCTAAATAAAAATGGACATATGCAAATGAACAATTAAAGTCTATGCAGCCAAAATAGATGCTGAAGAATCCCAATTTGTGCACAGACAATGGGAGCATAAAGGATGGGGATGTCTCTGTTAAACCATTGGAAATAGGAACAGGGAAGATGAGCGGTCTTAGCTAGAGCATCTGTGATGAGATTAATGCATCCTGCAGAATCTGCAGCTCTCCCTCTGGCCCCAGCGGCCTTCGGCTGCCCTGTAGATGAAGGGCGAGAGGAATCATCCTGCAGTCTGATTTTAATTGATATTTCGTGCAGAAGCAGCTACCTGCTCCTGGAGGTGCTTTGCCTTGCATTCCCGAGCAAGCACAGAGACCTGTGAACACTCCCACTGAACAGTACAGGAGTGCACTTTATCTCAGTTGAAATAAATACCAGAAATTGTATAGAAAGCTGGAGGTGGAAAGTGGAAAGAAAAAGCTAACTGCAAATATTCCTGCACAGCCAGCAAGGATGATGCCTGAAGACTGGTGCTTATTACAGGTATTTCAGAGCAGAAATATCACAGTAACAGACTGTAACAGCTATAAATGATTTTCTGATCTGTGAGATAACATTATGAAAAGCCCTGGGGGCAGATTCTCCTGGTGTACCTGCATCCTGGGCCTCATTTTAGTAGTGGATGTTTTTGTTTTTAAAATTTTGTCCCTTTCAGGGTGGATATTAGTGTACGTTACACAGCATCACACACAGCTTCCTGCTTCTTCCCCGGTTGTCACTCAAATATCTAAACATTTTCATTTCAAGACTTAGGAGCTCTCCAGTCTCTTCCTTGACAAAATACTAAATTCCTTGCTTGACAGCCAGGACTTGGAAGAAACCAAGGAATTAACTCAAAGCAATTTTGCCTCTTGGATAACTACTTGTGAGGTTCCTTTCAAACACAGATGTACCTTAATATTTCTCTATCAGATTTGTGCTTAATTGGGTTGCATTGACATTAAGAGTAATGTGGTATTATGACTTTTCTGCCTTCAGCATATTCCTGCAACCCAAGCTTATGCAGCTGATTTTGCCATTATTTATTTATGTAATAAGTCTTGTAGGTCCAGTGTGAGATCAGGGTTAATGCATGTTGAGTGCAGGTCTTTACACATACAGGGAGTGAAAAAAGGAGTTCCTGACCTCAGAACTCAAACTTCAAGTAGCACAGGTAAAAGGTGGTATTTCCACAAATAATTTCTTCATGCCAGTAGGTCTCCAATAAATCAAATGGCTTCTTGTGAAGTCTGTGAAAGAGCTACAATTCATTTAAGTCACTACCTGCTTGAAACAAACAGAAATGCTTTTAGACACATTTCACCAGATTTGGGGGCAATATGAATGCTATCTGTAATGTATTTGAAGGCAATATAGAAGGTAACTATTGAAAAGCCCAGACAATGAATACATCTGCTTACTGCCATATCACACTCTGCTCTTTTCCTGTGCCTCCAGCCCTTCTTACAGTTACCCCACTGAATTCTGCTTTACAGTAAATAATACTACTGTTATTGAAAAATAAAAAAGAGGATGAAAAGAGGAATAAAAACTGGAATAAAATCTATCATGTATTTTATCAGCTCAAAGTACTTTATGAAAGAATAGTGAAAGAACATTTTGAAGTAACAAGCAGTACTATACAGTAATATCTACATGAAGCGAGGCTATAACCATTGTTGGTTAATGAGATTTTCCTGAAGCATGAGACCCCAGACCCACTTAGCTTCCTACTTAAATCTAAGCTATTTTTGTTAGGGCTCTCTTCTTGCTTTCAGAATTTGAGTGAAACTACCTGCATTTTGCGATTAATTTTGTCCCCGTCTAGCATGTTGTTTCCTGAAGCACTCTCTGGGGAGAAGCTGTGTTACTCTAACCAGCAGCACATGTCCAGCTCCCAAACATTCCTCCTGCCTGGCTACACTTCTAATGACACCAAAATTACCAGGAAAGTCAGGGTCCTGCAGCGTTTACTACCATCATCCATCTAAAAACAAGCCAGTCTAGACAGTGAAAGTTTTGAGTGCAGGTGACTGCTGCCTGAAACTTGAACTTGGACATGCGTAACTCAGGGTCCATTTTATTGCCTCGCTAACTTTACTTCACTATGAAATACCTCCCTTGCACACAAAAGACCAAACCTTGTTCTCAATAGCAAAAATGCACTGGGACCTGCCCTGGGGACATGCAAGGCAGGACCAAGCTCGTGATGTTATAGACGGCGCTAGTGCAATTGCTGCTCTCACATCACACGTTCCTGTTCTACAGGAAGAGTATCCTACATCGCAATCTGAGGCAGCAGTTTACCATGAAGATAAGAATCTATTTGTAACCTGTTTTTCTGAATGCTGAAATTCTTTTAGACCATGCAGACTCCTTCAACAGCATGTATACATATCTTTGCTAATACGAATGCACACAGCACCTCCCTGACGATGGCAACAGTCCTCCGGAGACTAAAGTAAGACAAATAAGCTCATTTTGTCTGTGACAACCATGCTGGACTTATAAGCGAACACTCCATTGAGGCAAAGTCAGCATATGTTAATCACATTCAACAACTCATTTCCTTTTTCTTCTAAAATCAATTAATGAGCTCTTAATGTTCCACTCTATACAAAGAGAACAAAAAGAAATTTTTATTTTAACGATGGATTCTTTTTTTTTCCCCCAGCTTAAGTAAGTCCTGACCTTAAGGCCAGGCTCTTCTGTAATCTGTTTCTGAGAAATAAAATTGATTGTCACTCCTGGTTTATTCATATATCCTCATGGCATGACATCATAAATAGGATTTGTCACTCCTGAGCTTGCTTCTCCCAGTAGTTGCCTTTAATGTCATTTGCTCAAGTGGCTCAAGGTCTTCATGAATAATGAATGCTCAGAAACCCACCGAAGAGCTGCAAGATAACCACTTTTCGGCCTTTGATTGCAAATAAGCCTTGACACTTTTGTTCAATGAAGGAACTACAAGTAACTTTATGCCACCAATATTGTACAAGCATCTCCAGGATGGATACAGCACAGGAGAGACTTAAGATCACACAGAAGCACTGGGACTTACTTGAACATCTTCTTAGTTTGTCCTGAGTAAAAACGAAGGAAGCAAAAGTCACTGTGTTCTCTAAGCTCATCTCGACAAAATAAAATTTATCTAAATCGACAAAAGGAAGAAAAAAGTATGACGTATTGTCTTGCAAAAGATGTTAGGTAATTACAAAATACTAATATTTACTTGAAAAGAGCTGTGTATTTATTTAGGTCACAGAGGGATCCATTTAAGCAAAGCTTAAGGCAGACTCATTAGAATATGTTCTGCTCCAAAGGTGTTTTATTGGAGGGATCTGCTCTTTGAAACACACTGCAAGCCTCCCAGGCTGCTGATACCATTAGTTATAATCTGCACTATGTGGAGCTCAGAATCGCCAGTGAAGGATCCCCATCGTGCTAGGTAATTACTGTAACCCTGACACAGACCCATAAAATCCTGCAGAGCGGTAATTAGAAAAGAAACAGCTAAAATAGAAATGTGAGCAGAACAGGAGATGTACGATTAGGAAGGAACACAGATTTCAGACAAAAAACACTTCTCAAATTTGAGTCTGGGACCTCACAAGTTTCAAAAAGCAACCTCTTTGCAGACTGGCATTGGTGAAGCAGAGTGGAGCAGCGCAGGCATGAGCACTGCGTGGAGTGGGTCTCACTGCTGCCCTCGAGGGAAACATACAGTAAGAATTCACCAAATCAAACCAAACCAAACCAAACCAAACCAAACCAAAAAAAGGTTGCAACAGGAAAACACTATTTCAGTTCTCCTGGTGTGCAAAGCTCCAAAGAGTACATTCAGTTATTCATGAAGCCTGGCAGGCCTGTGACCTTACACACTGATTTAACGTGGCGTTCAAAACAGACCTGTTTGAATCCCGGAGCGCCGGAAAGCGGCCCAGAGCAGCGCGGAGCGGAGCGCAGCCGGGCTTCGCTAACTAGGCAACGTGTGTTCGGGGCTTTTCATTTGGACGTGCTGCTGAGGTAGGATCTCTTTCTAATACATTAACAAACAACTTTGAAATACACGCTCACTCGTAGGGGAGATGCCTTTCCATGCTCCATATACCAAGCTGATTGAACCTTCTTCTTTAAATTTCTTCTTTTTTCTGTTGATTTGACTCCTCAAGAGGTGCTGGTATACTTATTTAAAAATAAATAATATATAAAAAATAAAATAATAAAAGTGATACTTTGCAGACCTATAATATTAATATTCTGTCCAAGATAGTGGTCTTGGGTCAAATCCATTGCCTCAGTAACATAAACCAAAGGCAGTTCAGACCAATAGAAGCTCTGTCCTTACTGATAAGTCTACAGGCACAATGTAGGCCATGCAAAGGGTAACTTGAAGACTCAAAGTATATATAAAATGTAGTAGGAAAGAGCAATCTG
This sequence comes from Nothoprocta perdicaria, assembly GCF_003342845.1. NCBI lineage: Eukaryota > Metazoa > Chordata > Aves > Tinamiformes > Tinamidae > Nothoprocta > Nothoprocta perdicaria. Next base: position 240,780 of record NW_020454439.1, on the reverse strand, counting down.
TTTGATCATAAGTATTCTTAGGTCAAGCTTGGGACTACTGTCTTGCTTGTACATATCCAAAAAAAAAAAAAAAAAAAAAAAAAAAAATCCTAATAAAAAAACAACAACGACGACAACAAAACCCCATAGCATATTCAATTATTTCTGTGCAGAGTCATAAAATCTGACCGGGACATAAGTCTGGACACTTTTGTTTAATGAAGAAACTACAAGCAAATTTACACCCTCAAAATTTTACAAGCACCTCCAGTATGGATATAGCACAGGAGATACTTAAGATCTCAAGTACAGACAATTTCCTTGCAAGTACAGACAATTTCCTTAGGAACTGACTCCTATTTTCTTCTCCCTAGTATATGCAAATACTTGAGTGCTGTCAAAGCTGTGATATGAAAGACTGCTTCAGTTAAAGTGATAATATTCATTCCCAAATTTGACAGATTATGAGGAACATTCTTAATTTGTAGTATTATAGAATTTTTCATGATGGAGTCAGTGTTTTTATACCTCATTACACATTCTACAATAAATCAGAGCAAAATGACTGGCCAAAAAGAAACCAAAAGCTTAAGGAGGTAAGTAAAAGTGCTTTCTCTCAATTTATTTTTGTTCAGCCATTTTACTCAAGCTTAAAAGGCTCCCTTTGTTCCAGCTTGGATTAGGGCTCAGATTTTAAGCTTCATAAAGCCATGAATTTAAGCTGTAGCTCTGTAGTTCAATAAATTCAGTTTTACCAGGGCCACAGCCATAGCACTGAGTTAAGACGGCCTCAGGATTGAGGCTTGTCAGACTTGGCCTGACGTTGCCTTGACCTAAAGCACCAGTAACACCAGTTTTCCTAGTGACAAGGTGGCTATGCCTGACTTGGCTTACTTCTGTTATAAATGTGATTTTATATAGACCATAAAAACATTTGATAGCATCTACTATGACTGAAATACTTTTCATGAGGACATGAAGAGAAGGAAAAAGACCTGATGAAGATTCAAAGTGTGCGTACAGGGTAAGAAAGTGTGGAGATGGGCATTGGCTGGATATAAAGGTCACGGAGCTGAAATAACGAGTCCAGCAGGGAGACTGGTACTGACAGAAAGTTTAAGCAGAGAACTGAGAAACCAACAAAACTGTTGATGAATGTAGAGTAAACGGAAGGGCAAGAGGGGGCAGAAATGAACCGTCTTGGAAAGAAATCAAGGGACAAATTAGGGGAGCTAATGGGGAAATGTCATAAAGGTCAAGGAAAAAGGGAGATGGCATAAAAACTGAAAACAAAACCCAAAAGAAGAGAAAGAAATTTGAGGAATAAATAAAATCAGAGCAGAAAACATGAGCAGTTGAAACTACCTGTGTGAGAATAAACACCGTGGTACTTGAGAATCGGAGTGTGCCGCAGCTTTCGCTGCGCGTGTCGGCCAGCGCTCGGCTCTTCCCTCGTTCATCCCTCCTTCCCTGCCCACCAATACTGAGGTTGGTGCTTAATACATTATGATATAAAACAACTACCGTTTTCTGTAGCTTTGGTACTCATGTAGCAAGCTTATCTTCCTTGATGTCTTATTTTCCAAATTTGGGATTAAACCAATAAACCCCATTTCCTACAAAGCATGATAAAGATATTAAATGGGCCATCTTTTTGATGTGTGAGAATTTCAATGTTATTTCTAAAATCAAACATTTTGAGGTGGGAGGGGTTACACAAAGCCATCACTCAAATAAGTGAGCAAATCCAACAAATACTAGCATATTTTAAACACTGTGTTATTATGTAGTAACTTACAACCTTTTTAACCCAACAACTGACATTAAAAGTGGGAAAAATATTTTTTTAATTATTATTTGTATTATTTGGTGTGTCTGCACTCTGCTATACGTTTACCAACTAAAGTCTGCTTTCTCTGGCATAGATTCTATATTGTTCTCCAGAAGCCATTAAAAAATAGCCAAAGAAGGGGGAAAAATGTTTCAAACACGTGAAATTTTATAAAAATCACTCTGTTATCTAATAAAAAGCAATGAAATACATAACAGAGAAATCAGCAGGTTGAAAATTTATCTCAAAGATATTAGTAACAGCAGAAAAACCTGCCAAGACATTTCTTGGCAGCTTGCAGAAGAAAAGGAGAATAAGAGGAAAAAAAGTAGAATAGTATTTTCCTACATTTAATCTCCTCTTAGTAATACGCTGGACATGGTTTCTTCCATTTTCTATAGCTAATACTTGCACAGCGCTCGTGTGCCAACACAGAGTACCCAGCGCGCTGCAATCAGTATGATACGGGGAGCTGTGTTGCACGAGATGCACAAGACGGTCACCGCAGCAGACGTGCTACATCTAACGCTAAAGAATTATATTCAAAGATACCAGCAGTTCTGGGAGTTTTTAAGCATAACTGCATTAAAAAATAAGTCAGACATTACATACTAGGCAATTTTCTTCTTTGCTGTTTGATATATCATAATTAGCTTCAGCTCCTAGGTCTATGCAATGCTGGGGCAGCACTGGAATGTTTCAAGAGTTTCCAGTTCCTCTTATTTATCTATTTGGTTTCTAACCTCTGAACTATAAGGCAATAAAATATTTCTTGATGACTTTTGCCTAGGAGAAAAATTAACCAGCTTAGAGAGCAACAACCCCCTGCCATAACATCCTATATACCATAAAGAGCTAAAATATGACTAAAAATGTCACTTTCCATTCTCTTATAACTCTTAAATGTTATCAGAGGGGCAAGATGATGGTGGAATATCTTTTTTTCTCAGTTACTAGTCCTAAATGTTGATGGGTCAGTTTCTGCTGTATCCTGAGCATTGAACTTCTGACTTTTCTAGTAGCACCTCCCAAAAGGTCATACACAACACAAAGAGCCCCTCCAAATGTTTCTCTACCTTACCTTAACAGAGCCTGTGGTACAACTTGGAAATCAGAGTACAACAGAGACAGCACAGGGCTGTTTTTATCATCTCCTGGCTGTTTAGAAGGGCCTGTTTGTATCTTCAAAGAGTGTCAACATTGCTCAGCTTTGAATGATTTGAAGCTGCCCTAACCTGAATAGCTGCAATATTTCCTTAAATAGACTGCAGGAACAGAATCTCCAGCTTGCAACTACCTCGTTTAAAACTGCCATCCTTATTCTAGTGGTAAAGTAGAGCAAACTTAAGGATTCTGATTCTCTAAATGCAGATGTTCTTATTATCGAACAGGATTAACAGACTCAGGGTCTTCACTGTTAGGTCTGTTTTGACAGAGTATTTCCAAAGAACTCGCAAACACAGATGGGGTTAGCAGCAGAGGTTGACATCTCTCCAGTGGTCTATCCAAGCCACCACATTCTTACTCTCTCACTTCACGTCAGTTCTGCAAAAGAAATCCCGCATTTGCTGCCTGGCTTTGGAAATACAAAACAAAGAAAAACATCTAACCCAGACTTACTTTTGGAAGAGGGATTAACTCCCAAATGAATGCGTACATTTGTGCTACATGTTAACAGAAAAAACAATGCTGATAAGCTCTTAAAATATAAATATGTTAACTTGTTGATGCATATTTATCAAGTGAATGAAGATGTAAGCTGGTTCCATTTTACTTAGACTTTCAGGGTTAAATAGTGATGTAGTGAAGTTGTTGGAAGATCTGCCAAAGAGAATAATGACTTCTTAACTTCTGTGTTTAATAAGAGATGATGATAACTAGTATTTACTAGGATAAAAAGGTTCTAGACCATGCCTGATAATAACATTAGGAAAGAGGGGGCAGTCATGCCAAAAATGTGAAGGATTTTAAAAGGGGATTCTTTTTTATTTTCTATTTTTTTAAACAAAACTAATAGCTAATATCTGTATTTTGTGGTAAACCTCTTTCCCATCTTCTTTCACAGAGTCACGCGGATGAGTTTCTACATAAAGCCTCTTAATAGATGAAGGAAAAGCTCCCTGAGGATAAGAAAAACAGGTATTGCACATCTGCATGCCACACTCCCTGATGTGTGTGTAAGCAGGGGTTAACAGCAGCACCAATTCCCTTTCAAGAAGATGGCCACCGTGCTTAGTCTTTCAGAAAGGAGCTAATTTGTTGATAAATTGCTCCTGTCACATTCTTTAGAGAGGTTGGTAGTCTGAAATAATAGAATGATCTTCTTATTCTTCCAATGATCTTACATTTAGGTACCAAAGGGCAATACATCTTAAGATATATAAAAGAAATAGTCAGATGAGTGTCTAAGTAACTCAGCCTAGCAGCTACCAAAAAGTTTTATGATTTTTTGAAAATACTGAAGCATAAGCACGCTGCCTGCTAGCCTTAAGATACTTTAAAACTTACAAAAGATACTTGCAATGAGCTAGAAGAGTCTAATTTAACCTGACATATACAAATTGTGCTAAAATATATCAAAAATTTCCAAATGGTTTTGAAAATACTACCCAGTTAACTTGCATTCAGCTTCCTCCTGTGTCCTTCTAGCCTCTCATTTCCAAAATGACAAGGGTTTGTTAGTGCCTGGATAATTCGTCCTTGCCAGAGTGTGGCAACATTAGCATGGTCCTCCATTGGTCTTGGAGCAGGCAGGGCCGGTACTAGGAAAAAGGACACTGGATCCTTGTAGGCAGCAGGAATTCAGCTGAGTCCTAGCTTCCTTCCTCATGAAGATTTACGGCAGAACACTTGACAAGTCTGAAGTCATGTTGCTTCTAAGTGGCCTAATATCAAGACAGTCTCCAGGAAGTGATAATTTCTGTTTGAACAGCTAAATCTGAGATAACCACGGGGATTTGCTAAATGAAGTTGCTTTTACAGTCTACAAAAGAGGGAAAGCTGTGGACTTCAACTGAAAAACAGAGGAAGAAATTGCACAGAATCCTCCATTTCCTCTCTTCAATGTGCAAGTGGCAGCACGAGTGTGTGCGCTCCCAGCTGGTGCTTGTTGTGAACTTTTGGACAAGCGGTGACTGAAAATGATTTTATCATTTGTAACCACCATCACTCTGACTTGCAATTTAACCTTTATACAGAATGCTAAATTGAAGATAATTAATGTTTAATTCTCTCAATTCACGGGTTAAAAAATACAGGTTAAACTGTGTGCAAAGGCAGCTCCCAAATGCTATTTTCTCTCATAAAGTGAAATACGTCACGTGCCAAGTCAGACGTATCATCATTGTCCATACACAAACACCCTGATACACAAGTCAAAAATACTGCAGCCTTGAAAGGGCAGCATTGCATTTGAAGGAGTTAAAGCAAGGTAATAACGCCATGTTTTCAAAATCTGTCTGCATAGTTTGTGTGAATATAAACTAGTCTGCTCATGAAAAGACAGAAGGAGAATTTGTCTAACTGCTAACTGCCTTACAGAACGGACTACCTGCAACCAAAGGTAAAGTTTGCCCTTCTCCATCCCACACAGTGCTTTGGTCCAAGTAACTTGATAACCATTTAAGCTTTCTGCTTCCTCACTAGATGCTATGCAAGTGTTACTTGGCCAAAAAAGATGTGAAAACCATTTGAAATGGTAAAACTTGCAATAAAGACCACCAGACCGTTGATGTTTCCAGGAAGCAAAGAGGCACCAGGACTGTTGGCAGAACCTCACTCTTTTCTCCCCTTTCCATGGTGACGTAGCTGCTGGACGTGGAAGGGCTGCTGAATGGGGCATTTAATTTCACTTGGGACTTTTTATTCTTTTTCAACTTGCTATCCTCTGTGTAAGGCTAGCTATCTTCCTAGAACCGATGATTATTGGTAGTCTTAGCCCCTGAAATTCAGAAATCTGAAAAATGCAATATTATAAGAGTTTCAGGAAATGCCTATTGTCTTACAGTATTATTTCATGGGAATATGTTGGAATTACTACATTATTTCCAAATTACTGCTACCTCAAGCCCAAAACAGTTTCCTTGAGATGGGCTTCAGTTTTCTTTCATCTTACTAAGGCAAATACACGGTATAATTACTTTCTTCTTACTTGCATATTAGGTTCATAATGCTATATTACAAAATTCCGTACACATGTAAATTAGAGCTAATTGGACTGGCTCATCAATCTGTTCACCAATTACATAACAAAAATACATTAACTGAATGTGATTTATGGATAAGGTACTCAGGAATGTTTGTGATGGAATTCATAAAGTCCTCATTTGCATATCCTAATTAGCAGTTTATTAATCTTAAATGCATACAGAAATTAACAGCATTTTAATCTCCTAAAATGCAGCTCTTTTTATCCTTTCATTAACAACCTTCGGTGTTAGTATGAGACAATTTTTAATAGCTTATAGATTGTGTGTGCATCTATAAAAAGGAACATGCATAAGTGTGAGCAATTTTGCCTTCTCTTTACTCTGGAGAATTGCCACGGAGGACAGCATGGCTTTGTGGAATACTAAATTCAAGGAAAATAAGTGACGGAGCCTTTCCAAATAAATATATATAGTGCCTTTCCTAAGAAGTATCCTGTTTTAGAGCATCACAGGTTAATTCTTCATTCAGAACTTGATTGTATTTTTTTTTTTAATTTGCATCTTTTATTTATATTGTGAATGCTTTATAATCATCAAATATTTAACTTAACAGAGATGGTCAGTTAATTAACATTCCTAAAAGTGGAATTTCAAATGCAATATATATTTCATAACAGTGAAATTTTAAACAACATTGAGAAAGAATTTTATCCCCTTTGCCCTGAATTCCAGGTGAGCAGAGACTGATAAGAGCTGTGTGCAGCAAAAACTGGGCAGGAGTGCTTACTAACTTTATCCTTAGCAAGAGGTCACTGCTGATCATGAGGCAATCTCGATTCGCAACTTTACAAAGGTGCAAAAGTTGCAATTTGTTTCTGTAAACAAGCTATTTGGAACTCTGTATTTTATATCAACAGGATTTAATGCTTGCATTCCTATTTCTTCTTTCCTCTTCTTTAAACTCAAGTGCAGACCAATAAACTATTTAATCTACTCCCACACTGAGCAGCACCCACTTGCAAAAGATATAGATGTATGTATGTGCATATATCAGCACACACACACACACACACACACATATATATTTTGGGTTTGACAAGAGTCTTTTGTCCAAGAGTAACGGACATTCATTGGCTGATGGATAGGAATACACTAAGGAGAGAGCAGATTGAGAGAAGATCCTGTCAGCACGCACAAAAACCTGAGGGGAAGATGTAAAGAGGGTGGAGTCAAACTGTTCTCATTGGTGGTGGTGACAGGACAAGGAATAATGGGTATACATTTTTTCTTTTTTAAAGGCAAGTTTTATCTGCAGTTTCATCTTCCTTTTCATATGAGGAAGAACTTCTTCCCTGTGAGGGTGGCAGAGCCCTGGCACAGGCTGCCCAGGGAGGTTGTGGAGTCTCCTTCTCTGGAGGTCTTCCAAACCCGCCTGGATGCCGCCCTGTGCCCTGTGCTCTGGGTGTCCCTGCTGGAGTAGGGGGGTTGGACTAGATGATCTCTAGAGGTCCCTTCCAGCCTCAACCAGTCTGGGATTCTGTGATTTTCAAATGTCAGGTAGGATTTGGGACATCTGCCATTTTGGGTACTGCACGTGTACGGTCATGGAGTTGGGGAAAGAGAAGAAAGTTGAATTTCAGAAACTGCTCACCTTTTACTCTGCAAATCCGTGTCTTTTAAAGAAATCTCAAAACTATAGGTACTTAAAAATAATCATGGGACATTTTACATATTTATCAAGGAACGCTAAGTGACCTGAAGCTGAGAAACTTGGACTTGAGGCTCAGAGTCCAGCAGAGCTACGCTGAGAAAATATAATGCAGTACAACACAGGACAAAACAAGAAACTACAGAGAAGGGTGTGCTGTCCTTGAAGCCAGAATCTCTCTTTTTTTCCAGTATTTCAGAAAGGGATACTTGACAGACTATATTTAATTGCAGTTATTAAGATATTCTGCATAGTGTTATTCTTTCTCCTTTAAAATACACTGTGCTATCGTAAGGAATATTCATTTGCACGTATATGCATTCATTCAGCATTTACATTGGAAATGTTTCAAAACAAAGAAATCTTACTTCAAGCATACATTAATTTGACATCTACAGTTGAAAATGGTGGTTCCGTTACTCAAAAATAAATGAATACTGGTCAGGAGAGATACAAATGGGGAAAACTACTGAATTTTAGTCTGAAGAATATTTTAAAAAGTAAGGAAAAAAAAAACACCAAGAAAACCAAGTAGAGCTTGTGAATTAATTCCCATTTACCAGGAATGGCTGCCCTGACAAAGTAAAAATGTTAATCCATGCATAATACATCACACTGCCTACAACTCACTACATTTCATGCAGATATGATTAACTGTATTTGCCCAGTGTATGTGCAGACTAACTTCCAGTCCATTTTATTACTTCTCCTGCATTTGTCTTCTATTGTCTGGACAGCAGAGAATTAAATCAAAATATCATTTTCTAATGCAATTTTGGTTTGACTAAGTGCCTTCCTTGTCTAATGTTTGGTACTGTAACATATAATAGACCAAATGAATGTAATTCAGTACACTAAGAAATTGCTAGAACTATACATGAAGCATAACATCATCTATCAGATGGAAATTAATAATTTCCAGTGCATATTGACTTGGTGGCAGCAACCCACAACTAAATCATTTGACAGGTATCAATCAGTGAAAAATTGGCGACATAATGTTGTTACAGTGTAATCATAACCAATTTTTGATGTATTACTGCAACCACACAAGGATGTAGTGCTCATTAAATGGAATATAAGACTGACAAGTTAAAAAAAAGCCCAGAGCCTGTGTCATCCAGCTTCCTCAGATAATTTGTTCTCAGTGTCATAAAAAGTGCCTTGCTTGATTGGTAAAGATCTATGTTAACCTTATATTAGACAGTTCTGCAGGAAGCACGCCTAGCTTGGCTTCAAAAGATGCACATTATCTTCCTCTCATTTTTTGATCTACATAGGTTTGCAATCATGTGATTTTTCCTTGAGATAACTTGGGCTGAATATATCCTCAAAAATCTTACCCAATTTTGTTTTCATCATTTTTCATTTCATGAACCTGAATCCATGAAAGGGCACAAAACAAGTTCTGAGTAGAACACATTTTATAACATAAAAAACAAAAACAAAGAAATAAATCTTCTCTGTTAATAACCATCCACAACTGAATTTTAGCCTTTGGCTGGATCAGAACAGCTACTTAAAAAATAATTTTAAAAAACAAAAGCCCATTCCAAATTAAGATTTGTCTAAATTGGTCTAAATCTGAAGCAGAGAAAACAGAAACAGTAGACCTCTAAATAACACTCTTCATAAAATACCACCTGTTTCGCTCAAGTATTTTTCCTTCCAATGAAAGGGGGGCACTGCCTTTTGGAAGGTGAAAACAAATGAAGATTTGGGGTTTCTCTGGTCATGATGTGGAGAGCATGAGGCGTTGCAAGACTTGTTGGTAATGTCTGAGTTAAACATTTCTGCACCTGCCTTTGCAGGCCAGTGCAAAGCAAAGACTTGAGTATAGATGGGATTGTTTTGACCTCAGTGCATTTGCTATGTGAATTGGATAGAGATTTTTCATCTCCTGCATCACTCACCCTCAGCCAAAGTGATTCCCAAAAGCCCATTCATTCATTACTCTTGGAAACACAACAAAGTGACTAGAAGATGGAAAGAAAACTATTTTGTTGATTTTTAATGCTTATAAAAAAAGATAAAGATTTTCACTTAACGTTTTAACAGATGTGTTAACGGGCATATTCACCTCCTCATCATCAATCAAGAACAGGAAAACACTTGATTTCTTTTTCTTTGGAAACTTCAGCACCACATTAAAATGCTACCAGTTCCTGAATTTCTCCTTTGTCTCTTCGGGTATCTTAAACTGCACAAATCGCAAAGCATTTACTGCAAATTTAACCTCAAAGTCTCCTCCACCTCTCCCCCTCGACTCCAATGAACAGTTCCCTGTTTGCGAAGCGCAGAGCAAGACAGAGCAAGACAGTGCGCAAGACAGAGCAAGTGCAAACAGGAGCATCTCTCAAACCTCACCGTGTCTGTCCTCACCTGGAGCTCCAGGAGCTCCACAAGAGCATTTTAGCAGCAGCAAACCTGCAGCTGCTCTCATGCCACTGGCCAGCAGAGCCCAGTGTAGTGGGCCATCCCCAAGACTGGACATCAACTAGAGCGTCTTCTTCAGCACTGCAGACCAGTGGCTGCAGGCTGGACTAGGAGCCCTCCAAAGGTCCCTTCCTAACTGAATAACTGTATGACTGTGACTACAACTTCTCTAATAGCAACTTAGCACACATTTTAAACTTGATTAATTGCTCCCAGTCTGCAATAAAAAGTAGACCCAATAGCCCAAGTCCATCTCCTGCCTTGGGAATAAAAAATTCCAAAACTATGCTGCTGACACAGCCTGAGATTAAAGCAGACAAAGTGTTGGCATTAATTAGATACTGGGAGGAAAAATGAAGCTGTTTCATGGTTTCAATTTTCTTTGGAAACAAACACTAATAGGTCAATCATCTTTCAGAACCTTCATTTCAATGTGAACTACACTGGACCTGTCATACAGAATTGGAAAAACCCAAATCCTTAGAGGTTCAGAAGGAAAAAAAAAAAAAAAAAAAAAAAGACTTGACATGAACATTCCTGAATTTTATGGTTCTGCATCTAGTCCAGAAATAGATATAAATCTCTATTTTCACAGAATGGTTGAGGTTGGAAGGGACCTCCGTGGATCTAGTCCAGTTGTGGTAGAGCGATGAAAACGTTAAGGTCATTACACGACAACTTGGGTTGCCTCTTAACCTCAGTGGACCCCAGTTTCCCTTCTGAAGGAACTGCCATATGCCAAAACTGAGACCACTCCAATATACAGGCTGCAGGGACACAGGTTCAAAGGGGCATCCAGGAGGAATCCGGCATGTCAGCTCACCCCAGGGATGGCTCACAGACTGTCAGGCTTGGCTGCTCACAGAGGTGCAAAGCTTTGCAGCAGTCCTCGGGTATCCCTGTGTATTAATAGGAATGGAAAATGATTTCCCCTTTTGGTTGTAAGCAAGAACAAAACCTGGCTTGGGGTGGGCATTTATGTGGTTTTCAGCTCTGCAGCACTCATAAAAGGAAATATCAGATTACCTTGCAGGCAGTTTCTCATTTCCTCTCTGTTTCTCAAAACTAACTTAGAAGCGACCATAGCTGAAAATATTTTAAAATAATAAAAATGCACATATTTTGCTGATAGGTGTTTATTCCTTTTTCTCGCAGGTAATAAAATCTTTGTCATTCTAATCACCCTTTAAATTTAATAAAAATGGCAACATACGGCTGTTTACAAAGATCTAATTAGCACATTTCCCTAAATATGCATTCACACTTCAAAATATTAAAATTAAAATGCAAATTGTAACATGCATATGAGAATTACAGAGAAATTATTTTTTACCTAACTGCCTGAAGGCAGCTGAATCCTCCTCATGACTATCTTTCACCCTTCCCTTCGGCTTAACTGAAAGGTGTATTGACTAAAGATGACATTCCTGTCAGCCCCCCTCTTTGTTTGCCTCTGAAATCTTCTGTGCATACATACTCCATCACCAAACCACCGGCTACCTGCGACATTCCCAACAATGGAGGCGGGTGAAAATGAATTGCAGGGTGTTTAACCCGGCCGTACACCTGCTCGGGGGCTGGAAGGAATCCAGTCCCGCACAACAAACCTTTTTCCTGCACATTTGTAGCAATAAGGTTGCCAACGTTCAACTCCCTTACCTGTGGCTCAGTGTGCCCCGTAGCGTATTATTTTCTACAGTATGAAAGTTGCCACGTCAGACTACGCAGCGGTCTCCTTTGGTCTTATAACAGTTTCAGAAGAAATGGTGGAAAGTGATAAAAATGGCCATGTAATTCTACACCACAGTGGGACACTTAGGCATAACAGCAGATGATGCTTCCACTACATTAAAAGATATATAACACCCTGTCATTTCCTTGTCTACTCCAGCTAATACAAACGTTGACACAGTTTTTATTCATGCTATTTAAATGACTGAATCATTGTGGAAGTGGGCTTCTCTGGCATGAACTCAAGGATTATTTCCCCACAGGGCTGTAATATATTTTCTGGGAAATAGCACCATCACAAACTATTATAATGGATACTTTCTTTAGTGTGGGCATGTATGTATATATATATATATATAATTTATATATATATATATAAATTAAAAACTCCTATGAAGCAATTAAAAATTAACTGAGATGTCCACAGTAATCAACCCACTCAACCTTTACCCTATCAAAGCAAGTAGTCATATTTAGGACAATAAAAGCCTCAGCAAGGCTGAGGAAGACAAATTCCAAGCTAAATACACCCCACTTGAAACAAATATGTAATGAAATAACTCAAGCATCAATTCACCCCTATAGCAAAAGAAAGAATCCACTATGAAATTGCACACAGCCCCCCACAAAAACCACGGCAATGTTAGCGGCTTTTCTCCTGCCTGAAGAGAAATAGCCACTGTCACAGGCTGGTAATGAAGTCCCCAAGATTCATTGGTCTTGGAGATGTCAATACAGATACGGACAGTACCTCTAATACAGTCATTTAGCTCAAGTCCATCAGGAGACTCACAGCACTGTTCAAGGTCTGACTTGTCCTGTTAATCTGGTTTATATGCAGGTACCATGAATTTAATAATTAAGTTCTTATTACACTTTCCAAAGCAGGTTAGGGCTCTCTCACATGCTCATCTACAAGGTGAAATCTCAGGACCTGTAATATAGACCCAGAGAGTTGCAAAAATGCTTTGCTTGAAAATTCCACTGCTAGCTGACAGATTGGAGGGAAGACAAATGACTTTCTTCCAAAGCTGTTTCTGCACATCCTCAAACATCTAGATCTTCATCACCACTCCACCATGGATGCAGCTTTTTGCCTTTGAGCTGCACATAGCTCCCCATTATGCAAGTGACTTCTGTACACCTGTGCTAGGTAGACAGGGTACCCAAAGGACTCACCCTCTAACTTTTGGGTAACACCCAAAATCTCAAGTGAAGAGGCATTACAAACTGTTTCAGGTTTTATCCCACGCCTTCCCTGCTCAGGAACCAAGATCTTAGCGAACACACTCTTTAAATCCCCTTTAACTGCAAAAAAAGAACAAGGAATTCTGCAAGAAAGGTCTGCCCTGTTCCACGAAAGAATAGTTTTTGCCTTTTGATAAGAGATGTGAGGTAGGAAGTCCCTAGGTGCTGCATGGCACTTTCTGAGACTTTGTGTGACTTTGGGGCAGCAAGACACAAGCAAAGAAAGATTCCCTTTAAAGGAAGTGATAGGGAGTCCAGCCTCAGTACACTCGAAATTTGTTTATCTGATAAACAAATACAATAGTAGAAAGCACAGTGGGATCATGTTGGAGAAACTAAATCTAATATTTAGCACTTGCATGGTCTTGTACAGAAACTCAAATGCTTTCTAAGGGGCCCCATTCCCAGTTTTGCAGCTCAGAACAAGCAGGACAGAAACATGATTGGTACCCAGTATCGTACAGTGAATCAGAGGCAGGGCTGAGAGAAGAAGTCCCAGTTAGTTAATTCCCATTTTTGTTCTATAATCACTATATGCATTAAATTCCCTAGACAGGATATGAAGCATCTTTTAAGCGACAGCAAAAAAGAGGAAGATACATTTTCAACAAAAACTTGGATATCTTATCTTTTCGTTGATGAAAGACACACTTTCACAGACAAATTGTGACAGCAGATTGCAAATAAAACTGTGGTCTTTATTTAAATGTTAATTTCCTTTAAACAACGAAACAAAACATTTTCTCAAAAGAAAAACTAAACAGCATAAAGATTCCTGATTACTATGCAAATACTGTTGGCTTCAGCTACTAATAGATCCTTTAAGGAGAAGCTTTCACTTGAACACCAAGCATGTCTAATTTTATTACTTGATTTGTTTAGGTATGAAGGGATTATTTTTTTCTTAGCCATGTAAAGTAAAAAACAACTTGCAGCCATACTTACCAGTAATGTTTTACTTATTCGTAGCAGAAACTTCATCAAACTTGGTATGGTGATGCTAGCAATACATTCAGATGCTCTACTAAACTCTATTATACAGACATACCTCTGCAGCACTGACCTCCTATAGAAGTAATGTCCTCAACAGATGGACAATCTAGTCTTAAAGAAGTTAATTGCTAGCAATAAACATATATAGCCTAAACACATTAAAGCAATCTGTATTATACCATACAGGTGCAATGTATTTTTAATTCTGTTTGGCTGCCTACTTGGCTATGTACACATAGTGGGTATGTACAAACCTAATGAGTAACCAATATGCAGCACTAAAGCAAAGTGACAGTTCATTTATCAAAGGAATTTAGACCATGTGCAGCTTCCAAACAGATTTTTAAATTCATAAAAGAATACAGGAATTAAAAAGTAATCTGTGCTATTGATGTCTCTGAACGATTCAGCTGTACCACCCCTATATTGTTATCTATCATTATTATAGGCTTTCATGCTAAATGTCAAAGCGCCTTAAACTTTTCAAAAATCTCAACTCTCTAATTATGCATGCTACATTCCTGACAATTTGCTTGTGTTTTGACGTGAAAACTATCAAATAACCCTCACTACATCCCCTTTACAGTTCACACAGTGATAGGTATTTTGTTTAAAAAAAATTAGCCAGCTGGAAGGTAAAGTGATGGGGATTGAACTACATGTGAAATAATGATTTTTGAAGCACTTTTTTTTTTTTTTAAATAAAGGCTACGTCTATTGAATTTGCTTTTCTTCTATTAAAAAAAATAAAAAGGAACAGGGAAATAATACCATCATAACCTAGTACCTGCACAGCAATGGCAAAGTAACACAGGATGCTAGATAAAAGGAATCACCTTTGACATTTTATTGAGCGCTCTAGGACCAGATAAAGTAACAAAGCTAATATTTTTCCATTCTGCTGCAAATATCACTATAAATCCCTGGTCTATTTGTAGATAAGTACTACTACACAGCACCTGTGGAACCCAAGGACCTCAGAGGTTAAGACCAAGGCTTTCAGAGCGCTCCATAGCTTAGGGGCCCATCTCGGTGCACTCAAGCTACAGCCGGCAATGAGCTTCGGAAAATTAAGTCCAAGGCAACTCAGTAACACTCTCTATCACTCCAGCAAAAGCACTGGGCATCCCACTCAGCAAATCTGAAGGGTAACTTATAAATAGCATTTTAGAATTATTTGTCTGATAAGAAGTAGGAAATAAACTCCCAATTCATTTGAGTACAGATGCATATGAACACTAGCAGAAAGACACCACAGAATCAAAGGATTTAATAAAATTCATTAAAAGAGTAGAATTTTTATAGCACAGTTATATTGAGATGCCATATGCTGCCTTAAAGCTAATGAACTTGCAAAATGTACTTTCTCCTTGGCAAGCTAATCCATTGGGTCATTTCTTCTATCGTCTCAAAATCATTTGCTATTAGTCAAGGTTACAGAAGAGGTAGTAGAGGCACTTCTTATTATACTAATCCAAACCTGAAATGTACCATTCACAGAATCACAGAATGGCTGAGGTTGGAAGGGACCTCTAGAGATCATCTAGTCCAACCCTCCTGCTCCAGCAGGGACACCCAGAGCACGGGGCACAGGGCGGCATCCAGGCAGGTTTGGAAGACCTCCAGAGAAGGAGACTCCACAACCTCCCTGGGCAGCCTGTGCCAGGGCTCTGTCACCCTCACAGAGAAGTTCTTCCTCACATGGAGATGGAACTGCCTGTGTTGCAGTTTGCACCCATTACCCCTTGTCCTGTCACCGGCCACCACTGAGGCCATTCCACATTTGGGTATTTTATAAGGAAAAATGTGAACAAGGAAGCATTTCAGGTGAATCTAAATTGATTTGTTCTTAATACTTAAACTTAGCTATTAAGCTAAAGACAAATTTTTAAGTAAAATTCGATATTGAACTACTTAGCAACCTCCAGATCTGTAAGAAGGAAGGAAGCCCTATTTATCTGGTGGATAGATGTACTTTTAATCTTAACTTGAATATTGTCTATTAATTTATACAGTATACATTATTTGTGTTAATATCCCCACTGCCTGACAAAATTGCACAGAAACCCCAGGAAGAGGATAAAGTTCTAAACCTTTCAAAGTAACAAATAACTAATTATTTCTTATAACAGGGAGTATATTTCTGTTTTATCTGCATGTTGAGTTCTGGCTGGCCCCTTGGTGGGAAATACTGGAATACTTATAGCATATAGTAATTTTGGTGAAAAATTGCTCTCCGTGTTATGAATCTTTGGCTCTAAGCCCTTCCCATTTTTCTTGGAATTTCTCCTCTTCCCTCTAAACAGAGTTGGTGAAGCAACCACTTAACACCTACATTTTTGGAATATGCATCCTTCCTGGGTATTACTCAGTAGAGGCAGTCTATGTAGAAAAGGAAACACACAAATGTCAAGCACTGTTGGGAATAGGTCCCCTATATAGGAGTTGCATTACCGATCATCAGTGGCCATTTCTAGTTTCCTCTTTACCATATTTTAACAGAGATTATCACTTCAATATCACTACCATGAATGAAATATACTTCGACTATGAACTAAAGAGACAAAATGATGTTTTATGATGTTTCAGGATTTCAAGATGTTTTACGTATGAATTTCTCAAGCATTTCTTGTACTCAGTTGAAAATACTACCAAACAGTTCAAACCATACAATTCAACATAGTGAGTTAAAAAAATGTATTAGTTTTACATTGAAGATGATGTTCTGTAAGAGCTCCATGACTTACGATGTTGATAAATTCACTATTTTTTTTTCCTTTGATTAAATTTCATGCAATTGTTCTGCAGTTGCAATCTGTTGTGCTGCCCTCACCTCTCTGTCCAGAGCTGCCCCTTCTGCTCTGGGAAAATTCCCGGTACTTGGCCTCTCTTTTTTACTTCTTGTAAAAGTAAAACAAATGAGGGCAAATAAATGAGGGTATAACCATTTACATGGATTTATAAGATTCATATAATAGAGATAAGAAAAAAACAAATGGTGGGGTGAAAAAAAATTAGGCAAAGAAAGAAAGCCAAATTTAGAAATTATGGCAGAATACAATACAGTATTAGTTAGAATGGTTTACCAGCAGGAATAGATCATTTACATTAATGAAAAATTATACAACTGAGGTATCTGTTGGGGTATGCGGTATATTTGCAGAACAGAACTCCAAGAATAAAGGTGAGAAAATCACCAGATTCTTTTTCTAATCTATAATTCCAATTATTTTACTGTATTTTTATGTTTTATTCTGAAGAATGCTCTTCCATGACGTTACCAACTCCCCTTTCAGCTTAAATCCTAGTACATTGCTTTGCAAATTGCAAATGGTATTAGGCTTTTTTTTTTTTTTTTTTTTTTAATTTATCCTTGAGAGTGTCCCAAAGCATAAATTACAGCTATGCAAGTTATTGGCTTATACATTAAACAGCTTCTAAGTCATTCACTAGGACATTCGTATACCTATTAGTTTTAATGAGGTAATTTTAGGGCAACAACAACAACAACAAATGATGTTGTGAGGATGTCTTTATTTACTAAGGATTAAGTTGAGGCTTCTCTGAATAACTAGGACACCTTATTTCCACCTCCCTCCCCTGCTCTTCCTCTCTGCTTCCCAATAGTATAATGTACTGCTATAACAACTGAACAGACTTTGATGTAAAATATTCAGAAGAAAATCAATTAAAGGTATCATATAAGGGCATCAAGATATTGAGATTGTTTTCACAATCAGTACGCCAAGATTTTTAGGCTCCTTGAAGAAAGCAAGGAATAAAATAATTAAAAAATGAAAAGGCATGCAGCATTCATTTTTTTTTCTCCCTTGGATTTTCTATCATTACCAATGGAACAGAATAATTAGAACCTTGTTTTCAATATAACATAGTTGTTTTCAATATAGCATAGTCAGGAAGAAATGAATATATAGGACTAGAGCATTACCCTAACAAACCTTAATGGACAGAGCCGGGGCCCCACGCGCTCACAGCACGCGGCCTACTGCAAGTGCCACCTCCTCATTCTTCACGACACCAGACCTCGTGAGCAAATACAAGAGCACTAAAAGACTGCACAGCCAAAATATGTCTACAGCATGATCATCCAATTATATTCTTAGAACTAGATGGAAATAGAAGCAGCAGACAAATTATCTTAATCCTTGAGATCAATAAAAATAAACCTTACCTAAACAAGGAAGTCTTTAGGATTCTCTCCTGTTCTCCCAGCATGGGTATTTTAAGCCCCTTGAAGGACATGTTTTGGCATTATTTCATTTACAGTTGTTTCAAGAACAGATTTGTCAAGCAAACTGTCCATATGGAAATGGTAAGGCAACCTCTAATCATAGCTACAGAAACTGAAAGATTTTAGGACATGGGCTTAATTAGAGCAGAGAGCGTATCTGAAGAGATTTTTTTTTTCAGAAGGCATTGGCAAGTTATTAAAACATGGAAACAAATTGAGATTATGATTTTTTGGTTACAGGCTTGGCTAACCATTGCTAATGATTTCTTGACTAGTATCCTGCTGCAATAAAGTAATAAAAGTGATAGATGAGGCTGCTGCACTGCTTCCTATCCTGCTTTACATTTGGTTTGGACCAAATGCCATCCCCAATTATTCAGTATCTGGCTGAATACTGCGATGAGGCATTTGGCACATCCTTAGCAATTACACTCCCACAGTTCATACTTGTATGTGGGGGGAACCTTCTGATTTTTATAACTAGTGTCTTAATTTAGGGCACAGGAGCATGCTGAAACTATTTTCTGGGGCGATATTATTTGTCAAATCTTGCTAAGCACAAAACGCTGGTGGAAAAATGCTTAAGCAAAATATATTTAAGATAGGAAAACCTTCAGACTTGTCCGCATGAAAAACAGGCATGGCAGCCTAGACTTACAGGAAACATAAATCACATGTGCTGAATGTGACTACAAAGAGAAGACAACTCATTGAGATCATCAACACTGACATGTCAACAAGATCAACTCATTGACAATTCATTTTCAGCCCTGATTAGTAGTATTTAATATCATTACCAATGGAATAGTAAAGCCTTCTGCTGGTGGATTCCTTCCTGGCAAGTAAAAGCTATGGATTTCTTCCTCTGTAATTTGCTATTTTAAAAACATCACCACTTTCCTTGTACTAAGATATATGCAGATTTATTCCTTTGGTTTATGCCTCCTAATATTAGTTATGAATTGATTTCAAGTTGCCGAGATACAAAGATGAGTCCCTACCCTCTGGGGCACCCCTGTGACTTCACTGATGGCTGCATTCTGCATATCCCTTTGGCAGCAGAGTCACCAAGCCTAGGTGGAATTAACAACACAATTTCATCACAAACAGATATTCCTCTCTTGGAAAATAAGCAGAGTGTTTGCTCAGGTCTGTAGATCCTTCCTAACATCAATGACACATGTTGGGGCTATAACAAAAAACACTTTTTCCCCTCACAGAAAATATTTATCTTTCCCCACTGTATTTTTTCTAATTGGCTTCAATCCTTGAATCCTGACTTTATTTTAATGGATGCACCTTAAAGAAGGACCAAAAAATATTGTATTTATGGAAAGGTATTCTATTACATAATTTGATATTGCCTCACATTTCGAAGCTTGCTTACCATCTTTTTTTTTAATATGATTTTTTTTTCTGCTTAGCAGTGAACACAGTTCTGAAAATAAGCACTGATCTGAGGCAATGACATTGCCTGCTGATCATTGCCCCTTTTAATATTTCCTGTCTTGTCATTTCCCTATAAATTACCTGCGGATGCACTCTGGGTTAAAGCACCCTTCAGTAGCAATCAACCATTTGCATGAACCCGTACAAAGAGCATCATTCCAACGTTTTTGGCACTATCATTAACACAAATTGCAACCTTTCTAATATCAGCTCATATTTACAGCTGACAGGATGGAGGAATTAGCCATGTGTAGAGTCATTCCTGATGTAAATCTCCATACTTCATGTTATTTAAAAAACGTTTTGCAGCCAAAGCATGCTGACCCATGGCTCTGGCCCAACAACAAATCCAAACAGCAAACTAGGACGTTGCTATAAAACAAACTGGAAGGAAGGCGTCTCTAACACAAATACTGAAATGCCAGAGTGCATCAACGAATCATCTCATCGAGTACTAAACATTTCATATTTCACTGACCAGACGGAAAAATATTAAATATGTACACTAGATGATGCTAAAGACAACTGCTGTTGCAATACTGTAGTTTCTTAGCTTCTAAAGCAGACAGATAGGGGGGAAAAAAGTCCTATCTGAATTCACAGTCAGACAGCTCTTCTTTCGCACATGGTGTTACCACTGGGATCTTCCGTTACCCACTGCAGCACTCTTTATACATGTTAGCAATCACAGGCCTTCCTAAATTCAATGCAATACCATTTTTGCTGCACGAAGGCAGATGATCACAAAGATGATGCAAAGGAAAAATGAGCAAACAAGCTCTGCAGAATTATTTCCTGTGGATGCCTGTTCTCAGAACAGTGCAGTACAAGGGAGAACTGAGATTGAACAGTAGAGTATGTCTAGCAACAAATAAGGGAAATTTTTTTGTGTGGTGTAAACTAAAATATAAACTTCTCAAGGCTTCTCAAAGCCAGCAGCCCCATCTGGGATTTGGTTCACAGTCTTTCCAGACCTGAATTCTTTTTCAATTGTAATAGGCAGTTCAAGCTTCTTCAAGCATCTTATATTCTTATAGGACAGGTCAGAAAAATGTCTTTTTCTCCTTTCTTTATGTAGCAGTGATTTCCAAACTCCTATCACCCAAGTTTTCTTGCAGGGATTACAAGAAAAAGGAGCGAGTTGTCACAGACGCCAGGCTAGAACTCCTCAGGTGCGCCTCTGCTCACTGATAACCTTGCCAGCGAACTCCCCATGCTGTGAACGCTCAATCTTCAGATGAGCAGAGCCTCTTGGGGACACCCTTTGCTCTACCAGAAACCTTCCAAGGATACAGAAGTTTACTTAAAAATGCCTTTGCATCACCACATGCAGCAAGGCTTGAATATGAGCAGCCTCAGAGCCTCCTTCATCCCCTTTTCTTTCTCGCTCTTTGGCACTGCCTTTGTCTGTAGTTAGACCACCCGCCAGCCTCTCTTCAGAAAGACGGGAAAAACAGGAGGATGACACCTATATTGATGTTGGCAGCCCACTGATGTAGGAGGTTGTTTCACACTCCCACTGGCAAGGGGATAAGAGACTTTTCACAATAAAGTGGCTCAGTTTGGTACTGGGAAAACAAATGTCTGATTCAAAGACCAAAGCAACACCTTTTAAAAGACCACCCTTAATGATGCAGCTGCCTTTACTCAAGGCAGAATATATAGCATTCATCCATGTGTGTATATATATATATTTCTACTCTCTTATCTACACATATATGCTCACAACTACACAAAGATACTTCACCATATTCCACATGCATCAGTGTGTGGATATTATTAGTTTAATGAAAGCTATTAACCTGTTACACTAGGCTGGGGCACTGAGATGACGCGTTCAGTCTCCAAAGTGAGCACGAGGCCCTTAATACTTTTGGCCATTCATTTACCCCTTTTCTTGAGGGACCCTCTCACGCACTGTGCTGTGACTCTGGGAAGCGGCCGTGGCAATCTCAGGGGAACTGTCCCTGTGACAGGACACACTTTCCAAAACTGCAGAAGAAAATAAATGCCCTGTTAATAGGAAAAATGATTTTATACAACTACTAAATCATAGAATCATAGAATCATAGAATGCCGAAGGTTGGAAGGGACCTCAGAGGTCATCGAGTCCAACCCCCCTGCTCACGCAGGGTCACCTAGAGCACGTGGCACAGGGCTGCATCCAAGCGGGTTTTAAAGATTTCCAAAGAAGGAGACTCCACAACCTCTCTGGGCAGCCTGTTCCAGTGCTTTGTCACCCTCACAGTGAAGAAATGCTTCCTTAAGTTCCTGTGTAATCCTACAGTAATTTAAAAAATAGGCTTCCTCTCAGCCCTGCTGTTATGTACATTAAGATATGAAGACACTTCCTTCCCCAATCTTGAAAAATAAGCCCTAAGCTAAAAAGAAAAAAACTCGATAACCTCATCCATAAGACTTGTTTTGTCACAGCTCACCATAGATGATTTCCTATATTAAAAAATATACCATTGGACTTCAATAATGAAAAATAACTCTGAACACACACATTGGAAAACAAATTACCTTACATTTCCCTTTTGAGGTTGGCACTCTAAATAAGGGTATCTTATTTCCAGTGATTTATTTGTAAGCGTACACGAAGACAGCCCCAGAAAATCTAACTCATCCAACTGTTTCTTGGATCCATGTTCAATAATGCTCTAGCTAGAAAATATTTTCCTCTTCATCACTATTTCTCTCTTTCCCCTACTGCATTATCGCCTGCTAAGTAGAGGCAAAAAATTACTGTCCTTCAGTCTGCAGTTCTAGACTTTCATGAAACCTACTTCACCCTTCGGGAATTTAAAAGACTATTAAAAGTTTTGGTCAGATTCTGCTCCTTTATGCATGCACATGATAATCACTGCAGTAAATGTGGGCCACACAAAATTTTAGTGGATTTATGATGTTTACAGCGATTTCAAAGCAGCTGCAAATCTGGCAGGAATTGCTCCAAAGATACTTTGCTCTGACTGAGAAGCAGAGTCTGTTCATGGTGTTTTTTCACCCTGCATGACTGCACTAAATTCATCTCCCAGACACAGTGTGAATATCACATCCTTTACTTCTGCCAGGGGCAAAATTCATGCATGCTTCAGCCACTGCGTCTCGACTTTGATTTCTGCCTTGCCTGTCCTCTGCCCAAGCAGGATTACTTCATTTCTTGTCTTAGCTCCACGTGCCGCACAGGGAGGTCTCAGAATCGCTCGGCTGCAAGGGGCCTCAGCGGGTCTCTCGCCCCTTCTCCTGCTTCAGGCAACGTTACTGGTGACCTTAGAGCAGGTTGCTTAGTGTTGTGCCCAGCCAGGTCTTTAAAAGCTGCAAGGAAGGGGGTTCCTACCATAACTTCCAATGGCAGCATTCAGATCCTGTGCCTTGCATTTCTCTTCATGTTTGGGAAGGAAGGTGCTAGCATAGGGGTACCACATTCGGTAGGGAGGTAGAGCTTACACTCTGAGCTGAACCACAAGAGGCCTCAGAGGGTAAGGAAGAGAACACAAAATAGCTTTCTTCTTAAAACTTCAACATTCAAATATACCTTGGTGGATGCCTCACAGGCATCCAAAACATACAGAATTTTCACGCCTTGCTTTTCAAGGGCATATTTGCTACAAAGGGCAAGGAAGGAACATTCACGTCTGAACACTAGCACTTCCTTTAGCACACGACCCAGAGAGACCTATTTGTGTCCAAGTGGGCAAGTTAAGAACAAATTTAGTGCAAAAACGCAGAAGAGTTTAAGGCAGTGGCCATGCTAAAAGAGAGTGGCACTTCTTGTGAAGGAAGCCAAGACAGGCAGCCTTTGAAATCAGGTTTGTGGTATGCATCATTATCAGGGATTCCCACCCACACTTGCGCTGTTCCCCATCCAGGTTCACTTCTCTTCCAGCCTCCTGATGCCCTGCAAATATCAGAGAGCAAAATTTAGCCCCGGTGCTTTAAAACCCGATCAAGGTGGCATTAGAGCTGATGGACAGACGGTTAATTCCTGTGCAAACGAGGCCCGTGACTTGTTGCTCAGTGCACAGAGCTAACGGCACCGCTGCGCGCGGGGCCTTACGGGCACGGACGTTTCCGCAACGTGGCCGCGTCCACTGCGCCCTCCACGCGGAAGCGCGTCCTGTCCCAGGATGTAACTGCAACTATTTCACTTCTAAATGATGTTAATAAGAAGAAATATCGAAAATAATTGCTAGGTTCGTTAACAGTTTTGGTGACTCGTGCCCAGCTTACTCGCAAATAAATACAAATCAAGTGGCAACGGTGCAAATGCTTGAACTCAGCACGAACAGGACCATGCCAACATCCTGCAACTTGGAACTAACCATTACTTGTGTCAAAACATTTCCCCCTTCATAAAGAAGGGTGAAGAAAACACTCATTGTCAAATTCAGCATACTGCTTAAACCAAAAGCAACAGAGGCGGGGAAAACATAGAAAATGGAATTCATTGTTTCACATTTTGGTAACAAAAAAATTCAATTACTTATAACAATCAACAGGAAAAGGTAAAATGCATCATATAACTTGACCTGAAGTCTGCTTTTTGAAAAAATAAACATACATATATGTGTGTGTGTATATATATGTATGTATTTTTACAGGATTGTTTTCTTTTTCCTGGCTTTTTTCCTTCCAACATGCAGCCCACCAAAAGCAAACAGCCCATGCAGCCATGCATCAGCTGTTGTTTTAGGAGACTAGCAGCTTGGCCTGCTGGTAATCTCGGCTACGACAGCTGAGAAAGGTGCCAGAATTGATGGTGATTGTGTTACACGCAGTATTTGCCCAGTAGGAACTACACTGAGACTACCAATTCATCTTAGCTTGATGGCTGAACAGCCACACAGTAAAATTATTTTTCAGGCACTACTTTTTTCTTTTTTGCAGGGATATGAAGTGGTTGGGTCTAGGTGAAGAACTCGGTATCACATCATTTTCAAAATTTCTCACATTTTCACGTTACTTTTCAATTACTGAAAACAACTGCCCTACAAATCTAAAAAAAGATTGTTTTTTTTTCTTAAATCTCTTTACTCCCAGACTGCAAATTAAATCTGTACATTCATTTAAATTAAAGTTAATACTTAAATTAATCAGCTGTCCTTGGCAGAACCCCCTAGGGAGGCTGCCAGGTGCATGTCTGAGACTGCTTCACTTGGTAATTTCACATTAGGGAGAGAAGAAAAAGAACCGACCTTCAAGAGCCTATAAAGAGACTTCATGGAGGGCATCCCAAAGCCAAACTCAAGGGTCCATAGCCATTTAAGAGAGCTAAGCCAATTCCAAAGACCCTTTGGATAAGAATGTCTCCTTATCTCTGGATTCTGGATGTCTCCAGGAGTGAAATATGACAGTGTGAAGAACTTCATGAAGTTCTTCATTGATCAAAGAAAAGTGGGGAATGGGTTCGGGTACTCTAGAAGTTGTATGGTGTTTTCTGCGGAACTGCAAGCTAGTTCTAAATTTCTCCTGTATGAAAGCAACTTCATCTCTTTATTCCTTCAGGCAAGGACATGCTCAGGCATGCACAGCTGTTTTCTTCCTTTTTCCAACCTGTAACTTGTTCTGCATTGTCTAATGGCTTCATTTTTAAAAACACAGAATGACCTATTAAAACAAATCAAAAACTAAAAGCTATTTAGGTGGCAAAGCAGCTTTTCATTACTGATTTCAAGGAAATTGCACTAGGTGTAGTTTTAAACAAAGCTTAACTCTGAAGTACTGTCCACTTTTTCCAACTGCACAGAGCTATTCAGCTATTTAAAATTTAAGACCTTCCATGTTTTCGGTATCTTTGTACTTTCTAGAAAGCTTCCACAGCACAGTGGCCTCATTTTAATTTCCTAGTACGCAGCTAATATTACCACATTAGCTGCAATTAAACCAACTGCAGTTTGAGAGCAAAGTAAATAAATTCAAAACAATCCCTTCTGTATATTTTCCTTGGCTGCTGTAGGTCTTTCAGCTAACGTATAAACAGTGATCTGGATTCTCCATCTTCTACACATTGCGCTGTTAGCCCTTTCCAGGCTGCCCTTTCCAGTCCCACGGCTGCATCGGCTGATCCTCACCTGTGAAACAAGGATGCTCTCTCATTGCCACCTATGGCCTCTAACATTTTGTCTCACTTCTTCTAAAGGATTTGAAATAGAATTGAAAAATAGTAATCAAATAAATCCGTACAGATCTATGGAACCTCACTATTTGAGTGAATCGTGTGGGAATAAAGGAATTCTTTAGGATGCAGCATGTACACATGCAGCAAGGCTTGCAGGGCGGTCTCAGATGAACTGTTCACTTCTGCACTGGGATTTGGATTTCACCTGAACCAGTACCTACAGGTCACCTTGCAGTGCACTTGAGGAAGCTTGGATAACAGGGAAGGCTTTCAACAGAAATCACTTTCATTTTCTGATCAAAGTTCTACTTAAAACTATGGTCATAAAACTACTTAACCCAAAATGAAAACTGCATCTCCTGTATATAAGAATAGATAAGAATCTCCTATAGATAAGAATTTAGGACATTTCAAGAAACACTCAGTTGGGTGATAGGATACAGCTTGGAAATATTTGAACAAGTTTTGCTGCCTTTTTTTAATATATATGCATATATATGTGTATATACACACACACAGAGAAATATATAAAACTAAAAATAAAATGGAGAGTCTGATCTGTTTGAAAATCCTAATGATAGGAAAATATGAAAGTATGAGGAGAAAAAACATTGCATAATGAGGCAAAAGACAAATCATTTCCCTTAAATGTTAAAATGACCTCTATGTGTAAATATTATAATATCATAACCCTTGGGCAATGAAGCTGGAGGCTCCTGGGGTAACCTCAGAGCCCTGACTGGGAGGAAAGGCTGCTTCCCAGAGCCTTTCTGGACCTTCTCCGTTCCCATTAGGGAACCTGTCCCATTCACCATGGCCCCCTCCTGTCCCCGTCCTTCCATTTGCCTTGGCAGGAAATCCAGGCACGCAGGTTAACCCAGGGTTACTCAAGACATGCCCAGGCGGTATCCAGCAACAAGGCCTCGGAGAATCAATGCCTGCCCTGGGCTCAATACTCACTCTATCTGTCCCTTCATTTCCAGCCATCAAGTCCTGGTGTGGCAGAAGTATTCATTTTGATTAAAAACAGATTTTACAAGGCCCACCCTGAAATGACAAAGAGCTGAGGGTGTTTGTATGCAGGAAAACTAGGATGGGAAAGAATTATGAAGCTGGTAAATGCAACTTTTAAGATACCACTTTTTTGTTGGTTTTTTTTTTTTTTTTTTTTTTTTTTTTTTTTTTAAACTGACAAAAGACAGAGGGGAATAAAAGAGCAGCTAAAAAGGTGCTCAGCACTGTTCTCAGTGCAGGATATTGATCATCAGCCTGATTACCGGAGACAGGAACCGGGAGCACTTCAGACCTCAGCCAGAGCCAGCCACCAGTGCAGCACCGCAGTTAACCTGGGAGAAGCCCCAGAGAACACCCTGCCTAGGACCGGAGAGGTTATTTTTAGATTTGTTCTGATTACGCTTATCTACTGGGGATTTTGTCAGCAAGAGGCATGGCTATTTTCCAGCGGCTGGCAAAGATGAGGAGCTACTCTATCTATCACCATTCCTCCGTCGCAGCTCTCAACTAGGGCTGCAAAGTGTGGCAGAAAGAAAGAGTGAGAAACCTGTACCAGCCCAAACTGACAGGATTTGTCGTCATTGTTGTTGCTGTGAGAATACAGAAGGACAGTGAATTCTTAATGGAAAAGTATATAATACTTTTACCAAACTTAGCATGACATTCAAAAAAGCACAAAACCCACAAACTTGTTTTCTTTAAATATTAGTTCAATAGCTACTTGCACTACTTTGAATAAAAATGAAGCCTCGACAGCAGTAATATTATAAACACTATCAACCTTGGAATGGTTCATTATGGTGCTTGTGTTATACCCAATTTAATATTTATTTAGAAACCGCTAGCAGGGAGCCCGCAGATGGCTCGCTGCTCTGAGCCAAATGATCCCACATGACGGGTGCCCGCATTATCCTCCTCCCATCCAAATGCCACTGTACAATAAGGAATCTGCATGTGAATCCAAGTAAACCCAGCCATGGTGATGCCAAAAGCAACCACGGAGCACTTACCTACACATTTCACGTGAAGTATCTGTGAGCATTCACTTGTGCTACTTTAATAAGGGACCAAGCGGACGGTAGAGGACAAGACACCATGAGAGTGAAGCCTCAGCTTGGTCACAGAGACGAGACCCTTTGGGTTTTGATGCAGGTTTGCCCAGTTTCCACACATCGCTTTGGGTCTCCTCTGTGCTCACAAAGCCTGGCTGCCATCGCAGCTCCCTTCTGCTGGCACGTGGTTTTGAACAACAGAGGCGGCCGTCGGGACGAGGTGCAGAACTAACCAGGGCACGAGCCCAGGCCCCTCTGGGTCAGCAAGATTAAACCAGCCCAGCAAAGGTATTTTTGGTTCCGTGAGATTAAGCCGGCTCTGCGCTTAGTGTAAGGAAGTTTGATCCGCATCGATCACCGGACTGTGGTCAGCAATTCTCTGAACTCCTCAAGATGGTTAGGTTCAAACAGACTCTACCGAGAAACCCTTTAAGAAAGGAACAAGTCCCCCAAAAAACAACAAAAAATCCGAACAAAGCAAAAATCCAGCAGCAAAACTCTCATTACATCTCACTCCCTAGCATGTGGAGATTTTGTTAAGATATTTTTAGCTCTGTGGGTGAAAAGAAGCACTGTGCTGTAGAGTATCATCTCAGATGAATTCTCTTATATATCTGCCAATTCTGGGGGGCTGCTTGCAATTTCAGATTTTCTGGGAAATAAATTGGTTCAGTATCTCTTCCAAACAGTCTTGCTACTTGATATAGTGCTTTGCACAAACTGATGAAAACAGAGTCCATGTTATAGGGGAGAGACCATTAAGAAGAGCTTTGATCTGTTACTTCTACATGATTTCCAGCAGTGAGTCACACCATTAGAAATCCTACTCAGATTTTACAAACGTGTATAGGAAATCAGAATATCACAAATACAGACACAACACAACAAAGTAACAAGGAAAGACAAAAAAAATAGCTTTTGAGATAGGCTGATGCTAGCAGAAAGCAACTCGTAATGTGTTGGGAGAAAATATTCCATTTAGCAGCATCATGTTCCAAAATTCAGACATTCTTCATAAATTTGCAATAGCTTCATTACAGGTATTCATCATCTACACCAATGCTTTGATAGGTAGGACTTTCCAAAAATGGCTTGGCATATATTTAATATGTCATCAAATGAGGGGCATATTTAATATGTCATCTTAGAAGTTAGGAGCATCTACTGCAGCTTACAAAAAGCATCCTCATGATCACCGCAGGTGCTGCTGCCATGCACAGCATCTTAAGCCGCCTCCAAAACCCCACTCTGCTTGTAGAGCACATGTTTGTGGAGGCCACGCTGCCTACCAGCGCATGCCAGGGTGGGCTCACATTAGAAAGCAGGATAATAAATCTTTGCTAGTGTGAGTGAGGCAGAAGCGCGTACTAACGGGTGCCGCCTTCTGAAGCACATCACGCTTTAGCAGCTAAGTTGTAGCTCATTTGGAAGCTTTAGCTGCTGCTTGCGAAATGCTGCGCTGCATTTCAGCCTCCTGCAGCCTGCCAGAGGCTCCTTCTTCATCATCACACCTGCCAACAAGCACCAAGATCTGCACCTTAATTTCCACCAGCAGATGCAGGAAGCATCTTATGGTGTTTTTTGGTTTTCATTTTTTTTTGCCTGCAACTCCCATCCCCTTTATTGTTTTTCCAGAAGACATATTTACTGATTTCTCTATTCCTACTAATCAAGAAAAAGATTTTTCCCACTTGATATTGCAAAAATACCACCAATCATTTCTTTCTGACAACATGAAATTCTGTAAAACAGTAATTACTGTCCATATGTCTTTTCAGTAAACTCTGCCTGTCTTAAATAAAAATCAGAGAGGGTGTTCACCTTTTCATACTAAGCAGGTACTGTGTTCTCATAGAGCAGCATTTCAAAAAGATACATCTGAAAAAGATCCTTTTGAAGGAATTCTTTCTAAAGAAGTGAACATAGACCAGAGGTCATCTCCTTTTACACAAATTCCCATATGTATACAGACATAATTCCACAAGGAAATCTAAAGGTTCATGCCAAAAATACTCAAGCTCAATACTCAAGAATAACACGCTCCCCTCTTCCAAACTGTAACAATGGTGGGATTAATCTGGATTTAAAATGTGTGCATTTTTGCCTATTCATTTTAGTCTTTAGTAAAACTCCCTCCTCATACACATTCTTTGGAAGTGTTGGCTGGTCTAAGTTAGACACTTTTTTGACATTAATAAATGTACTCACCTACATATCCCATCTAATGATTCAGCTCTTGTTAAGTTTGCAAAAGCAAGCGGACACAATGTGAAATCATTTAAAAGGACACATAGAAACAGGAGTCTATATTACAAGGAAAAGGGAGAAAAAGCAGGGAAAAATAAATGTGGAATTATTCACAAGGTGGAAAGGGAAAAAGAGGTTAGTGTTTCAGGCACTCAGCCTGAGAGAAAAGGCAGAAAAAATAGAGTAGAATATAGTAGAGTATAGTAGTTTGACTAGAGTAATTTTAGAAAGGGATACAGCACACCTAAAGCAGTATATTGAGAAAAAAAAAGCATATGTTTCTAGGGATAGAGATAATTTGGGATGTTCATACCTCAAACTGCCACACTTCCGTGGCCCCCTTATCTGCTCTCGAGTCTGGATGCATCTGGCAGCGTTCCCGAAGTTTACCTGACGGAACGTGTACAACAGAAGATGGGATCTGATGATGTTAACAGCAAAGGAAAGCAGTGATTACAAAGCGCTTGCACAACTTCCAAAGCCCAAACCTTAACCAAAGGCTGGCTAAAAGCTTACGAGGGGCAGGAGAGGCTTTTCACACGTAAAGCACTAAACAAGAGAAAGAACCCAGTGGCCCAGCCAGGTGGGCTGGGAAAGCTCAGGTTAGAATATAGGAAACCCCAACTTTAACCTTCTGGTAATCTGTAAAAGGCACTGCCCCAAGATATGGAGCAGTGCAATCCCACCCACCCGAGCGGGACAGGCAGTCCTGTAGCTCACTGCTCCCCGGTGATAGCTGAGGTGCTCAGTCTTATAAAGCAACACAGGGCAAGAAGGTAAAGGGACAATAGAGCCCAGCCTCCTGACTCTCATCTTTTATCCACTGGACAGCACTACTTTCACTTAAATATATATGTTTACTTGGATTGCTCCTACTGTTGTGACATTGATTCAGGACACAGATCTATCTCAGCAAAAGTCAAGAAAAACAAAAAAGAGTGTTTTCATGATATATTTTTTTTAAAAAAGCTATTGCAACTACGTTAGAGTATAGGTGAAAAATTCTTGTTCATGAAAATCTTCACCCACCTGACAATATACACTATTCTTTGAGAAACTAATTTACTAAGCTGATTCTGCCTTTCACCAAGAAGGATGACTTTTCCCCAGCAGGAACTGGGTTCATGGAGCAGCAATGTCTGTGGACTCACCTCTGTGAAAGCCACAAGCCTTAAATGGCTTTGAAGACAGATTTTATACAGCAGGCCTCGGTGCAAACAGTGTAGCAATGATGATTTCTTAAAAGAGAGGAAAGCAAAGATAGTGAATCTCTTTCTGTAACAAGCAGAGAACGTTTACAGAGAGAATAAGAATGAGCAACAACTCTTGCAATATTCTTCTGTAACTGCAAAGTTACCACTCAAACATCCCATTTTTTCTTGAAAAGGAACTAGCACTCATAGCAGTGCAGTTAAACACTCCATAATGGGTTTCCAAAATTCACAGAGCTGCTGGCAGCTACAATTATGTCCAACAAAAAAAGCAAAATGCAAGGTAGTTTTTTTCACTCCATGCTAGATTACATCTAATTCCTACACAACAGCAAAGATTCAGAAACTTCAGAAATTAGCAAAATGAGCTTGCTAGCTGAAAGCATTAGGAAGGGCAAGTGAAGAAGGTGAAGGGTCTTGGTATTTAAAAGCCTAAATGGAAGAACTAAGGGATGGGTGAAGGGCCAGAGTGAAATGAAGACAAGAGAGAAGGGCATACAAAAAACACTGTAAAGGAGGACCTCTTTATGAATGAGAAAAAATCCAGAAGCCCATTTGTATCTCATCAGAAATATTTAACCTGTGAATTAATAGTCTGTTTGCTTCGGTTCTATAGCAGCTGCTTCATTTCTACAGCAACACGATATCAATTACGCAATAAAAGTCTCCAAAAGTCATTCATTTTCACTTATAGACTAAGAGAATGTAGATCACAGTGTCTGATGAGGATGTTTTTCCCACTACTCTTTTGCTTGAAAGAAAATGCCTGGAAAGTGAAATCCATTTTCCTAGAGCAATGATAGAAGAGTGGGTCAAATGACAAGATTCTTAAAGGTGGAGAAAATGGGTGAAACTTGGGGGCTTGATTTCTGAGAGAGTATAAAGAGTCAAAAGTGGAGGTCTGAGCTAGTTTAGGAGCAGTTCCAACTTAACACCGCAGGACAGCAGATATCCCACTCCTCTGTTGGACTCCTCCTGAAAAGCCTTTGTTAAGCAGGAATTAGATCTGTAACTAGCATCCCAGTTCAGTTAGCTTCTAGAGATGGCGAGATTTAGGTACAAAATTCTTATTTGGATGCCTACTTAAGAAAAATACCATATAGCAATATTTAACTTTGTTTTTTATCTCACACTACCATAAATCTCATTTAGCACTTTATTACAATTCCCTTATTGTAACTAAAACAAACCAAACAAATTAAATGTTCTGTTCTATCTGTTAAGATGCTCCTGAATTCTTGAAGCTGCTGTCTCATTTCCCTCAAAGACAACAGGCACGACACTGTAATTCATGTATTGCCATAACTCTGCTCTATGCTGTTCATATGCTGCCTGCAGGCATCACTTTTCTCCCTGCATAGTGAATAGGAACAGAATTGGAACACAGCACCAACAGATCTTGCTGTTTTCTGTATCTGTGCTTCCAGCTCCTCCACTCTGGTTCTTCGTTAGAGCTACTGCAGCTCTGAGAAACGAAAGACTCGCAGATGCTCTGAGCAGGGCAGCCCTCCTCGTCCCAGGATGAAGGGAAGGGTGACGGACCCCGCACGCTCTTCCTGCCACATTTCAGAGGCCGGCATCAGTCCATGGACAAGCTCAGTCCAAAGAAGCCACGGGCAGGTGGTTTTAGGAAGTCAAAAGGCAAGAGCGGATGAAGATATCTAATTCTATTAGGCTACATTCTGCATTTTATTAGTATATTGCATCGCTGTTCTGCATATCACTATGCTGCTTATAGCAAAGAAGCAAAGTTTCCTCTTACAGAGCACATCAGTGACTCCATATCCTGCTTTGCCTGCTTCTCCAGGGTGAACAAGAAGATGCTTCCACTTCCAGGCTGCCGCTTGGGAGAGAGGGAAGCGTCCCCCACAAACTGAGCAGTGCGTGGGCATCAGGCACTCGAGAAACACTCACTTTCTGTACATCCTCACAGATAAATGTATCATCCTCTATTCAAAGTCTCCAAGGAAACAAGAAGATAAGAAGACATCAGAAATGTAAATTTAAAAGAGTAAAACAAACCAAAACATTCTGCTGTTTATTTTGTTGCAAATTTACATATACATTCACACTACTATTAAGCTGGAATTATAGTCCATGAGCTTACGATTTTATTCACATATTTACAATAGTAGTTACTTGTATTGCCAAGATCAAGTCTCTATCATGCTAATAACTGCTTATTCACAAAGCAGTTTGTATTCTAAAAACCTTATCTCAGTAGCCAACACAAAGAAAAATAAGCATCATCACCATGTTGACTGAACTGAAAGAGAAGAGGGAAAAAAAAGAATCCTTAAAGTCACAGAGGAAATCTGTATCAGAATTAGGAACTGAATACACTTCTCAATATTTAGCTAGTTCATGGCATGCAGTAAATGCAGCATGAACTGCACCCACTGCAGGCCCTCAGTTTCAAAATGGCTCCCCCAGAAGTACACAGTGTACTTGTGATTTTATTGTTTTCTATCTGTGATAAGAGCTTGCTTCATTTTCAGCACCAGTGTCTCGCTTCACCCTTTCTTCAGGTAGAAAGCTACGTGGATATTTTATTAGGTTAAAAAAAAAAAAGAAAACAACAAAAAGAGACTTGGACATGGAGGAACAGAGAGCGGAGCCTAGAGCACACAGCTGGTTGGGGAGGCTGCTGTCTCCATGCTGCTCTCAAAACACTTGACAAGGAGAAATCCTGGATTTCTCTTTGCTTGCAGCCAAAACACAACAAAACATCTTAATAACATGAAGGCTTTTCCAAACTGCAGCACTGTTGCAATCTGCCCCTAGATGTAGCAAAGCATCTCGTTGTTACTAGCAGCAATGTATACCTTATTCCAATTGCATATACTCTTACTAGCTTGCCAGGAAACACAGAGTTCAAGACAGCTTAAGTTCTTTGATGGTCAGTTAATTACACGTCACTTATAAATCAACAAACTGCTTCAACCTTGATTTGGTTTAAATTGTGTTAGCTGAGCCTGTTTCTCCTTGAGAAGGAATCCCATTCTGTGTGTCACTCTTAAAGCACAAAATGGTCAAAGAGCTGGATTCTCATGCTGCCTGCTCAGCTTTCTCCATCTCCTTTGACACAACTTAAAAGTACCAGAGAACCAACCTCTTCTCAGTGGTTATTTAGTCAGAAAGATGGAAAGAAAAAGTTCTTTCCTAGAGAAGCATCTGTGGTCAAGGCCGCAAATGCTGTCCTGCTTCCCTCAAGTCTATAGTGTTTGCTACAGGCTCCAGCAAATGCAGGGTCCCACCTCCTGAGCAATACAAAATACCTGTTTTGAGGGGTTCATTTCTTTTTCCCATTTCTTCCTGTACATCCCATACTGCAGTGATCTACAGAGAAAGCTCTCTGTAGATAAAACACACCAGCTTTTCCTCTACTTAAAAATAAATCACTGCTGTGTTGTGGGTAGAAACCACTCGTGGTGTTATTCAAACAGTGCATCTGTTTTATCGGGATAAAAAGACACTTTGAAAAGTACCTTTGGTCCTGAAATGACAATTTTATGCATTTAAAGAGGGAGACTCTAACCCTGTATTCCATGTAAAGCAAGATATATTTTTTTGAATTAACTTCATGAACGTTATGTTCTGAAAGAACATGAATGAACATTATTTCCAGCTCATGTGCTCAAGCAAACCTGCCCAAGAAAGCTTTTGGAGCATGTATGAGCTTGTACCGTCAGCAGAACCTAGTCATAACACTCCTAGTTATGAACATGATTCAGGATCCTATACATTAAGGCCCGAGAAGAGATTACTTTCCTCTGTGCAGAGCCTCTTTGCTAAGCTAAATTAAGCAAAATAATAATAGCAGAGACAAACCATGTATTAGAAGTAGTTCAAAAACAGCAGGGAGGATGGAGAGGAATAAAGAGTAATACAGTATCTATTAACTAACGGAATGCTCATGGAAATGGGGATAAGATGCACATGCATGCCAAATGAACTCTTATCTACTCCACCATAAGCAAATATACCAAAATGAATTCACAAGGGCAAGCATCTTCAAGTAAAGGATAACACTCTAAGTATCCAGCCATTAGGTTCCTCTAAAACGTGTTTTAATTGCGGCAATCAAAATGAATTCATTTTGCAATCACACAAATGTGTTAGAGGCTTCCACTTACACTTCAGTCTTAGTCAAGTACTACTGAAGAGTTATTTAACACTGAATGTTATCACACAATTAGCATACATAAAATATTTTAACTGTATATTAAAAGGATCTCTAAAATGAATTCCTTTCTTATACGCTGTTTGAGTGATTCCTTAGACAATTTTCAGCAACAACTAATACTTTTGTTTTTACTACTTATAAGTCAGACTTGTTGAGAAAGCAAATTCAGCCTAGCTAGAACAGAGCTACACAACAACACAAGAAACATGCAGTGAATCTGCCTGCAGCCACTGGCACAACCTCTTTCTGATGCAACCACGTTGTTTGACATGCCAGCCTCTGCAGCACGGAAGGCAAGAGAGGACCCGCAAACGCTCCATGTTAAAGCAACTGTTCCAGAAATATTATAAGGACAAATTTTTCAATCCTCCTCCAGTGCTCCCAATGACTGTGAAATGATGACACACAGAAACACACAAGGATCCAGGCCAAACCAACTTTGCACAATCCCTATCAATCAAACACACCCTGTTCAGAGGGGTGTTTCTAGACACACCTATTTACCAAAACCCTCCTGCTTTAAAGAGCATCAAATCTGAGAGAAGAATGCATGGACCTGTGACATTACACCATAACTTGCAAAATAGCAACATTTCCTAGAGAAGATATTTTCCTCTTTATTTTCATACATTTACCTCTTCCTGAGCTTTAATGAAGGAGGGTTAGAAAATGCATTCACTGAGTGGCCTAATGGCAATACCTGCCAACTAGTTGAGATCATTCTACAGCTCATTAAAAAGCCATATTTGATTTATTTCCAATCTCTTCCCACCTGGTGTGTTCAGCAGCCGGGACATCTTGCAAGAGTAGGAGATAAACTGCTCGCAGTACTCAGCACTATTGGTGATGGCGGAAATCTGGTCCATAGTCGCACTGTAGTTGAGCTGCAGTACAGATAATTTCTCCAAGCTGTTGCCTCCCACAGAAGTCTGCATTGGCAGGTCATGATACACAGTTGTCCAAACTTTATCCTCTAAAAGGAACGGCGGAAAAAAAAGACAAGACAATAATAAGTGGAAGGCACTGAAAACAAATTAAAATAAATTTTGACCTATCATAAATGGTGAAAACAATCTGCAACAGAACTTGTGAGAGAGAGGGGAGGAAGAAGGGCAAGGGCTTGCATGAATACAGTCATCGGAGGACAACCTTTACTAAAAATAGTTCCAACAATTTGCCACAAACTGCTGAAGAGAAGAGTCTAGTTGCCTTCGTGGTGTTGAGAACCAAAATGCTGTTTGCTTTATAAAGCACATTATTTCATTGCTTCCTTAAATGACCAACAGTAACAATAACTTGTGGAACTAACAAGGATTAGTTTGGATCAGAAAACAATTTAAAGGACAACAAGGCAGGTGCTATAAAGACTTAAGGACTCCATTTAGGAAAACCCAGTGTGTAGGAAGCTGCTGGGATCTGGAGGGCAGCAGTGCTTTGTGATACTGCAATATTAGAGTCACACCAAATTCTAATATGTTTCTATTATTTGCTGTTTAGCACTAAACTACTGTATTTTACTAATATACACAACAGTAAAGATTTTTTACATTTTTACTGAGCCAAGCTCTGTGCCCTGGGAAAGCAAAAGCACCGATCATTGCAACTGATAGAATTCAATTTACAATAGAAGGGCTATACGACCCAAGTTGATGGCCAACTTCTGGTTGTATAGTATGGATCTTAAGGCATGGCTTGATAGGAGGCAATGGAAATATAAAAGCTTCAGTATAGGTGTGAAAAAGAGATAATGAGCCAGAAAGCTGATCCAGTTTCTAGTAATGAGAAATAAAGCAGCATAGGCTGAATCTCACTCCTTCCCACCGCTTATTGCAAAGCAGCATAAACATCCACCATAAAAGAGAGACTGTATTTGTTATACTGCTTTAAACTACTAAATAGCACGTCCCTAGACAAGGCCTTACTATGATGCCTTTGTTGGTAGTTACCAGAAGAGATTTACAGTGAGAGACCGTAATAATGAATCAACGCACCCCTCTGGCTGGAAGATTTGTGGAAGCTGGAATTCAGTTTAGACAGGAAATAAAGAAAAAGAACACAGAAATTTTTCCGTGCAAGACCATTCATTATCTTTCTTCAAATGGACATTTCACAGAACTAAAATGTAAGTATTTAAGACCGATATGGGCTTTTAGAATCAAACTATGCAGATTCAGTCATAGTTAATGTTGCCTTCCTCTGTGAACACTATTCTATGGCTTGGGTATAATGAATGTATTGTTTAACTCAAGCTGATCAGTTAATAGTGTAAAAACACTATCCCAGTTGATACTGGCTAGTTCATAGGGTCCATCTCAAACAGCCAAAGAGCTCAAACTCCTCCATGAGAGTAAACAAAAACCAAGAATATTCTCTTCTATTGTACAGACCATGTCCCTGAGCACATTTAGCTTAGAGCTTCCTAGAAACATATAACATACTGTCAGTACTATTTATTGTGTATAATCCTCCACACTTTTAAAGGTAATTTTTAGTTATTTAAATCTCTTTCTGCTGTTTTATACACCTCTCCTACTGAAAAGCCAGGCTTTTACTTGATCTGCTCTTTGAGGCAGAGCCATGGGGATCTGTAAGCGCCTGCGGTGGGCTCTCGCCCTGGCCGGCGCAGGGCCTCCCTCTCCGGCCTCGGGAAGGCCGCGCTGCTGACCACCCTTGTCCTTTCGGAGGCGCACAGAGGGAAGCTTGTCAGGCTGCTCCCTCGGCCGCATCCGTCACAAGCGCAGGCTCCGTTCTCCAGGGAGATCAGCTGGCACTTCCAAAGAATACTAATTCACCTGACAGATGTGCCTTGCAGCAGCGAGAGGCCTACGAGGGGTGCAGAGCACCGTGTCCTCAGCTCATCTATGTAAATCTCATCCCTCTTAACAGGAGTCTCTGCCTAATCCCAAAACTTACAGCCAAATCCCACACTTCGGTATGCTAACTCTACAAAAACATTACAACCAACCAGGCATACTCAAAAGTGCCTTGATTTTCATCAAAATATTCACAGAAATAATTTTACACGCATGAAAGTTTTGGGGCTGTTCCACAGTAAAGTTATCTTTCCCTGTCATGATTATTCTTACAGTCAGGACTCTGTGCTCTTAATTTCTTTCCAGCCTTAATTTTCACCACATCGTGTCAGTCTGTTTTCAATTACATGGAGTCATGTGGGCCCATGTGTTTGTAACTGATACGGTGCAAGTCCCGCTAATCAAATGCTCAGAGATAAGGTAAGCAAAGCAGACGCGTCCTCCACAGGGAGCGCCCAGCGCTAGCCAAACAAGATGAAATTCAGCAGGTGGTGCAAGATGGTTATTATTTTAATATTCATAACTTTTGTCCAAAGCTCCATATGAAAC
>NW_020454439.1:58025-201774 GCF_003342845.1 Nothoprocta perdicaria | reverse complement strand
AAAGAAAAGGGGCAAAGGCAGGTGAAGAATTTTTATTTCTGCATCGCTTTAATCCTACTCCAAAATACTGAGGAAGATTTCAGCTCTTCCCTACCAGGCTGCATACAGAAGACAAGAGGGTTTTGTTGAAAGCCTGGGATTCTGAGGAAAGTACAGAACCAGGCTATATATTCATTGACAAGAATGTCTCATTTTTGAGTGTTCTAATACGGGGCTTGCTAACACAGTAGCCACCTCAATGCAGCTTTCTCAGCCTGGAGAAGCTCCAAGGGGCATGAGGAAAAGCCACAGCAGCAGCTGCCCAGGACACGACGTCCCCAAGGGAGCTCCTTTCCCACCGCGGCCGCCAGACCACGCAGCGCTGACACTTCACGTGAACAAAAGAAGCATGTAGAAAAATTAGCACCATGTAGACAGAACGTGGCATGTGCATGCACATATACACGAAGAGCCTGACCCCTTAAAACAAAACAAAACAGAAAAAGAAAACCTTAAAATTTAACCAGTAATTCACCCAGTTCAGCCAAACACATCCAAAAACGGTATTGTGAACGATACAAGTTTGGTGCTTCTTTTTATGAATAATTATACGCTTATATTTTTAGTAAAGCTACTGTACAGAAAAGCTATTCAATCTCTCCCTGCTCTCCAGAAAAAGGTAAGAGATCGATTAGACTATTTCTCAGTCACATAATCCAACACTTGCTGCTTCCAAAATTCAGTACAAAGGCTTATTTAGGACAGCAATAAAAAAGTTCATGAAGTCAAGTAAGTTGCTAGCATAAAGCCAACCAAACAAAAAAAGTTTTTTCTGACAAACAATTTGTTAATAACAAACCTAAGTGCTGTACAGCAACCTCAAGCACAGGATGGAGAAGAATTACACATGGTTTTGTCAGAGAGAACAATAATCTCTGACCCCATCCCGTATTTGACAGCCAGCCCTGGGCAACCATTCCTGTCTAAAAGAGAAGTCTACATTTTATCTTCTTCACAGGTTTTTCTCATTTAGCTAGAAAGATGTGCCTTGAGACAAGGGCTGAGCAGGGACTGGAGGGACAGGTCTCTCCTCGGCTGCTGAAGACTCTACGATGGAGATGGACAAAGACCCTTCCTCCCTCTGCTACCAGCAGCCAGCTCCTGCATGCAGGGTAGCTGCGTTCTTGGTGCGGGTCACAAAGGTCTGGGAAGGCTCTAGGGAGGAGAGTGCCTAGCAAGAATGCCAAACTCCTTAGATATTTTATATAAAACATAGACATTCTCCCTATGCATAGCACTTTCCCGCTCTTCTCCCCTAGCAGTCTGGTCTACTTGTTCCTTGCATCCCCTAACGTAATACTTTAAGGAAACTGCCTGCATATTTATAGTTTGAAAATAATGCCAACTTTCTCTTTTATGGTGCCACTTTCTGCAAAGCTGCTTACTTACTCTAGAAAGGGGTCAGCTGGAGCCAAACCCTAATCTGCTCGAGAACTGCTGCCAGTTTCCATTAGTGAAATGATAACACAAATAATCAGCACTACCTTACATTCCTACACTGTGGCTGCTTATGGGGTTACTCCCATGTAACAGAACACAGTATGGCAGCTAAAATCAATATATGTAAACCTAAAACAAACGCTACCTTGTGATTTCTGTAAATAGCACACAAAAATCTCATTTGAGGTTGATCAAAATGAAAAAAAAAAATCTACCCTTGTTAACTGTAATTTGAGATATATTCCCAGCAATTACAGTTACCACAATACTGGCACGAGCACTTCTCAGATACACCAGTCATTACTTTAACACGTGGTGATTTCTAACCACAAGCATTTAGAAATGCTTTGCTGGACAGTATAACAAGAAGTGGCAGAGCCAAATGTAACTTCTATATATCTGAAAACCCCTTGAAAAGGCAGCGATCACTTAAGAAAACCATTATAATCTATTACATAGCATCATTTAGAAAATATTCTATGAGCTTATGACCATTGTTATTCAAATTTAAAAATTATCTTAAAATGAATTAATAGTGAGCATAGTTATTAGTAACTCAGGGATAATTATAGTATTCCCATAATGTATCTTTATCTCAAATGTTACAAACACAGGAAGCTGAAAGCTAACAGTTAAAAGAAATCCAAGCATATTTTAAACTAGAAAAATCCAGTGTCATTACAATAAAGGGTCTAAAAACCATTTAAAGCAAAAGACAGTAAGTTTTTTTTGTGGTGTATGTCATGTAATTGCATGGGAGAGTGACTTTTTCCTGGAGGCCTTGACAATGTAGCCCTTTTGCAGCCTTACTTTTCTTTTTCCGGAGATGAGACAAGAAAAGGCTAAGCAGTAATAACCGTTGGGCCTGGCCTTAATTTGGAACCCTCCTTGTGTTTATGTGCAACTCATATTTTTATGTCCAACTACATTTGACTCATTAGTTTATAAAAAACAAGAAACTTAGCGTTGTCACGTAGTTTAAAGAGAGAAGGGGGGGGTGGATTGTGACACGCTTTCCTGAGGCGAGAGCAGTGTTCCACGTGGAAAATGGAATTCAATATACACCTGCACCTGCAATACAACCTGCTTTTACAGGAAGACGAACAAAAACCTGAACATGGGCATGGAAAAGAGCACGGGATCCACTGCGTGCTCTCTGTGTGCCCCCTCTATCTGTCCCTATTTGCAGTCAGACTGACTTTTGTTTGCAGCAGAAGAGCCTGGATGCCTCCCAAAGATGCCGACATGGAGGTGTTTCTAACTGCGTTCACCGTGCCGACACCGGCACAAGCCAAATGAGAGACAACGCTCTTCCAGGGGCCCACTGCT
The DNA here is from genome assembly GCF_003342845.1 of Nothoprocta perdicaria. Taxonomy (NCBI): domain Eukaryota; kingdom Metazoa; phylum Chordata; class Aves; order Tinamiformes; family Tinamidae; genus Nothoprocta; species Nothoprocta perdicaria. The sequence continues at coordinate 198,966 of NW_020454439.1, read as the reverse complement.
TCATTCAAACATGTTCCTTCATATCTCTCACGCAGTGCCCAACAGAGTGCCATTCATAAAGAAAAGGGCTGTGAAAAGATGCTTTTACCTTGGTTTTTAGCCGAGAAGAAGGAGGGAGAGAGGAGGAGGAATCTTATCTTCCTCGAACAGAATACAGAAAGCACACAGCCATAGGTTAATGCTAGCCAATTAGTAACTTCGTTATGCAGATCAGAAAGTTCTTAATAGACTTCCTGACAGTTTTCAATAGGAAAAAAAAAGTCTCGTTAGGTAAAAACCAATTCAACTTTTGACATAATCAGCAAGAAAGCAGACTCCCTGTAAGTTAGTACACGGCTCTGGGTTCAAGTATTTCCTCCCCCATGGAGAGATATACTGTAAAATTCAATTAAGATTAACTTTAAACTGTAATAATAAAAATAAATAAATACCTCACCTAAACCAACCCTACTGACCATCTGCTTCATCCAAAGGAAGCCAAAATGACGCTATCTTGCTGAGGACAAGAGGACAACTTAAGCTCAACTACAATGATTTATTGACTATTCTGCTCTATCAGAGCTATCTATCACTAATAAAGTGAAAGAGATTTTTACACTTTTCTGATCCCAAGCTCTTCAAATGATGCAATCAAACAGGATTTCCCTCCACTTCATTCTTAACATATTTTTGTTTTGAGAGTGATAGCATTTATCTCTGTTCTGATTTTTTTCCAAGCAGTCCATTTCTCCTGTTATTGAACTTTCTATCTTCATTTTCTCTGTTCTTGCTCAAGAGGGTAGCTTCCTTCTGACGCTAGGTAGGCCTTGGCAATGATCACTAACTTGTCAAAACTTTAGAAAATAAGCTTTGGAAAATAGAATGAATACACTTTATGGGGTATGAGTTTTGTTTGTTTAGTTTAATCTTCATAGTTACAACTACTGGGTTTTACCCATCAATGTGTGGGTTTTACACACAATGTGTGTGTTCTTGTTAAGATATTGTTTTAATAAAATTTGCTTCAAGAAATTAGAAAACAAGTTTCCTTTCTCACAAACCACTTCTCTCTAGGGTTAAATGGATCACTAGTTTTTTTTTTTTTTTTTTGATGAACACGTTTTGAAGATTTAGAATTTTTCTGACAGTCTCAATAAATTCCATCCCATAAGATGACATTCCTCATTCTCAACTGCACCTCAGTTCTTGGTTGAAAACCTCAGAGAAGACAGTTTTGAGGAACCCAAGATTATGAAATATTTCATCTTCTTTTGAGAACTGCCATTAAGCTTACAAGGCCTTATATTTTAGTGCTTGATGCTTTCTTCCCATCAGTCAGAGGTGAAATTTTAACCCTCAAGCTCACAGTGTTTCTTCCAGGTGGTTGCGTTTGCTTTTTTATTACTAGATGAATGGCGGTTAACCGCCTTCCACCCCAAATTTGCTGCTTGCCAAAAGGTTTATCCACTTTTTTTTTTTTTTTTTCCCTCTTCTCCTAGCACACGTCCATTTGCAGGATGACTAAGGATGATACGTGGTTTGTGATGATAACCATTACTATGCTGCTGCTAATCCCCACCTGTACCTTGTTTAAGCCAGCAAGGCATAGGCAGCACTAGGATAAGAGGGAAAGATGGGATTTGTCAGCTGGAAGCTCAATAAGTATAAATGTAAAGCACTACCTATGACATAGACAGTGGAGGCCACTTCAAGATGCAATGAAAATTGTATCCATCTTCATCTGCCACAGGGTGCTTTCCAGTTGATGCCTGCAAGTCCTATTAGATTTCCAATGACTATTAGACAACTTTCAGAAATCCTTCCCATCCCACACGTCAGCCCGGGGATAGCTGCCTCTCTACCAGACAGTGATTTTTACACCATTGTCAGTGCATTCGTCCTTTCAAATTACATTACTACAATGTGCTTTACAATAAGCTACCCTACAAATCATTTGGGAATATATACAAGACAGAGCACTCGGAAAAGCACTGCCTTCTAGGAAGGGTAACAATTACAGTGGTGATCATCTGCTCTGAGGACAGAGCAGTGCAAGAGCTCTGATTTCGCAGCAAGAACGTAGTCGCTATTCCAATTCCAGTGGAACTGTGTGGGATAATACTGCAAAAGCCATTTGCAATGCCATCAAACAAGGCTTATCTGCTTTTCAAAAACAACAGTGTAGTATACATTGGAAAATTCAATGTCATACACTGCTCTCTTCCCTCTCCCTCCTGCCTTTTGTGTCTCTCCCTCTTTCTCCCTCCCACCTCATATATATTATAATGTATGCTTAAAGCTATGTAAGGCAGTTCAAAACTAATTCAGTCACAGACTAGAAAGGAGCGACAGTCGATTTATGAAAATTAAAAATGTAAACCTCAGTGAAGTTAGAGTGGTTTGACAATCTTGTCCGAGATTTGCAAACGTCAGTTCCACAGTAAAGTTTCTGTGACAACATGAATGAGACTGCTCTAATTTTACTACTGTGGTAAAAGGGTTTTAGATTCAGAAAACCCCACACTCCAGAAGCAAGTAAAAAGTGCTCTCGTGGACCAAATTCTGCTGGAATGAGTGGGTTTCTTAATATAATTAGATGGGAATAGGATCTATTTCAAAATAAATTTCAACCATTCCTGCAGTTATTTTCTCCTTCTATTGTTCCTTTCCTAATTTCTTCATCAAAATAATAGATTGTCAAGTTTAATTAACAACTATCTATTCGATATCTTCCTTCTAATTTCTTATACTCAAGGGAAAATAAAGACTATGCACTTTCCCTCGTAATTATGTAGACTCTTTCGTAAAAGTTTGCCAAGAGAAAAAGCTCTACTAATTTTATCATGGTAATGTTGGATGATATTATGGCTATAATAATTTTAAATCCATATGCAGTAAATAAATTGCTTAATGAGCTACTGTGGAAAGAAATGACCAATGCTTTAGGGATATTACTGAAATGGTAGACAAGGGATATCTTATTTGCGTCACTAAAGATCATTTAAAGCCATTTGAAACAGTTGAACGTATAAAGCCAATCAAAAGTATCTTCAGGAAACAGAATAAAGATTATTCTTCACTCAGGACAAGAGAGGAGGGAGAGAGACTGAAATAACAGGAAACTTCAGTCTACTAATAAACAGCACCTGAAGGGGAAAAGCTTAAATTGGGACACACTCTAGAAGATGACCTTATAGGGGTGAAATAAAAACAAGACTTTAAAAGTGACCACACGTTGAAAGGAATAATAAATAATGATACATAGTACAGTCATACGAAGGGGGACATCAGTCATTTCAGTGCCTCATCTAAAAGATAGTAACTGCAGCTCAGCTTAGATTAAGTAACATTAAAGTTAAAAATAACAGACATGAAAGAATTAACAGTGTGACTGTTTTCAGCACAGTGAACAAAAAAAAAAAAAAAAAAAAAAAAAANAAAAAAAAAAAAAAAAAAAAAAGGCAAGGGCAGGATTTTTTTAAGTTCCAATACTGGAGAAATGACAGATGCTTCTACCCTCTGGGGAGCAGTCTAAGAAATAACCTGTTTAAAAAGAAAATGCATCTCCCTAACAGGATCTTTAGGCTCATGTTAGTTCAGTTTTAAAAGATCATTCTCAAAGATAACTTGAGAAAAAAAGGGATTTAGGTATTTTATTATATTAGTATAAACTTTAAGAAGCCAATATCCTGGGCTTCATTGACCAACAACCTGGAAACATGGGGTTAGTTTTCATTTCTACATTGTTGAAGAGGAAAAATAAAACAAGTTCAGACTCCTGGGGCTCTCCATCTAAATACTCTTCATCTTTCTCCCTCCTATCAACTTCTGAGTGCTTGAATTCTCAATATACTCTTCACAGACGCAACTTAATCCTCAAGAAGAATGTCCTCCATATCCCGTTTCATATCCAGCCAAATCCTCTCACTCCCATTGAACTCTTCTCATTTCCTCAGAAAAAGGAATATAATGGACTGAAAGTGGCCTCTCCAGTTGCAGTGTCAAAAGCTGAATGTTAAGTAACTTCCTGAAATGATTACAGTGAGCAATTCAAAAAGAGATAATCTCACAAAATACTGGGTTCCATTTTCAGCAACACAGCAGCACCCTCTAGATAGCAGTTATTTTGTCTATTTACAACTATGCACCTGGGGAAAAAAAAAATAAAATAAGGTTTGTGAAAAGTCGGGTTGTTAACCGATAGGCTTCCTCTTTTTGTTTTGAGAAAGGGTTTTAAAAACAGGAAAAGATTTAATGCACGTGCATATCAGTATGTGATTTCCTTATTATTCTGAAACACAGTTTAACAGAGCTAAACTTAAGGACAGAATCGCAAGCACCGTCACGGCACTTATTAGCCTAACATCATGATTCTGGGTTTGTGACGTTTCAGCACTTTGGCACTAGAAAAAAAATCAAAACACACTGCCCTTAGTTGCCACAGGATACAGAGAAGAATAAAGCTGAATTTCTGCAGTGACTGACAGAACCTCAGAAGCCTCTGCTCCTAATCTCTCAAATGAAACATGACTTAAGTCCCTCCCAGTAAATCCTACTGATTTCATTTATCATAAAGCAGCCATACATAGTTTCAAAAGACATGCTATACAAAGCTTTTCAGCACACCTGTGGTTTGAAATGTGGCACATAAGGACACTAAAAGAAAAGGAAAAGCTCATTAAGCTTCTAATTAAAGTTAGTAACTTTAAGGAAAGTCTGTTGAAAATTCCTTCCTTTGAATGTTGTGATCTACTTCTAGCCTAGTCTAAACCTAAGACTGAAGAATGAAATCATCTTTTGCTATACTAAATTAAAGCTAAAGGCATAGTGTGGTCCCTAGAAAAGACAGCATCACACGTACATTTATTAAAAAAGAATAGCGAAGGTCACAAGTTGGATTTTTTTAATGAAAAAATTAAAAGTGCTTTAGAGTATTGAAGGATGAGGGATAGAGATTATGCTAACCTAGCAAGAAACTTTCAAGGCTCAGAAGTAGGAAATTCTTGCAGATGAAACTTTTAATTCCTTCCTAAGCCAAAGGCACGACCTTATCCTGCCTCTGCTCCCAACACAGCAGCCAGCTCCCAGGTTCTGCGCTCCCGGGATGCCTCCGCCTGCACGGATGGGGCCCTGGTAAGGAAATGCAGGAATAAGGAAAGATATTTGGAGAGGCTCTAACTACCTTTGCATTATGTGAGCCAGGGAAAGAACAGTCTAAATCACATATAGCCCCATGACAGTGCTGTATAGAAACAATACTTTTAAAAAACTCTTGTTGTTTTAAACTGGCTACCTTGCTGGCTTCCTGCAAGCAGATCTGCGATGGTTGCTTGAATCTGTATTACAGGGAGTTCAGGGATTTCTCAACTGTTATATAAAAAGGTGATGTCAGGAATAAAGTAAATAAGAATGAAGCAAAAGTGCTGACTAATGGAAACCATTTAGCAATCAACTGCCTAAGGGACTGCAAGTGCCTGCTCTAATTATGAACAATTTCCCTATTTATTTTATTAGTTTTCTCCTTATTTAATGAATAGGACGATGATTTCCTTGAGCCATAAAGACAAATTATACCCTCATTTATATTCAAGCAGTCCTCTGATCTCTACAGGGTTCTGCATGATCAGAAATGCATTAAATTACCTAGGACTCCAACTAAAAGTAGTTTCCAGGAAATCTATGAAGTTTTTCTTGCCTATCAGGCCCAAATAGGCATTTACTTTTCACTTACCTACACCTGTCACTAAAAGTATATTCACTTTGAAACACTGTCATGCTGTATGGTAGATTTTCCTTATTTCATGACCATTGGATGATATGTACTACAGAAGATTATAAGTGTGACCCACCAACCAAACACAACGTGTATGAAGACTCATGACTGTCAGGCTCTGTTCACACGCAGAAAACAGGTTGGGACGGGCACAGTTTGTTTCTTGCACATGAACAGAACAATTCCCAACAAACACACACAATTCCAGTGTGGAAAAAAACCAGACATTGGCCCACGAGCTTCCGCCGATGATTTACATGGGCCAAGTCTTCCTCCACTTCTCCAACAGGGAGTCCAGGGAAGCCAGTAACCAGGGGAGAGGAAGCAGTTACAGGTATGGAAAATAGGCAAGAGAAAAATAAAAGAAAAAATAAAACATGAAAGGGAAGACATACTACAGAGTTGCTGACACTGTTATAAAAACTTGGTGGTATCACAGCCATGCGCCATCCCAATTACAACAAAGTGGATGTTGAAATTCAAACATTTTGATAGATCTTAAGTTCAACTATAATGTAATCCATTCGGTACCTATTTAACTAAAATTTCAGATCATTAAACATCCAATCTGGTTAGTTCAGAAAATGGGTGTTAAGATAACAATCTTTCACTATTAACTCAAGGATTAAAATTAATCTGTGTTCTTAGATAAAAATCTAGCTGTCATGTACAGCAATTTTTCAGCCCCTAAAGAGAAAAAAAAAAATAGATGAGTCCACAGGAGAAAACCATCTACAAAAAGATCTTGACATTAGCATATGCAGAGTCAATACATAAATCCTGCAAATACTAAATTCACCAAAAATAAAAGGTCAAATGCATTAAAAAAGTGTTCCCTAATAATGGAAAAATCCTTGTGATGGATAGAACAGAGATAAACTGTCCACAGGGACTATCCAGTTCTCTGAAGAATTGCATTAAAAATCAATTTTATTCCAGTCACTTGGTAGGTATTCGCTCAAGCATATGCTGCTCTCAAAACAAGTCAAAAAGAAAGGTCCTTGAATTTCCTGCTTTATTTTTCCCAGAAGCAACAAAGTAAAACTTTAAAGATACAAAAGGACAAACATTTCAGCAAAAACTATGTTTTGCAAGAAAAAAAGTGTGAAAAGAAATTCAGAGTAGGTTCAAAATTTGGAGTTTACCCTTTCTTTCTGTTATTTGCTCAGAGAAACATAGGTTATGTTGACTAGTTATAGATCATATAAATTAGAAAAAAATAAACAAAAAAACAGAATATGAGGAGACCAATATCAACACCAGCATTACTGTTAGTCATGAACACATTCAAAACAGTTAGCAACAAAGTTAAAGCAGAATTCTCACAGGTCTACATAGACTGTGGTAATTAAAAGACGCTGTGCAGGCTGGTGCTTGATGTGACTACGGAGTTGCAGGATTTTTTTTTTTCTTTTCTTTTCTTTTTTTCTCTCCTCTTTCTTGTCTTCAAGTAATACTTGATTGGAAGACAATAACAGCCAAACCCAAAAAATAAATTCTCCAAGTGTGATGCTCAGTGCAAGGCCTAAGATGGCTCAGCAACCCATTGGGAAGGCTGAAAGGGCAGTTACTTCAATTCGATTCCCCTGCCTCGAGTCGGTGAATTGGAGCTGGTCGCCGGTCCGTGGCCTCCGTGCCACTTCCCTTGCACTGCACATGCCACACAGCCCTGCGGAGTGTTTGACAGCACAGAACTGCAGCACAGCTGAGCGTTAGGTACAGTGGGTTTAGTGATGACGTGAGAGATCCAGCAAAAATTGGTGGTCCTTGTGGCCAAAGCAGGAGGCATGAGCAAAGCAACAGCTCATCACTGCAGCACACAGTGGGATTAGTAGAGATGGCTGAAGCCAACGTGGGAACACCCCTCTGAATATTAGTGCTGATTAAGTAGGTTGTTCTTTCTTAATTTCCCCAGGCCTATCACTTCTAAACAATGCGGCTTGCACAAGGAGACAGATGGACAAGCAAACAGCGACTGTGTGCCAGTGCACAACACAAGGCAATGAATAAAGCCCCTGCTAATACTACTTGGCCACCTAGGAGCACTGCTCATCAGTTCACCCCACTTGCAGGCACCCTCTCTAGCACTAGTGTCAGTCACTGGAAAAGCCTCTGCACAGCTTCCATCAGCAGCTTCCTGCCCCTGCTATTTGTTTGTTAGATGGTCACTGAACAGTGGAGACAAAAAAAGTAACCATTTCTGCTTAGTTCTGTGCTAATTCCTAGATCAATAATAGCAATAAAACATCTTCAGGCAGATGCCAATGCTTGTGACAGTGTATTTGATCCATGCTCAGGAACAGTCAAAGTGCACAGAAGTCTCTCCACTCAGGCATTGGAAAACAAGGGCATGGTTTTTGTCTTTTTAACTCTCCCAGGCTCCCAGTTAAATAGTTTCTATGGAAAAGTCTACCGACTATCAAAGGAGTGCCACAAGCTTGGATGAAAAGTCAATCCAATAGAGCAGTGATGCCCACAGACCTCCAAGAGCTGCCACTTCTAAGTTGTCTGCACTAAGTACAAAATGATGCTGTGAAATAAACATCATGTTTTCTTAATTTCTTTCAAAATAATTACTTAAAGCTCCATTGCAGTCAGACAATGCTGGTCTAGAGGAAAAAGTTAAAATGATTCTTGCTTGACCCACAAATGCCTTCCAAAGTACAAGAGGAAAAGAGCTGCTCAGCAAACCCCAGCTCCTTGCAGAAATCTCTCACATGTGGAGTACAGTGCCTCTCAAAGACTGAAAAATTGGTTGTAATAGGTAAACTAATAACTACTAAAATCAGGGAACTGGCAGGTTCCTTCTTTTTATTTATTTATTAAGAGAAGGAAAGGAAAAAGTGTCATGATTTGGAACTGCAGCTGTGCATAACTCATTCTCACAGGTTTTGTTAAATTGCTTACTATTGAATGCTTCAGTATTGTGGAGTTAGCCTCATAAATCCCATACTGGGGTAATTGAAGATCATTAGCTCAATAGCTCCCACTCAAGGAAGCATGTCCTGATACAAGGGAACAGACACATACTAGATAACGCCAATATTTTCAGGCTCCCTGCAAGGATTCGGGTTTAGCAAATGGGAAATCCCTGAAGTAAGAAGCATTTTAAAAGAAGTTAATAGATCATGAATGGGAGCTCTAGCAACAGAGACACCTAACATAACATTAAAATTCAAATCAACACCCTAACACACACACACACATTTATATATATATATATAAAATATACAGCTGTAGCTGTTACAGCAAAACATCTCACAGACGACTCTTGCCCCTGCTCTACGGTCAATAGGCCATGCTTACTATGATCAGCAATTTGCTTTTAGCTCATAACAAAACTTACATGTCATCTTTCTTCCATCTGCCAATGCTATGAAGCGGTATCATAGTGGGTTGCAGCCTACTTGAGGTCTTCCAGAAAAAGACTTTCCTGATTTTCAAAGATATTAAAGGCACCATTTCACCAGCATCTTCTCACTGACTGCCATACTTTCAGAGAAACAGATGCTTTCTGAGGCCTTAGACATAAAAATGACCACTTTACTAGACCATCTGCACTAAGTGCTTCTCATCCTCTTTCACACAGGCTTTTTCTCCACTTCTACCTGCCTGTGTCTCTCACCTTCTACCAGGTGGTCTAGAAATGGAGGTAGATTTACAGACTACTGTAGATTCCATACTACATGCCCATTGTGGCAATTAGTTAAAAAGGGGGAAAAAATGTTTTATGTAAATTCACATTATAAGTATTGTACATTGGTTTTCTCATGTGGACATGAAATAAGACTGACCCTTGCTACCCTCTAAATACACGTGGTCCTGATGTTTACTAGGAGCGCCCCAAACAGAGACACAACACACTTAGCCCTGCACTGTGAGCTCCCCCATCCTCACTCCGTGCCAGCTTCCCTCATTACAGGTCACGAGAGGGCAGCTCTGGGCAGCTGCTCTGCCTGGGTGACCGCGTGGGGCACCCGCACCGGCGGCCTCCTCCTCGGCAGGTGCCCGTGCCCATCGAGATGGGCATCTATCTATGAGGGCTCCTCCACCGCTGAGCCATTCCCTTCCGAAAGGGGTTCCGTGCCACAGCAAGTGGCAGGAAGCAAGTCCTGAATTTCTCATGGGAATAGTCACAGCACAGCTAACCTGCTTTTCCAAGTAAATTAATTTAGGGAATTAAGCAGTGTGCAGCGCTGCACCACTGATTAGGGATTCTAAGTGGAATAAATCTTTTTTTTGTCTCTACTGTTTCCATTCTTTGATTATATATATTGATAATACATAAACTTACTTCACCATTTGCCATTTTAACAGCATTTTGAACATATTTCCTTCAAATTAATCCATCTTGCAGTTTTAGTTACAGTGATTCTGGTTTTAAAGAAACCATTATCTGAACAGTTAGGTGGTTTGCTTCCTACTCACACGGTCTGTCAAGCAGACAGGACAGTGCTAGTAATGAGCAGCAGGCACCACCGCATATGGCTTGCTCAAGAGGCACTAACAAGCCTGTTAAGAAACAGCTGAGCACTGCAAAGAACGTATTCTCAAAAGTGCTAAATTCATCATAAATTAAAAGCAATAATGAAAGAGCAAAAAGTGAAAGAAAAAGATGCATTTAGAAAACTAGGATTGAGAGGGCATTTCTTGTATTAAAAAAAAAAAAAAGGAGGGGTTTCTCTCCCCTCTCCCTTACAATCAATAAAGTGAAATGGAGGTGGAGGAAATCTGGTCTTCGTCTTTAGGAAAGGCATAAACATTGTTGTGTCTACCGGGTCCCTGGGAATTCACTCTGAAGCTGCGATGAGGAGTCTATCTCTCTTTTCCTACAGTTACGCCTTTTTCCCTTTGATCAGTCAGTGGGCCAAAACTAAACGTCTTGAACAGCTTAATGCTTGAACACCTGCATTTCTAGTCCCAGCATTTTCTTCTGTCTCTGTTGCTTCAGATCTTGTTTCATCTTCAAGGAAATAAGCTCGGATACAAGCAGAACAATAACAGTTTTAGGCTGTCTTAATTACTTGTTCCTCTTTCTTCCCCTTAAATGTCATTTTAATTTCCAAGAGAACCTGACAGACTAATAAAACATCCAAAACAAAACTTTACAAATGAAACAAAAATGAGTTAAGAATCAAAACTTCACTTTGTATGGCATAGTTGATATACTTAAACTGTTATTCCTACTGCATATTAGCTGGAAGTCTTCAAATACTCGTAGCGGAAACTTTTTGCAATGACACTGCACAGGTAAGGTCTCTGCACTTCTATTACCATACAACTACTTAGCACGGTCCAACAGCAAAGTTATGCTTATTGCCAATTGCTTATTGATTGCCAACTGTAGCTCTTTTGTATTTAAGTTAACGATAAAGAGAATACTATTCCCCTCTTCTATTTAATCTGAAAGTCTTCTCAAGGTGGGAAAGGAGGGAGAGCGCCTTTTTTGCTAAATAAGGATTAAATCGCTCAAAATTCTACATTTCCTACACAATGAATATACGTATGCATAAAGAAGTTGCGATATCTTCAAATTCTGAAAATCAGTTTTAAAGAAAGACACCTCACCTTAGAAACTAATTATACAGATAAGTGCTACAGAACTAAACATTTACCACTGTTGGGGCACTTTTCATCAGTATGTCGTGATGAATGGCACATTTATATTCATGCCATATGTTTCTACATATGTCATCATAAAAAGCACTCCAGTGACCCACTATTTACCACAAGGAGACAGAAAAAAAATCATAGGATACGACAGTTACGACTGCTTAATGACTGTTCACAAAGTCACTGCAGTAATTATTACATGTGCCACTTGTGTTAGCAAAAGGAGAGAGAGAGAGAGAGAGAGAGAGAGAGAGAGAGCGCGCGCACGCGCATGGGCAGAGAGAGGACCCTCTGCAATTGACCTAAAGGAGGCAAGCTAAGAATATGCATAATAATCTCTCAAAGCGTTTGAAGACATGCAGCTTCAGGCAAAGAACTGTTCAGGGAAGTGGACAGGGCAAGAACCTTTCCAACAGAGCAATTATGCCTGCAGCTATTTGGATAGTGAAATAAAAGCCAGATCGTAGAGGCAAATGACTTCAGGACCAAGACAAAGAATTAACTGGCATATCTCCTAATTGAATAGCTATGCAACATTCCAGCTCTCCTTTGCATCAGTAATTTAAACCATGAAGCAAAAGAAGAAAGTCTATAACTTCCCAATGTCGAGCCCAGAGCCCAAAGGAACACCAGTTCTTGTCACAATGACGGCCAAGGCAGAGCAGCAAGGGCCCAAAATTGGCTGTTGAGATGGGTGCTTTCACTTTGGTGGAATCCTCCCAATCCAGAGGATAACAGTGCACTGTGGATCCGTGTGATACAGGATAATAAGGAAAGAATCCAGCCTAAAGGTGAGAGTTTTGGGAGAGCTCCCTTACAGAGCCAAGACCCGAGCTGACATGAAGTGCAGTCTCATTTTTACAGTCCAGTTTTTACAGAGCATATCACGTAACAGTCTCTAAGAACGATTTCCCATGAGTACTTCCTAAAATGTGCAGTTTTTGCTAAGTATTTGGAAGGTTTCTAAATAGGCATTACAATTTTTGAAATATTTTGTTAATACAACAGTAACAAATGTTTAAGTGTGAAATATCAAACTATGAGGACAGAGTTTAAGTAGTGCTCAGTTCCTCCATTTTTGAAACCTAGAACTGTAAATGTAAGACTTGCTCGAGAGAACACATGGAGGAGAGTATGGTGGGGGGTTTCTTTGACAGTACAAAATACAGAAGTTAGTGGGCACCATGTACAGCTTCTGCAAGTGCATGTGTGTGTCCACGTGCATGCATGTGGTTCAGACTTTTACTGCATTCCTGAATAGCCAAGGAGAGCTTGGGAATGAGAGCAGTTGTTGGGCTACCATAGGGACATGCGGGACACCAGGCCTCATCAACATGACACATGCCAGTCTCCTAAATCAAGACATACTGAAGATACTGACATGAATTATACCCAGATATATGCCCAGACAGCTGCCTACTAAATTGTAATTCTCTCTCCAGCTTTTAAAAGGGAGACCATTAACACACCGAGGATCTCACACTCACACGGACTACAGAATCTCCAAATAAAAGGATGACATAACTGTGAATCCAGGAAATTTGTGAAACTGTGCTCAAGAGGCAGAGATCCAGTTTCCAGAAACACAACTCCACAGCTTTTTAGAATATGAGCCCTCCTCCTAAAGGTGGGTAGACAAATAAGCACACAGCTTATCCTCCAGCTGATGGAGGTAATACTATGGCGGAATAAGTGCAATACAAGGACATAACTGAAAAGCCATCTTGTCTTCAGAAAAACTGGGACCTTCTTTGCTAATAAACCCAACCTTCTTGTGGACTTGTTCTTCCCGGTAGCCAAACTATTAAATTCATTACTCTTTCAGCCACTAAGCTGCTTTTCCTTGCCAGTTCTATCCAACTGAAACAAGGAATATATAAAGCAGTTATGAGCATCTGAAGCGGTGCTTTAAGGCAGAGATGCTTATTTAACAGAATACTGCATTGATGTGAACATCCAGACGGGTTTCTCAGAGAAGCCAGAACCTCAGAGAAAGTGCAGTTGTCAATATTTAAGGATGCCTCTATTAAAGGAGAAGGAGTATCCTGCCATATACAGGGACCAAGTGCTTTTTGTCCTCTGCATTGTATTCACTGTAGCTAGGTCTGTAGGTTATTTAGCTACCCCACTATTAAAACATACTTCAGTTCAGTTAAACAATAGTTCTGTTAAGTTCCTTTTCAAATGCAGAATTAAGCCTATAAAACTGTACATTTTTTGATACTCTGGCTATTTGATATTTCTCACACTATTCCAATATGTTATAGTATCTTTTGTCATCTTATGAGATACAGCAAAACTAGAGTGCTAGGGAAATATACTGCTCAAGAAACCAAGGTAAATCCCCATTCTCTTTTTCAGTTCCTACACTACTGATACTATTTTACATCAATTCAGAGCAGGGCTTAGGGTGTTATGAGTTTTGTACTGAAAAATATTCTTTTCTTTCCCTCCCCCCCCGCCTCAACATGTTCAGCGTATAAGATGACTGGTAATTAGAAGATAAACACCGTAACAATTGGAGTGAACAGGTACTTACACTCCAATTATCCTCACAGGTATATAGGTGATGAATTATAAATAATATTTTGCTAAAGTATAGGAGAATAACAACTATAAGAATGCCATTCCACCTTTGGAAGTGGAGATTAAAATTGTTTCTTGTCAATTTTCACATACTTTTGCAGTCATTTGCATTTTAATGGAGAAAGTTCTATCACATTCTTATTTTTAAATAGAGAATTATATTCATATTGACGTAAAGCGTCTTTTTTTGCAGCAAGGGGTTGATGATGACAGCAATACCATTAAAACAGAAAATTCCATTTGGATATGATCTACAGATCTACCTGCAATACAATTTGCAATATGATCTATCACAGAAAAGAATGAGTAGTAAATAGTCTGTCTTACCCTGGCTAGAAAAATAATGCACATACCTATTCCAGAAACTATGTTGCAGAAAAGAAATATCAGGAAGAAAAAAAAAACATTGCTTTTAATTTTCTTAACTGTTTAATTTCCAGTTTTGAATAAGCTACGATGACCTTCTGCTGCGCATTTAGTTTTAGAATGAATGACTGATGCCCTGGTCCTGAAAAGGTATGCTCTTTCATGCCTAACATCATTACTGCAGTATATTTTTACTTTACAAGTTACCCTTGAAGGCTACCTAAAAGCTATAGCTAGTGCTGAACACAGCAGTTCTTTTGAATAGCAGAAATCGCTGTAATATATCACAAATTCCTGGCATTGTTCCCTGAAGTGCCGGCCTGATTAGTTACTGATACAGTTCAAGGTGCTGGTTATGATTTAAAAAGCCCTAAATGGGCAAGGATCCACGCATGTGAAAAACTGCCTATAGACCTGTGCCTCAGTACAGACTGCTGGCCTGCCTTTCTGGTCCAGGAAAGATTGGTGTAGCTCCCGGATCAGGCTTAGATCAGGCTCCACATCCAGAGCTATATTTATTATTCAGACATAGACTTAATGGCAATATTAAACAGTGGCGTTCTCCTGTTCTCCCCAAAGCTGCCAGGCTGGGAGCACTTGCTCTGCTCCCTGTGCACCCCTTTGGGGATTTTAGGGGTCTAAATCTGTCCCAGCCAAGTCAGATAGAGCATAAAGTCTACACCCAGTTGCAAAACCACATAACTCTCTGTATGTAGGGAGTGTTCTAGAGGATTCAGGCACTGTGATGTCTACATAAGCAGATTTATTATTTCATCCTGCCATAGCATCTTCTTGCAGCAGACCCTGATGTCAGATTAACCAGACATGTGCCTGCTTTCTAATGCGTAGAAGTGTATCTTGCAGACATTTTAGGCAAGCCAAAAAGACATCTCTGGAATCACCCCTCCAAAATAAATATGAAAAATAATGAAGTGACTGTGTCATGTATTAATAGTCCAAAACACAGTCCAACTGAGGGATGTGGGAAACCATTTTTTTCTTGATCATATTCTTCTACTTTAGGATAGCAACACTGATGATTAAGATTAGGTACGTTCTGTAAGAATATCCAGATGGAAAATTACCCATGCAAAAATAGTCTTAAGAGCAGATGAAATTAAAAAGAAATCCAAGCAATTTATTGCAGTTCTACAGTTTCACAAGTTAGGTAAGATAAATCATTCTAATCCCAGTTAAAAGAAAGAGGAGAAAACAGATTAATTAATAATATATATTTTGCTCATAAATGATTTTTTTTCCTGTTGTGGTCAGTGTGGGAAAGTTGTTTCTGTCCAGATATTACTAAAATTGTGACATTCCTAGAAGGCTGCCTTCGCAAGCACTCCATGAGCCAGATATTACCAAACTAGTTTTCTACAAATATATTTAAATACAAGAGCTTTGGTGACTGTTCATATTTTTTTGATGTCCCACTGTGGATTCAAAGGCCTTTTAACATTAAAATCCATTTATGTTAATACTGTTTCTTAGATTTTATCAGGTAGATCAGCACCTGCCTTTCCCAGATTATGCTCAATAGCAGTTTTGACAGACTCTCTCATTAAAATATTTGGCAGCTACTTTTCTTTTGCCAAAAATATAGATTATTAACACCTCCGCCCATCACAACTACATTCAAGAAATTAAGTCAAATCAGTGAATACAATCCAGTTACCTGTCATGTTGCAGTAAACTTTCAAAGGTCCCAGTGCCCCGCTGCCATCTGGATCTATCCAGTAGTTGTTTGAAGTTTTGCCCAAGTGTTTGTAGGCTTCACATGAGAGTTCATAAATAGCTGGAACAAAATAAGACACAGCAATAAGGTCTTCAAATCCTGGAACAGAGGATCCATAACAACAATATATTGACATTGGATTCAATATTGTATCAAGAACTGTACCTTTGGCTCAACTTCAATGCTAGTGATATTCAGAGAAAATGTTACTTGTCCAAAAGATGAAGAAGTTATTGAGAAATCTTGAGGCATATAGTTTCAATTACTTTCACATGTGAAAGGCAGAATGAGAAGCCAATTCCAACAAAACAAGTAAACAACAAAAATAAAAACCCACAGACATTTTCAAGAGTAACTTCAAACCTTGCCTGAAATAGCTTTGGTTCACAACAACTTTTGAAGGTTCAAAAACCTTTGAGTTTTCTCTCAGTAAACTTGGGATCTTTTCTGGTTTTGCTACAGCTCAGAAAAAAATCAAGTTTCAACCGAGTGACATTTCTCACTGCGTGTTAATACTCGTCCTCTGCACAGCTCTGCAGTTACTCCATTAAGTAGCTACATAACTGGTACTCTGCCCCAGCAGGAAATGGAGCATTTCCAATATTTACTAGAGGAAGTTTAAGTATAATTGATTTAGCAAAAAATAAATACGCAGACCACTCTATACTGCTTCCCATTTGGGAACGGTTACACAACTGATTGTTGTCCCAACAGACTAAGCATTGCCAAGACACTTTCCAATGTAGACATTTATATTCAGGTAAGTTTTTCACAGAAGAGGTATATCAATTCTTAAAAAAAAAAATTGGAGGTTAGACTAGGCTGTCTCCAGAGGTTCCTTCTGGTCCCTTAAATATTCTGTGATTTATATAACTACTTTTCTCTAGAATTTGGAACAAAAAAATGAACACAACATTTTTAATAATGTCTAATGCCTCTCTGTTGTCCAAGGACCAGATGGTACAGCTTTTTGTTTGTTTGGAATCAATCAATTGCTAAAAAAAATTAAATATCTGTTCAACCAGACTTCATATCCACTCTACAAATTCAACTAATCTGTTGGCACTTCTCATACAAGTGCTTTCCCGGCTCAGACTGGCTTTATTTCAAGCCTCCATATGGAAGAGCTGTGCTGCGGGGCTCCGGCCAAGGGAGCCTTCCAAAGGCTCCTTCCCGCCCACCGTCCTCAGGGCCTCCCCCAACTATCAAGACACAGGAAGAAAGGATCCTCTGCCCTAATTTGGCAAGAATATGAGACCAAAACAAGGAGCATGGGTGCAAAGAGAAGCTCTTTGTGCTACTGAGAAGTATTTGTTTTATGGGAAGTTTTACTTGATCATTATGGGTCCAAAATCAATTTTATACAAGCAGACACTTTAATTCAAATCAAAAATATTCCAAACCATTTCCCTGACTTGAGCCCCAAACTGAGATCTGTGTATCCCGATCTCAGGAGTCCAAGTAGACTCTCGGCCTGTTTCTGGGCACTTCATGCAGATTTTCAGCTGCAAAGTATTGCTGGAAGAGGTAACCAGTTTTCCTCTGAAAAACTTCTCTACATGCAATCTGAAAACTGAATAAACTGAATAAACTGAATAAACTGAATAAACTGAATAAACTGAATAAACTGAAAAGGGCAGACTGGCACAAGCAACTGCAGCATACCAGTTACCTAACAGCAATATAGCAACAAAATCTAAGGTATAAGTGACAAAGGCCTACCGATAAAACAGCTGTTCACTAAGTAATAGGGAACAGCAAACAATCATATTCTGATGTATGGAGAGCCTTGATGACTGAAAAACACTTCTGCATTGAACTCAGAGAGCAAAGGGAAGCCACTAACAAATGCAACAGAAGTTACAAGCCCTAAGCACACAGGGCAACTTGGATGAAGGGCAAGAGCAAGACACGATACAAAGACGGCAAACAGTCAATAGCTCGGGCTTTTCAGGCCCATGGAATTACAATGCCAGAAACGCGCTTTTGTTTTCTTGGTACATGGTTCAAATACATCGTAAATATTCCTAACGTATGCATGTGTTCTTATTCAGAATAATACTAAGCTCCAAAACCTTTCAGAACGAGGACAAAACTCATTGCCTTGCTGTCCAGCCAGTTTCTAACATACGATATCCAGGTGCTATAAAATAAATTAAAATACATTAAAAGAAATGCTTGTTTTATACCCAAGAGAAACAAGGGGGGGTGGGAGGACAAAAACAAAAAAAACAAAACAAAACAACAACAACAAAAAAAAACAACAAAAAACCACACACACACACACACAAGGGGCAGAGGATAAGGACAGAAAATATAAACCAATCAATCCTCCACACTTGAAACCTAAGGATGTCACACTCATTCGCACCATGTCAAGTACTGCCAGTGAGAGACATGAGATGAAAACCTCAATAGGACAGAACAGAATCCAAGTTCTGAGGGTCAGGTAAAAAGTACAGAAGAAAGGAATCAAAAATAGGAGAATAAGAGCATCAAAGTGATGGTACAGCCTTTTTTAAGTTCAGTTACCCAAATAATACAGATCAAACCAAGACCACTAAATCCATTTCACGCTAAAATTTGAAAGGCCTTGACCATGTTCTAATGTGGAAAGAAATACCCAAAGAGTGCCTCATTTCAACTTCTGGAGTGAAACTCAAAGCTGCTTTAACTGCAGGAGTCTGGGCAGAAAGTCCAGGCATTTTCATGCATTCAGTGCTTTGCAGGCCACGGCCGCCCAGCGGGGCCCTCACCACAGCTTGACGAGTCAAGTCTCCCTCGCGAGAAAAGTTAAGGGGCCGAGCAAAGCAGAGTAAGAAGGAAATAAATACAACAAGAAGAAAGCTGCATCACCACAGAGGCTGGCGTCACTTGCACTGTAGCGTTTTCCCCATGAGTTCCATCTTCATCCTTTCCCGAGGAGGCAGTTCCCTGGACTGCAGGGAGGCATTGGTGGATAGAGAAGACAACATTTATTTCCTAGTTTCAGGTTTCTCTTTTTTAAAGAATTCAGGAAAACCAAGTGGTTCAGAAAACCAATTTACAGAAGAGCTTTTTCCAACTCTCAGTTGTTAGCTGGAAGTCAGAAGCAGTCAGCTCAGCCTGTGTTTCAATTGCTGTGTGCTCATTGAGGGCAGCAGATGCTCTTAAGCCTGTTTTTGTTTTTCTAGGCAAGTCAAGTAAAGATCAAAAGAGAGTTAGCAGTGCCAGGTGGAGAGAGATCTTTAGAAAGCAGAATAACCGAATGACAAGAAGGATTTAGCAACCCGGTCACCCTACACGAGCTTCCATAGCACCTTGGCAAATGACAGCTTTCCCAATGCTATGTAAGAGTACAGCTTTTATTTCAAGGCTGAAAAAATAGCTTTCTTAAGTAGCAAATTCATTATAAATCATCAGGCTGATGCTACGAATGTTAGCATACTCAAAATGTCTTTTTTCATTGAAAGTAACAGCCTCAGGGGATAAACTCCCTGAAAGCACTACTAATGCAAGAGTTAAGTCTTGGTTTTACAGCAGCATAAGAATGGCATAGATCCATATAAATTCATGGAATGAAGAAAAGGGAAGCAAAAGTGACAAAAGCAGGAAATGCATCAGATCCATAAAGTCCATCATCTCCATAAACTCCATGACTTTAACCAGAAAAATACCTAAGAATACCTAAGTATACCTTAGAAAAAACTAAATGGTCAGTGAGGTGCTTAATATTATCTTGTAGGACAAATCCAAGTCTTGATCCCCTTGAAAGAGGATGGAAAACAAAAAGGTAAAGAAGGGAGGGGAGTAACTTATTAGAAAAACAGGAGAATAATGAAGTGAAATACCTGCAGTCATAGAAATTAATCACACTTGCAAATTCTTTGACTGGTATTACTCCCGATAACCTAGCAACTCCACAACTTGAACACTGTTTACAGAAACCATTTTTATTATTATTGTCATCATCATTCTTCGTTAGACTACTTCTCTGTTCCATTTTTAATCAGGACAGCCAAAATTCTCAAAATACTTGAGTTACCATTACTATCTAAACATTAAGTTCATGTCCCAAGCCTCTTCCGAGATTTCTTAGGATGCATCCTTCCAAATGAATATATTCACAAAATTATCTTGTTGGCAGTCACAGCCAAATCTTTGATAACAAATGTAATTACGTTTAGGCAATATGGTAGTAAAGAGACTACACCACAATGTAGAGAGACCACAATGTAAAGAGACTACACCACTACACCACAGACTGCATATTTCTTACTGTGCTAATAACAAGATTGCAAGATATTTGCCAAGACAGCCCACTGTATAAAAAGATCCCACCAACCGCTTCTGCTACAGGTGGGTTTGCCCAATTCCCTGTTATCAAGCCACAATCCAACACTTCCAGAATTCATAAGGAAAAACTGCTTTGCCTGTTCACATCCTACCAAACCCTTATATTTTTATATATATATATAAATATATATATAAAAGAGGAATGAGTTCCTTTGCTTTATTACAATATATTGTCAGAAGAACTGCAGAATGGAAAATGCAAGTGTTAAAAAAATACACATTTTTATCTACTGCTGGTTTCTGTTCAGCCAACAGAAGTCTCTCTCTGCTCCGTACCACAACAAATCTATCCCACTCTCACTCACCCTATAGCTACGGTGGTGGAGAAACTGCACCAGAGAATTTCTATTGTAGATTAAGCAAAACAGAAATCTCATCAGGGCACAAAGCAAGTTACGTACTGGAAAACAAAACTCTTCCGAGTCCTAAACAGGGTGCCCGATATTAATACATCACTTATAAGATAACCTTCCCCTTAAAAACACGTGAAGCTGCGAACTGCCAATTGGTTCTCCCAGTTTGTTTTTACTATCAACTAGAGTTGGGCAGGGAAGAAACAACAGAGAATCACTGCAAGGGTCAACTATTCTTAGGGCCAGTGATGTTTAGAGTTTGGGTATGAAAAAACATAATTTGGAACTCTATCCTTACAACCCTTAATAAGGGCCAAGTTAAGTAAATTTTAAAATAGAGTTTCCAGTTGTAGTTACATGAGAATGAGTACATAAGTGTTGCAGAAGTAGTCAAAAACAAGTGTCAACACATATTGGATACGATAGCGAGACACAAGTATTGCTTACACTGTATTGATACATACTCCCGTGGTACTCCCCAAAACACCCGTCACAGCAGTTTTGTTGTATTCCTTAACAGACTGTATTCCTTAACAAAGCAGTAACTTAGTATGGCTGTAATTATCTGGAGCCAAAAATGGCTTCAGAAGAAACTTTTGCCAAGCTACCAGGTGAAAATGATGTCCTGCCTTATCCGTTGCTGGTGGCAAAGCAGACGTGGTTGAAAATTAGTGCTGAACATGGCCAGGTTATCCAGATTCCACCTTTCTAGGCTATCAGCTTAGAGAAGCACTAAGCACACTGCACTATGAGAGCTGAAATCTGAACTAAACTTTGGAGTCAGAAACTAAAGAGAAGAGGGACAGAAGGAAACCCACCACCACCACAATGAGGTACACGTGCAGTGCTACATGTTGCAGGTCAGTCTAGGAGACTTCAACGTATTTGCACCAAGTACGGGCACACCCACTTAAAAAGAGCATCAGAACTCTAGAAAACCAAGAAAAAAAATTAAAAATCTGCATAACAGGTGCTAAGGTAAAAGGGACATTTGGATTTTCTTGCAATTTTGGCTTACTTTTAATTTTAGTTCATAAACATCAAAAAAAACATGTTCCTACATGCAGCTAAAAACCCTTCTTAAAAAAAATCGTGCTTGATTTAAAAAATCCTTTTAAAATAGTTGCTGAAACATTCCCTCCCTGCAAATAAAAGAAGAAAAATTAAAATAAATGTGTCTTGCAGCACCACTAATAGCTTTTCAAACTAAGCTCCAAAGAACTTCCAGAGATGACTGGTTCTGCATGACAAGGAAGACCTTCAACCAGAAGCAACCCACTTCACGCCACAGAGCCAAGTTTCAGGCGCTGACAGCTCAGATGTCCATGCAGAATGAAGCTGCCATCATGAGTCAAAGAACAGGGAGAAACATTTTAAATAAGAGATAAGCCTCTAATGTATATGCTATATAAGTCTTCATAGCTTATCACCCCATGCTCCAAATCAAGGAGGCTGCCCGCAGGACACGCTTGTTCTGCATTCACTGTGACGCAGGAGGGCAGGGAAGCACCAGTGGGACGCGCCGGTGGCGACACCAACTTGCTGGGTCTCCATGACAGGCACTCGGAAACTGTCCCATGAACGTGTCAGCAACCACAGCGAGGTCCATGTGCAGGAAGCAACATGACAGCTTCTCAAGGAGCAGCAGGCAGAAGGCGACACTGCAGCCCATCCGTTTCACGTGTGGAAGATGGGCATAAGGGATTCACTCCAATATTCACAGTTCTTATTGGGATAGAAAGGGCATCTGCTGCAATCCTAAAATTTCTAAAGAAACACAGCAATTTGCTAGATTTCATTACAGCCAAATGATTTACATTCAAGGAAAGCCAGGAAATAAGGAAGGGTCCAAAGAGAAGTTATGAGAGGTAGTAGTAGAAGACTACTAAAAAAGCTACTTTTAGCAAAAATGCAACTTTCACAAAAAAGCAATTTCAATGCAATTAAATATTGATCTTTTTTTTTAAAAAAAAAGATTTACCTCCCTTTTAAAGAATTTTAACTCACACTTAAGGAAATTTGAGAGCAAAGTTCTATAAACAAGTCCCCAGTGCACAGCACACGATCATTAGTATATGCTGCATATGTGGTAGCTACCTTAGCTGATCATTTTTATAGTTTTAATAAAACTAAAACTGAGACTCCCTGCCATAGACATGGTGACCTCCCCAGCCAGAAGCTGAATCATGGCATTTCAGTCCAAAAAGCATGAGCAAGCACATCTCCTGGCACCTCCTAACACTTTTAGTTTGAAGTTAGGCTGCAACTGCACACCCTGGGACGCAATCTGTGCTAAAGCCCTTGCTTAACTCTCGCTGTTGGTTAGTTCAAATATACAGATTCTGAGAGCAAAAGACTTCTTTGCACTGTGACCCCTGACATTAATAAGCACCTATAACACCAGCTCCATTAGGGGGATTTTTTGTTTATTTTATTAAAATTAAAAGAAAAAAGCTACTTAAATCATCTTGAGGGCATAGTTCTGCTATCACATCAAACTAGGTCTACTCATTCTACAAGATGTTCCAGCGTTCATGAAGGTCTGAAGTATTTTTGGAGCACTCAACACCAAGGGAAGTAAAGCATAATCTTTTTTTCTCCTAATTATAAGTAATACAACAGCAGAATCACATCACCAGGAGGCACCTCAAGGACCATCTAATCCACCTCTGTCCCAGCAAGCCCCACTACACCCCGGTATCATTCCTGACACATTCTGGTTCAGAACCTCCCCTGACAAATCCTACAGCCTCCATGAGCAGCCTGTTCTAGAGCTGCCCCAACCCTTCCACATGGACCTTTCTCCCTCTCTTTTCTGACAGACCAAGTGCTCTGCAGGAATCTCAACTCGTTCAACATCATTTGTTTTGATTCTCAAGAACGGTATTTTCCCTTTCCCCATTAGAGGCCAACAAGCTAAGGAAGTCAGCAACAAGGGTTTATTCACAGACCGTTTTTGATTTTATCCCCCTCCTCTCCTGCAGTGGACGGTCAAGGTAAACCAAGAGGAGGAATTACCACGATTATGTTTGGACTCATGAACATTTCTGGCCAGGTGGCACTGACTGCCACAAAAGGAAAAGCATCCATCAGTCAAGCTCCTCATGTGGAGCAGCAGCGGCCTCCCACCGCTGCCATCGGAGCCGCTGCACTCCACGCTCCCGAGTCAGGGACTGAGGCCCTCCCAGCCACCACAGGGCCCCCACGCCCTCCCACTGCGAGCTAATGAACTTATAAAGGACTCTCATTATTAGCACAATATTCAAATATGCCCCGGAGAAACAGAAAGGAAATTAAAATATAGAGAAAAAAAGAAAACAAAAATAATAAGATGGGTGGAAACTTGCCAAATTTGTGTCAGGTTGACTCTAGGCTCAGTTATGTCAGTGACAAACAAGACCATTAGCGTTGCAGTGGCAATGGGGAGAAGGCAGGATGGTGCAATTAGGATGACAAAGGGAGTACATGGTTTTTGCCATTGCTATGTGGGTGAAAACTGTAATTTCCTGTGAACATAGGTGGAAAAAAAATCCCATGTATAGCAAAACCAAAGATGCATCTGGCTCTCTGCCAGTCATGTTCTTCTCTTTGTGGTGAGGAAGTGGGGGAAGAAAGAGAGAAAGGAAGAAAAAGGAATCTATGAAACAGAGTCTAATCAAAGATGAGTTTTTCAAGCAATAAATCTAGTGGCAATTCCAAATCAGAAGCCACAGATTACGCGGTAGGCATCCTTGTTACAGTGTCAGGCTATAGATATCACACCAGAGAAATCTACTGAGATACCAATTTTTAACAAGGTGCTTTGGAGAATTAAGTCTCTTGAGGATACCTAAGCATTTTTTTTAAATTGCATTTTAACCCGGTTCTCTATGGCTGAAATAAGCACTAATGGAGATGCAAATATTTCAAAGGAAGAACTGCAAGTCATTCCCAATATCTCCATGTAAGGCACGCTACCATTTTAAAGCTGGATTACAGCTACGCACATATGGCAGATTAAGTGCAACAGGGCATACCATTGCTCTCCACATAGATCCACACACAATTAATAAACCATGGGCTTTCCAGAGGAGCTGAGCACTCATATCCACCTACAGAACAGAACTAAAACATTACAAAAAAAAAATTACAAAAGCATTCTTACCAGCATTTATATTACTTTAGCCAAAATGTCCTCTAACAACATAATTTGCAAACAATGTGCATCATCCTTTTCAATTAGTCACAAAGTAACTAGCAATGCTGGTAGAACTCAACCTTTTCAAACCAACTTAAATGTATCAGCAGAGACATCTGCCTGTGTTCCTCTTTCTTCATATTTTCTCTTCATTATATTCAAGTGGAAAAGACTGAATCCTGATGACTGTATCCTGGCAACTTACTGGGAATCATTTTCACATCTCATTCACATAACGGATGAGCTGTGAAGTCAGCATCATCCTCGCTGGGGGCCTTGGGGCTTGTGTCGACTGGCACGCTCCCTTCCACCGAGACCGCCAATAGCGGCACCGCTTCTGCACAGAACATCTGTGGGGAAAAAGACTATAGGAAAAATATACAGTATACGCACTTGCAGTAGCATGATAGGTCAGAATAAGGAATTTACATCTTGTAATAGTTTCCTCATTTTATTTATTGCTGCCATTAAATTTCTCACCAAGCCCTGAATATACAAGTTGTACTCAGCTAAGCTGCTAAAGGAAACGTCTCCCTTCTCTGTGATCAGTAACATCCTGCCCGACAAGTAGCTCAAGTGATCAGGAAATGATCGTTTCGCGATCATCCCACCCAAGTGGGTGGAAGAAAAAAAAAAGGTCCATAATTAGAAAATAAAAACTTAAAAGGAGAGGAAACAAACTGCTGAAGTTGATAGACACAAAGGCAGAATCTTGGAAATATCAAGAACAAGAGTGACGCTGAGAGAATCATATTCATATCTGAAATTCTGAACTTTTACACTGGAACAGAGAAGCCTGTAGAGCCCTGGTAGCCTTAGCATGAAGAACAATGTGACTTCTGTAGTGTCTTGGAGTAGCTGTGGCAGATAAGTCAACCAGAAAAGAAGTATGAAATTGTACATTGTAAAATACCAAGAAAACACCAATTATCAACACTTTCTGAACCTAAAAATTATAGGCATACTGAAAATATGCCCATATAAAACAGCTTCTGTAACTGTGGTTACTCTATGTAACCTAAACTCTCCTAAACAGATGATTAAGGAAATGAGGTGCTAAGTAAGTTAATGCAACAGCTACACAGGAGTAAATGTACTTAAAAGTTTGCAGTAAGACTAAAGAAATAACTTGGTTCTAGTAAAATAAGTGAGAAGTACAGTTGACCCTTCTACTGAGAACTACAAACAAGGCAATAGCCTTAAGTCAACACATTTAAGTACTCCTAATATGAGCACAAACTCTATTTAGGAAACACTCATGTCTTACACGTTGCAGTCGTGTTAGCTAAACGCAAATACATCTAAAGGATTACCCAGGCCTCACAAACATATTTGAGGAGCTTGACTGCTTTCCACCTGTCACCTCACCATTGCTTCTGCCAAAAAGACATCTCTAGGTTGGAAATTCATAGCTATCTATAACCCAAGGTCAAATTTTAAAGCTACTGTTACAAAGCATGACTGATACCAAACACCACCTATTCCTGTTAGTGGATTTTGGTCCTGCTCCTGGTTTGCCTCATTTAAATTAAAATACATAGGGAAGGAGTATAAATTAAATAAAGACACACAAATGTCCAAAAGCACCACAGCTCTTGCTCTGATTTAGAAGGGTCCACAGAAATGCTTAATCACCAAGGAAGACTTGTAAAGCTGCCCTAAGTTTCCACTATAAACAGGCTTAAGAAAATGGGAAAATGAAAACAATGGATGGTTCAAAAATCCCCACAAACAAAAAACACAAGCTGTATCAAAAGGCTCAACACATTTAAAATACACATTCTACACACAAACTAATTATTTTCTATGGTTATTTGCTACCGAAGCCACACATCTATTATAATAGTGAGTCTTCTTCTCCAAGTTAAACATCACATGTTCCACTGCTTCCTTAGTACATCATTTCAGATGAGTTGTATGGGAGGTAGGACATATGCGTTGTGATTACCCATTTGATTCATCAAATTTTGCCCTAAGTATACATAACAGGCCGCTAAGTCTCCACTTAATTTCCTTCTCCCTCCCCTTCCTGGTGTTAGCACCAATTAAACTATATTGTTATATCAATTTGGAAAAAAAAGATGTACAGGATCTTCCCCCGCCCTTGCTACCGTTTGTGCCCCAATTTTGTCTTTTACCTCAACTTACTGCCTTCCTTGCAGAGATGTTCAATATATATGAAAGTAGAAAGACTGAAGAGAAACACTTAAACTGCTACTCCTCTCCATGCTTTTTTCCTTTCAAAAAAAAAAAAACATATTTTGTCCTTCTTTTTAAATTCTTTTCATCTTTCTTCTCCATTTACTTTCATAATGTAATGCTTTTGCCACAGCTGAAGTCACAAGAAAAGAATACTAGATGTGACTCATTTAAAAAAAAGCACGTCAACAAGAGTTAGAGTCATTTAAAAAGCAGTAGACAGATGGGTCAATGGATTCAGCTCTTCATCTTTGTACACTCTCCCCTCCACACACAAGGGGAAGGGCAAGGAATCAAATAACAAATTTTGTGGTTCATTGTGAGGAAGCTCCAAACTTTGTGAGAAGATTCCAGTCTTACCAAATCTTCTGGCAGGTCCCAGGAGAGATGACCAGTCCTTCCTCCAGTTAGGAGAGGACCAGGGCGTTAGCCACAGCTTTGCCTGCTGGGCACCAAGTGCAACTAATCCTTGCATAGTGCAGATTGCCAGACAAGAAACCACCAAGCCTAACCAAGGGATTAGCTCTAATCAAGTTACCAGCACGCCGCAGGAAAAAAAATCTGCTTAAGAGTAACCACTGGGGCTCCACCCCAAGTTGCTTATTCCAGAAGCTAGGTTCAGTTGTCTGCTCTCCACCCTAGAAGAAAGTCTGAATTGGTCTATATAATTTTGAATGTTCCAGAAGGGATGACAGGCTCCAATGACAGCATGGAGTTTCTTCAACACCTTAAGTTGGCTGGTGGTCTCATCACACTCAGAGGTGGAAAAAGAGGTGATTGTTTAAGATAACACCACAGATGAAAGCCAAGGTCTTGCCAGGTCCCTGTTATACCCCTCTTCTCCAGTCACACGGAACACCACAAAGGTCTGAAATGACCTTTGTTCCTTTTGCTCCTTAGTTTGTACCTCTATCTGCAACAGAAATATCTTATGGATTTGTAACAGCTAGACCACACAAAACCAACCCTATTATAGCAGTAAGACGGTGGCAGCCAACTTCTCTTTTGAAAGATCACTTCCTTTACAGTAAAAATTGGGCGTTTTACTGGGGGCAAGCAGGGGTAGTACTGATTTCCTAATTTTATTGAATAATTTGCATTTTCAAAGTGGGTTCATTAAACACCAGCTCAACAACATTTAACATGTTACCAGTTTGGTAACTGATAAATGAAAGTCTGTTTTAAACATCCATCAACTGTTTTCATTAAGTTTTTAGTATGAACAGTGATCAGTTTTGAAAGTTTTTTTTTTGCTCCCCTCAAATAGCTCTTCTGCTTTTATATGTTGTTCATAAGTCTAAAAGCACTTAAGAGCATCATTATTTCCACTGTACAAATAAGGAGAAAAAAAACAGAAAGAGAAATTATTTGCCCAGAAATTACATGATTTGGAAATGCCAACACAAAGGCTGAATCTCAGTATGATAACTCTTATTCCACAGTCCTATCAGATTGAATATACTGCCTCCCACGTATGACCAAATTTATTAGAAAAGAAGAATTTATCAAATCATTCTGCACTTATAAAAGAAGGGTACAAAAATTATATAATCATGTTGAACAGTATGTACCAACAGATAAGTCATTTTAACAGCAACCATCTTTTCAAAGAGAGAAAAACAAATAAAATAAACTTTTCTTCCCCTAATTTGAATTTTAAGCTCCTTTAAAAAAAAAAAAAAGCTATAGGCAGAAAGGTAAACACTCTGCAGAAGTTCTCATTATTTAGACCACTGAGGTATCTTTAAAGTTGATCTTTGTATTAACTTCATTCTCTCACATGACCAAGAAAGCCAGAATTACAGTGACTTCAAAATGTATTTTCTTTTTAACGGCTGCCAGTGGGATTTTAATATCAGCACCTTAATGCTTTTTTCAATTAAAGTGTTTTAACAGTGAAGTAAGTAATAAGTTAGATTGTTTTAATGGAAAAGTTTAAGAAAAAGCTAATTAATTTTGAAGTCTGCACACACACAGCCCTTTTTAAGGCTAAGATTAATTCTGACGAGGATTTTACAGCATACATGAGTTGTTCTAAAGTTATCTATTCATAATTACATAGTGGCTTTTAAACGTCCCCTGGAAATACTATTTGTTTGTGCATCCTGCATAACAAGAGAACACAGGTTATAGCTGCACAAGCCACACTCGTTAATACCTCTGCTTCGCCAGGCGCAGGCCACAGCTCCGGCATGTTCTTTGCTTAGATTTAAGCATGTAAACTAGGCCACTAAGTTAAGGGACTGTGAAAGTACTGCAAATTAAACACTGGCTTCAGACTCTTACTGAACTGGATCCCAAGTGTATTTCTCCTCCACCTAACAGGAATTTTGCTTAAAAACTCATGACACACAATACTATTTTAAAGTTATGGATAAGCAGCCCAGCAGTACACAGGGCTAAGACCCAAAGCCCAGTTCTGGTCCTCCCTCTCTCTCTCTCAATCTCATCCAGTACAGAGGCTCCATCACTTCCAGCTGACCCTTAACTCCAGCATGACTACTGCTCATTGCTGACTCCTATTCCATGTTGCATCCTCATGTTTATTTTCTCAGCTTAACCTGAGCTAAGCAGCCCTGATCCTATCACTCCTTTTGGAGCTACAGCCTTCCCTGTCCCCAACACTGATTCCATTCACCCTCAATAAATATGGAAGTTGCTTCAAATTTATTACACCACCTGCATTTCATAACCACCCAGTGCCAAGCAGCTCTCCACTTAGCTGACAATCCATTTACAGCAGCCAACTAACTATTTATCTCCAGCTTCCAGCAGTGAAACAAACAACACACCAGTTTTTAAAATAAATACTGGAATACCAAAAAGCAAAACCACGACACTCCTCTTACCTCTAGACTAAAATACATAAAAATGAGTTAATTAACTTTAAAGCTTTGTTTTTCACATCTTGCAGATGCTGCTCAACAGTATGTCTGCACGGGGCTTAGGAGTGCCCTGTGACAAGCTCTGTGAAAACCTAGACTGAACCAAACAAGCACCTCCACCACCCGCCCCCAACTAAGCTGTACACTAGAGTAAATAACATATTAGAAACAACCAATAATAATGGCCTGCATTCAGAGCACAACAAGAAATACTTTATGTTAAATCCCTTAAGAACATGATAGTAAACATTAGGAAATGAAGACACTAGCATCACATTTCCTTTGCAAGAAGCAAGTATATTTACTACATGATCCTTTTAATAAACTATAAACCAAACAGTAAATTTCTTTGTAAGAAGAGCTCCAAGAACCTGTTTTCAACAGTAAGGAGAGAGGAAAAAATAATATAACAAACTTTCAGAGAGCACATACTAAACTTCCACATAGCATGTGGTCAGTTCAGATACAGAGCAACAGCAAGGTGGAAAAAAAACCCCTAGATGCCAATGTTGTGAGGTGAGAAAGAGTCAAAGCCTCTTCCTGGGTAACCAGGGAATTTCCTTGGCTTCCTTTCCCTTTACTCCTCCAGGATCAGCATGCTCAGACACTCATACACACTGTGCAGAGCTTCAGCACAGCACAACCTACTCCCACTTGCCTTATCCCTTGGTGACAACAGAGGATCCACTACAGGAGCAACCCACCCCTCACCACCTGCTCTCCCCACACTAAGTGTATTAATACCTTCCACACTTGCAACTTCCCCCACACCAGCACCCACCTCAAAGCTACTCTCACTTCTCCAAACTCAATTCCTCCACTCAGTGACCAACTGAAGACTTAACATAACTCCTGAGCTACCTTAGCCCCACACAGGTGCTGCAGATACATGGCCCCATTACCACACCTGAGGCCAATCACCCCAGGCACCTGGGCTCCAACCTTCTCCTTCCACAGATGCTAACTACCTCTTTTCAAAATCCAGCTGCAGAGATTTCCAGTACCTACCCTGAGTCTCTGGCTTATTTTCCTCATTCCCCCATCTGCAATGAAAAGGGTTAACGGGCCTTGTAAAGCAGCCTCTCCTGCCTTAAAAGGCAGCTGTTTGTTACAAGGGCTGGTCCAGAGCTTTGCTTGCTCTTCAGGTGTAGACCAGGCTAGAGGCTACTGGGGTTCTTACTGGGATTTCTGGGCAAGACTTGGATGGCAGACCTGCGTAAATTATTTATTTAAATAAAGAGCTGAACCTGTGCTGAATTTCACTAAAATCAGGTGCTTCTAGGTACATGGGTCTCTTAAAAAGATTCTGGTAAGAAAGCAGAGATGATGCTTTTTGCAGGAGGCCCAATTTTGTCCCTTCAAGATTTGTTCATCCAAGATGATGCTGATTGAAACATCAAATTTCCCTATCAAATGTTCAGAAATGTTAAGGTGATAGTTTGTTACCACTCTGCACTCAAATTCTCCCTGGAGAAATGTGGGGGAGTCTGTCGAGCGACAAGTCCTCTGAAAAGACAGGACACTCATGATTAGATTGTTTCTTCCATCTGAAATGATTTAACAGATGGAGCGCTTCCTGTCTTTTGACAAGAATATTATTTCACAAGAAAGTCTTCTTTAAGACGGTCTCTGAACACAAAGGTATTTATGGCACCTCTATACCTTTTCAATGGAGAAAGTCATACATGAAATATGCTCTAGCTCAGGAAGATGATGCAAAAAGGATTCAGTTTACTCTCATCCAGGGCCAAGACTATATTTAAATGCTAAAAGTAGAGTTTATTTTGGACTGAGGGGTTGAATAGGCTGGGAACACAGTAGTAAATCTACACTGATATGATGTGTACATTGTCCTAGCTTAAACTAGCAAAGTTGTAAAAATAACAATTTATTAACTATTTTAAAAATTAATATATCATGATTTTGTTTGTTTTTGTATCTTCTGATTTAACGACTAGGAATTTACAAAATTAAGTTTCAAGAATCAATAGTGTCCTTATTATCAGTACTGGTTGCATAACCCTGACATACTGGGCATTTCCTCCTTTAATTACATTAAGTCATCTCTATTAAACAATCATCTTAAAAATGGCCATAATTTACCTTTTATCCTGGTAATGCATAAAGTACCAATCTTTCCTAAATATTTTACTACATATTTTACATAATAAATGAAAACTTGGATGTAACATTGTTTTTTTGTTAGAGTAATATAATTACTGAGAAAAGGTAATTGCATTGAGTGATCTTCTAAAACTTGTAAGGAGCTGTGTGAACATACAAAGGCTAAAGAAAAACAAGAGAAAAACTAACATGTTACCAAGAGAAATATAAAAGTCAGAGATGTATATCTTAGGTAATTTATGTTGTATAAGCAACTTAATTAGAAAGCGCTTTGTCATATCTTTGACCCTCTACATCATTCTCAAACAGAAACTGTTTTCTCTACACCTCCAGCCACACAGACATATCTTCACTCAACCTATGAAGTTTCACAAAATACAAATTTACCAGGTTCAATCTTTATTATGCCAGTACCCAAGTAAAAGGAACAGAGAACTACAGAAAGAACAGGGAAGCACAGTTTTAATTTACTTGCTCAAAATAGATTTTAATTGGTGTTTTAATAAAGATCTCCTTTTCTTTATAAAACCAGGTTCAGTGCTGACAGGGCTAAATTTTATTAGCCTGACTCTAATAAAACTGCCACAGAAGTTAATAAGTTTTCCACAAATAATGAGAATAGGGCTGAATGGAAGGTTTCATGGCGGATTGCAGAGTCTTTCATTTCTGCTCCTGGTTATTGGTTCAAATGGAGTCTTGTCTGGTGGAAAAGAAAAGTCATTCCCCATCACTGACTATTCAGTGAACTATGCAAAATGCATTAGGAGTTTCAATCATCTGCACTTTGGAAGGCTTACCTACTCTTACAGAAAAAAGCAATTGCTAATGTGATTGGTTTTAAGTATATTGCCAAAAGTCCAATGTCAGTAGAGAAGGTAGAAATCTCACTGATGTGGAGGCTGATCTCTGCTTCTCTTCCGCAGCTGATTTCTCCAGGCAAGGAATATGAGAGAGCTGTAGAGTTGCTCGTCCTGGCCAATGGTCATCTGAACCTCCTAGAGCCTCGTAACAAGGTCTTATGCCCTGTGATCCGACCTGAAAATCTGGTCTGTAGTCTTGCATAACCAATAAATCCAAGCCCATAGTCTTGGATAAACCAATATATCTCATTATTTTTGAAATAGTTAAGTTATCCAAAACGTGATCCAAGGATAAAAGATCCTTAAACAAATACCCTCTAAGTATTTTCAGTGAAGGAAATGGATTTGGTGCAGACGAATCTCAGGACAATGCTTATTTGATATTATGGAGCATGAGAAGTGGCAAGCTATAGCGAGATACAAACCAACGCTGTTTGGATATGGCCTGGGCTGACGATGAGGAGCCAGGATTGTTCACTTGTGGCACCCTTCTGAGAGCCTAATATCCATGTGGCACAACACAATTTACTGCAGCATCCAGGCACATTCTTTGCAGAGGAAGCAGCGCTGTAAGGCTGTGCTGTACAACGTCATTCCTAAGTAGCATCTACAACATCATGCGCCTTCCACTCCTCTGAAATCTAATCCGATTGCTAAACTAGAATTAAAGAGGACACACGCACGCTACTCCAAGGAAATCTCTTCTCTTCCTCCTCCTGGAGCACTCTTTGTAATCTCTGGCCATTTGAGTATGAGCTCTTCCTAGTCAGGGGGCAGCAGGAGCTGGGCTGGGCTGCAAAGCAGGGACGAGCAGGGCAACCCCATTCTCACTGTTACAACTGTCCCCAGTTCCACCATCCCCGAAGTGGACTGAGTAGAGAGTTAATCACTCTACACTGAGAGTTCATCACCAACAAGTGCAACACACTAAATGAAAAATACTTAAATATCTTTAAGTTTTCTTAAAGAGAGGCTTTGCTATGTCTAACAAGGTGAATTCTGCCACACTGGAAGTTGTAGGGGAATGTCCATATTCTGATTTTCTAGTGATGACTATTCTGCCTGGAGAATATCCAAACTGCCTGTGAACATTCTCCTGAGGATAACTAGGGTATTTGTGTGTTCCCAGCTAAAAAACCTGATCCGTGAGAATCTGAACAGCCTCATTATTCGTGAAGTGTCTGGCCTGTTTCTCTTAAGATTTGGCTAAGGAAGTAAAATAGGCCACAGCATGGCATGTTACTAATCTCACTAGACAACACTTTAAATAAAAGATCTCTTCTGTTCTTTACTCATTTTTTTTTCCTTTCCCTTTATTAAACAGCAAGAAAAAACAAACTTTCATATAATTATTTTCTTATTTTTGTGACTTTTTGTTAAAGAGATCTGTTTGCTGCTCGAATAATACAAAATATGCACTGCAAAACTATGAGACATTAAGTGCCTTTTTCTATAAAAATCTATTTTTTTAGCAAGTTTGAGATCATAGGAAATAGTCATGTTGTTCACTGAACTCCAGTTTTTACTGAAGAGGAAAAACACATTTTGCTTGTTCATGATGACTATATATCTTTACAGTGCTTCTCTTTTTCTATTATACAGTTCAAAATGTATTTTTGACAAATTATAGATTTGGTCTTTTGCTATAAAAATACATACTGAATTGCTGACAAAGAAAAATCATGACTACAGCATCCCGTCTTAACTTGTGTTAGAAGTAGAAGGTCCAATGTTTCAGATGTTTCCTCATTTATGGAAGCACAAGAATCACCATTGTTAACAGCTAATCGGTAAAGATCTTCCTAAAGGTTAAATTATCCAACAGTGCAGATTACATTCGCTTTTCTTATTACTTGTTACTTCTGCATTTTAGCAATAATCATACTCAGGAGTTGAAATTAACTCACTATCCGTACACAGCTTATATAATGTTTTGTGTTAATATTTCTTACCCAGAATTTGTTTCTAGATCCTATTAAACTCACTATTAAAGCAATACTACATTTTCAGGAAGAAGTACATATTGTTGGAAAAAGAAATATCAATGCTCATTAGACTTCCAGTGATATGTAATGGATCCACCATTTCAAGAAAATATGAGTGTTCTCTGTATATTCTGATTCTACCTACATTTTCCTTGTGTAGTGATAAAAGTACTGAACTTTTTGCCTTGGCTTTTACAGAGCTGACAGACAAAGAACTGGGAACTGGAGGTTAGTCCCTTCTATGGATCAACTGAAGATTTACAGTCAAGCCCTTTTCAGTAAATTATTCTCGAAGGAAAAGGGGTTGTACACCTGTAAAAATAAAGACAATGTAATGTACAATGAAATGTAAGAAGAGTTGAACTCGAGTTCCATGTGAATAAATATGGATAGAATTAAGATTGACTTTTTAAATGTAAATTTTAATTTTACATTTAAAGTAACTTTACAGTTAAAATTTACATTTTAACTTCTGCTATTGGAAATCATAAAGAGAAGGCAAATATAGTCAAATTGTTTCTACATTGCTAAAAATGCATCTAGATTTCATCTAAATCTATCAAAGGTTGTACAGGAGGTAGTAGATGGACGGGTCATAGTTTAATCAAGCCTGTCAATAAGTCCCTTCCCATGTTTTTCTTACATGCGGATTACAGAGAAAGCATGCATTGAACTAAATATTAAACAACTCAGAGACACTCGAATTATTAGTATTTACCCTAATATATATACTTGTAAATTATGTGAGCAGGAAGGATCTAGGAAGCTAAAGGCAGCTGTGTAAGTCACGCAGGGTGCAGCAGAGCGGTGTTAACAGAAGAGTGGGATAGAGCTGGGGAGAAGTAAGGAGGGAAGCGAGCTCCTGTTCTCAGTGGATCCAGCAGCCGTCTGGCAAGAAATGCTGAAAAAATATAGCTCTAAGAATACAGCATGGCAGGGCAGCCATAGGTAGGCTATGAATGTTAATTAGTCAGGGATTAAAATGTAGCTGATATAACAAAGCTAGTAAGGATTATACTTCCTGTTAATTATAACTTTAATCATTCATTTTTTAACTATGGTGAAACTTTGTTTCATGGCTGTAAAACAGGTTTTTAAGTGAATGTATTCTTTTATCTTTCAATCTTGCCTGGTGTTAGAGCTTAGACTCTGGTTTCCCACTTGCCAGGGCACTGTATTCATTTGGGCACTGAACATTTGTGAGCCAGGAGGAACTGGCAGATTCCTAGGGTGTTCAGCACGCCCTGAGAAGCAGAACTTGCAGAACTTGCTAGTTAATTCACCACTGAACTGCAGAGGGCCAAACTAAACAAATGGCTATAGAGCAGAGATGGCTCTTTCAGCAAAGGCATCTTAAGCCTCTTCGGCAAGAAGATACTGGACAAAATGTCTTAAGATATTGGTGTGTCCTTGAAATATAAAAAGCCTTCCAGCTAAAGTGTTCTGTTCTGAAAAGCATATTATTTTGTGATCTTAAATGGCAAATGTGATTAACTGATTTACATATTTAGATATATCCATGATTATAGTTGTTATATTAGGTTTATTTATTTAGTTGGAAGTTCTACTTCTGTAGTTACTTTTTGTTGCTGTTTTATAATTTCTAAGATGTTTAAGCCCCAGAATAGATACTTCTCCTACAGAGAATCTCACTACACTAAACATTGTTCTCACTACTACATGATATAAATATTATGACTGGATATGTGTGAAACAAATCCATTTTGATTCACAAGGGTTTCATGCAAACATTTTTCTCTGTTTCACTTCAACAGGGTCACCTCTTGAGTTTGTCTTTGAATTTCAACTTCAAAGGAACCTAAAACCCCAATCTGAAATTCAGCCAAGGCAGCAAAGCCTTGCCCTGTGTCAGGTCAAAAGCTCAGGAAAGTGCTGAATTCCCTGACCAAAGCAAAAATCAATTCACTCACAAAAAACTTCACTAACACAGAATTACCTTGTTCCTCTAAGTTCAGCAAAGCTCAAAGTCATGAAAATTATAAGGTACAGAGTTAAGATACCCACTAATGTAGTTTTGACTCCAAGGTCTTTGAGGAGGGCCCCATTATACCCGTAGCACACACTCTGTAAACTCTGAGAAAGGAAACAAATATTTCACTATAGAAGACCATTTGTTTTCTAACATGATCTTATATTTAAGTAAAGTGGTACTGAACAACTGCCACCTGCACTTAAACACTTCCCTACTCCATGCAATAATGAAGTCTGCTAAACTTTACAACTTCTTCATGCAACCCATTACACTGTTTAAAATTGCTTTCAGTTATTTTTACGCCATGTGCCACTGTTATGGTTCCAATCTCCCTTTTCTCCCCAAATCTCCTTTTCATACTGCTACAGTGACAAAGTCAAAGCAGAACGACAGCACACCAGGTATGTCTAAGGAGACTCAGACACTGCACAAGTCAGCAAGGACAGATGGGGCCAGTATCAGCCCAGCAGAGCCAAGGCCCAAGGTCTCCTGGCAGGATAGCTGCAACCCGTAGCAAGCTTCAGCAAATCCCCTCATTATTTGCAGCTATCACTAATATTGTGAACAAAGCTGGGACGTACTCTAATAAATCCTGGTAGCTACAGTATGTTCAGTAAGGGCAGAGCTAAGGCTGTTTCAATCTGTGCCTCAATGCTGTAATTTTGAAGTTCTGTTCCTTTGTGTGCTCTTATATTCTAGAAAGGCACAAAACTCCAGGTATTCTGACGGGACAGACACTGGTGAGTGTATTAATTTCTTACTGAGAAGAAAAGACTTTTAAAACTATAGCAATGTATAAGCAAAATAAAAATCTTTTTTTTTTTCAAAGCAATACAGACAAAATGGATTAGTTAGAAACTTTGGTTGAATTAGAACAGTAAAGGTTCTTGGACAGTGTGTTTCCACATGACCTGGACAGCTGTAATCCCCTGTGCTTTATCCATCCTATAACTGGAAGACAGGACAATAGATTTTAAATCCTCTTTTTGATGCTTCAGTCCAGCAGTGCCATTTTCTTGCCTTATTGCACTATTTTATTCATAAAAGGCAGGTAAAAATGCTATAAGAGAAGCATTCACAGCTCCTTGCATTATTATTTCTTTCCTTAATAATGAATGAGATATGAGGAAAGTGATGCCATCCCTCTGCCCTTGTTATTCTCTTTTGGACTCAAGAAGGAAACCTAGATTATACTTATTTTCAGAAGCTCACTAGATAAAACACACTTAATTAAGTGAGCTTCCAATCTTGCATTTCTCCAGTGAAATTAAACATCTTAACAACCTATCATGTGCACAAGAAGCGTATTTTTCCAGATGGCTCTACTAAATCAGCAAAAGCTCTAAAAAT
The DNA here is from genome assembly GCF_003342845.1 of Nothoprocta perdicaria. NCBI lineage: Eukaryota > Metazoa > Chordata > Aves > Tinamiformes > Tinamidae > Nothoprocta > Nothoprocta perdicaria. Next base: position 160,653 of record NW_020454439.1, on the reverse strand, counting down.
ATTAGAGCAGAAAAGCAGATATGCAAAATTTATTTTTCCTTGCTTCAGCAAAATAATAGTTCACTCTAAATTCTGTATTTTCCTTCCTAAGATTAGATGCAATGCTGCCATCACCACGCACATCCACTCTCGGTGGAACAAGTTCAGGAAATGTCTCTTGCAGCATTGGTCTCTTAACTATCCTTCTATCATAAGCTTTCATTAGCCATTGTGCTCTTTCAGTTTTTATAGTTCAGCAACCAGATCAACTTGTTATAAAGATAAGACATTCACACAAAAGAAAAAATCTGAATTGTTGAACTATTTGTTCAAGTGAGAGAACTGAAATAACATTCCAGTATTTTGTACTACTATAAAATGAAGAAGCCAGAAGCACAGATTTTCTATTAATGCCTCCTCTGTCTATCTGATTGCAGACAGTGAACTAATCAGTCTACAATCACTTTCTGTGCTTTTGCCAGCAAGATCTCAGTTAAACAGTAACTCAAAAAGGAATAACAAAGGAGGAGAGGATCCTTCATGAAGGATTTTGCCATTCAGTACTATGCAGTAATATACAGTACTACATTCAGCAATGAATTCACTACTACTGAGTTCATTCAGTACAGTGTTTTTCTAAATATAGTGAGTGTATAAAATGCATTCCCTCTTACATTAATACTACAATTAAATATAGAATAGTTTTTACTTAAAACTCAAGTACCTGGGGATTGTCGCTTTGTTAGATTCCTTTGATTAAAAATAACAGAAATCTTCAATCATTTTATTTTATACAGCCACTGTTAGATACGTATGTGTAGATATATACGTGTCAAGATTACATTACAGGGCATATACTTGCACGAGAAGCCCAATATCACACTAAAGCTTCTCTTGTTCCTTTACGGGATACTCTGCCTTTGATGGAGATCTTTCAAAGCTTCTAAGTCCAACATTCTTCTGCGTTCTGAATATCCTCACCGGGCCCTCCTTCTTCCAAGAGCTTAGGAGCATGTTTTAATTATCCTGTTGGCTATAATGAACACACACCAGACTGCAACTTAAAAACAACATCACTAATTTTGTTTAGAACACATAACAGACTATCTTAAAGAGGGTTGTTGCAGGACAAAGCAGCTTGCTGTAAATAGCTGCTGGAAACCCGTGTTTTCCTACTGCTAGCAGGACTGATGCCGTTTCCTTGGTGAGAGTGAATTTTCATCTTCAGACTCCCCAGCAGGTGTGGTAGGGGAGGAGGTGGAAGGCAGACTCCTCCTGTGCTCTACTTTGGGTTTCTGTTTTAGTTGCTGCCTGCTGCTCCTCTGAGGTCAGGCTGAGGATGGTCAGTGTCTTTGATGGCCTGGGCCAATGCCCCGTTCCTAGCTTGAGCAGAGATATCACTGGTGCTACAGCCACTGTCTCATCTTTCTTGCAAGGGCAAAAATCTCCCATTGAAGGGCTCTGCCATAGAAATGGCAGGAGATTCCCTCACGAATGTGACATCAACAAGACGGCTGTGCTGTGGTGGCACTGGGCTGTTGTATTCCGCCTATTGGGAGGTTTCCTTTTCGCACAGCACCTCAAGGCACTTCTTCCTGCTGGGTTCTAACAGTCCCTGCCTCTTTTTGGTATAAACAGCAAGCAGGAAGCCAGTTATACAGATTTGGAAAAACTCATTTTTTGAGAGCTTTCCTAATTCTCCATCTGAGATGTCCTCCAAACACATTTCGCAGTAGACGGGGATGTTCCCGGGGTCGCTGCCTGTCAGAACAAGGTCTGTCTTTCGAGGCCATGTCCCACCTGTGTTCCTGGGACAGTCCTGTGCTGCTGAGGCAGACGTGGGTGCCGGATCTGAGCGCAGGCACCTCTAGACCTCTAGGCTGTGGTCAGCCTGCAGCTGGGCTGCTGCCCCTCGTGCCCAAGGGAGGGAGGTGCCGGCGCGGGCGCTGGCTGCGGCTCTCCGGCCGAGGTGAGCGGCTAGCTGGCAGCCAGGGAAGAGCAGAGCCCTCCCGTGGCTCCTGCTCCTCGAGGAGCGCACGCCCGCTGTCGCCTGCGGGTCTGGGCCTGTCTGCTCCATGTCGTCAGTCAGCCCTCGGCTCATCAACCCAGGAAGGTTGGGCCTTAATGAGCAGAACTGCTAAGAGAAAGCAGTAGTTACCCTTTAAAGAAGAGAGTGCGAAGTCGCGATGCTCGAGCTTCAGGAGTCAAGGGTTGAGAAGCGCTCGCGCTGTCCCAGCGCTGCCGGGAGGCCGCGGGTTCCAGAGCAAACACCCCGGCAGCACCACTGGCAAACGGCTGCGGCGGCCAAGCAGGGCTTTGGCCCTTGGATGTCACAAACACAGAGGCTTCGGCACGGTGGCTTGTGACGGGGCATTCCGGAGGAGTGGCGTGTCCAGTGGACGGAGGCTGCTCCCAGCCCTGGGAAGTGCTTTGGGACCGAAGGCACCACTATGAATTCTCAAACACCAGTTCTCCACTACTTTTTGTCTCCAAAGGCCGGTCCTCCTCCCTGCCGAAGGACTAAAAGTTACAGCTGGTGATTTCTACGGGACTGTGGTTAGTTTAAACATTACCTTCCATGAGGGACATTTCATCAACTGAAATAACTTCTATATCAAAGCCATAGCTTCCAACTAGAGAGAAAACACTGTGGTATGAACTGGAAGGAAAACAGGGACTGCTCCTTCTTGGAAGCCACCCAGGCACCTCAGGTGTGCAGTGGAAAGAGAGTAGGACTGAAGTAGAGCCAAGCACCTAGAGCCAAGCACCGCCTCTTCAGCTGTGATCTCGTTAACACAGGACACAAGAGCCAGGAAGATGCAGCTGAATTCCACTTGGGTCTTTCCAGTAATTCCGGAGTTCCCACTGCTGTCATTACTCCATCAGTTACTTACTAGAGTTATGGCTGTGGTTACACATACGTCAAGCAAGACTGAAGTCAGCACAAGTTTCCAGGCCTTATACCTTCCCATTGCTGTTCTGGGGCACTAATTACAAACAGGGGAGTCAAAGAAGGAAGCGTGATTGGGGTCTTCACATGTCTTTCAGCTCACACTCAAATAAATAAAATCCATCCCTCCAGTTTGGTGCAAGAGCATCTGTGAAGTGTGTCAGTGTGTCGTTCTGGTTGACCTCTGGGTAAGGGACATGGGACACCGGCTCACTGTGCAACAGGGTCATCCAGCCTTATTGAATGGAAGACAATTGGGCAACAAAACACTCTGGAAATATTCCAAGAGGTAGTTTTCAAACCAGTGCAACTTAATTGTTTTGGTTTCTTCTTAAAATCATGAATAATTTATTTGTCTTCCTTGAGTTAGTGCTGGGGAAAAGACCCTTGGAGACCCCTGTAGCTCCTCTTAAAATAGATGGAGGAAGGAGGCTTTATCAGTCTGGAACAGAGAGAGGACTGGAATCTGCTCTCAGTAGCCTATGATGCAGGCTCAAGGGAGGGTGTTTCCTGCCACTGTGAGGAAGCATGAGGTATGGAAGGAACAGCGTTGATATTGTAAATTAATGCATGAGGGTTAGAAAAGAGACCAGCATTGGCTCCTTGTCCCTAGCTCCCACCAAATAGGGACAGGCTGTTGTGTATCTGTGCACGGTGCGTTCTCTCTGATCAGAGAATGGAAGTGAAAGTGGGAAAGTACAAGCAAGATCATAGTTCCAAATATGACTTGACGCTAATTGCATGTATCTATTTTTAAAGGGTCTGTTCATGGGGGCAAGCTGCATTGCTGCTCATACCTCCAGTCTAAATGAATCTGTCTTGTCTTTGATGCAAGGGGCATATGCAAACCTGTATGATAAATTGCTAGCTGAGATGGGCCCTGAACCAAAGCCTCCAGCTACATGCTGCAGGATCCAGTTTGCTCCAGAGTCTGTAGGTGAAATCTGGAAAAGTCCCCTCTTTGCTAGTAGCTGCCTTCCTTCCTTTCAGAAGATAGGGACAAACTGCCAACATTTTGCTAGAAGCACTTTAAAAGGCAAAGAGATGTAGTGTTGAGTCTGTGCAGAGAGCTCAGGTTCAAGATGCTGAGACATATGGCTTGAGACTAAAGGCAGGGAAGAAATATTTTAATATTTGGGAAAAAACTCTGGAAAGGAAAAAACATCCCTAAATTGAGAACATCCTAGAAAATTTAAAACCATCAATGAATGTGGCAATAATGCTGCATGGGTATAATCACTTTATGTCCCCCTCTCCTGCTGGGGAAAACCTTGTCCTGCCTGCAACACTTTTATCCAAAGGGGAGCAGAGAAAAGGAAAGCAAATGGAGAGGACGTTGTCCTCCTGTTGTCTATTGGACTGAGAGATTTAGGCAGAGTGAGGGCAGAACAGTGCCCATTTTGCTGCCACCTCCATGCTGTTGTGGAAGCTGCTTTCCTGCTGTCAGCAGAGAAACGGCTGGTGGCAGGGGGACGAGGAAGGGGCCTTGTCCCGCCCACCTGCCCGAGCTTGCTGCCTGAAATAAAGCTCTAAGGATGCAGACTAAGGAGGCCTCAAATTTAGTTCTTTTCACTATTTTAAGCTCTTCTTTGGACGGTATTTCCAGTGCCTTGACCGGTAGGGGCTGTAACAGCCATATTGGGTACTGGAAGGGACATATCCTTTTCAGGCTGCAGTGATGTACCCACTCGTGCCATCTCTAAGCCTGGCCTCTGCTGGGTGACATGTCTCCTGCCCTCTTATCCAAACCACTGCCAAGCAGCTGGTGACCTTGTTGGTTGAACTAGATGATCTCTAAGGTCCCTTCCAACCTCAACCATTATGTGATTCTGTGATATATAGCTATATATGTAGGTACATACACATATATATACATTTTTCCTATACACCTGTGTGTATATACACACAAACATGTCTCAAAATTATCTTTTAACCTGTTTAGAAATATCTTTGCTTTCTCATTAATATTAAGTTGCAGTTCCCTAAGTGAAAAAAATGGAGAAGGGAAGCACTAGATATGTTTTTTGAATCTTCCAGACATTTTAAAATATACTTTGCAGATGAAAGTGTCACTTCAGATGTATGAACTGAAGACACATATGACCATCATGCACAGTTCAGAACCTGTAAAAATGAGCAACTGAACCTTTTTCTCTTCTTTCTTCGCTTTCATCCTCTAGGACAGGAGCTCATAGCAAATTATAACAAATTGTTATTTGCAAGAAAGACTTACAACAGGAGGAAATATTTTGATTTTAAAATGACCAAAACCTGTTCGGGGACTAGCAATCCAAATGAGTACTTGAAATTGTTCAGCAACTCTCCCCAGCAGTTTAGGGCAGATTCCTTGTAACTGTATGAAACTCCATGTGAAATTGCTGAGAACGACTTTGGTCAGGCCACCCAGCTGAGACACCTATGTGGGTCTGGTCCCTTTGCACAATGCTGCACAGTGCTACATAAACATACCCTACGTAGACAAGACTCACGAGATGCTAGTACTAATTTGAAAGGGCTGCACTGCTTACAGTTATGGCAAGTGGCGCCGCTGTATCCAGTTCCATCGCAAGTGCACTTGAAGCTGTCCCATGTCTGGGTGCATTTGCCTCCGTGTTCGCAGTGGTTGGGCACGCACCTGTCAGGAGGAGAGGCAAAGACAGAGAGAAAAACCCAAATGAGCAACAAGATTGACACAGGGCCAAACTCTGAGCTGCCCAAGCAGTGTATCATGTCCTTGCCTAGTAATTAATCTTCGCTATTTTAGGCAGGTTAGTACAATTTATACCAGAATGCCCAACTGCACAAAAGATGATTCATCGAGGCTCTGCTGCAGCCCCTTTATAAATAATAAGGAAGGACAATAGGGGTGGAATACATCCACCCATCATAAATTAAGTTTTTAAGCTACATATGACTGCTTCTTATCTGTCAAAACCAAAAGAACATCCCAGGCACCCCTCCTTCTGCTGCGCAGGTGGCATCGTGCCTCCCGGGCACCAGTGACTGGGAAGAGGGACCCAGTGCCAGCCAGGTCCTGTGTGTGCTCCCGCAGAGGCGGGTTGTCTGCTGGTTAGGATGGCAATTACTAATACTGCATTATCAAAACTAGCAAGGTGCTATAGGCTTCAGTATGAAAGCTCCAGTAGGTTTTTCTTCACAGGGATTTGCTTTCACCCCACACACTGTTGCTGGAGTTAGGAGAAAATGGAACAGCAAAAAGCAATGGTACAACTGAACATATATTTATTGTTTGATATATCATCTAAATGTGATTTCAAGGATTCGAGTTTGACCAGTTTCTTTTCTATCTAAGATTGTTAAAAATGAGAATTACCATATATTTTCACTTTTGAAACTATTAAATTTCCTTTTCTTGGAGAGCAGCTTTGAAATCTTATTTCAAAGAACCTATTTTTCCTCTTTATTAAATCGGTTATAGTCAGACTCAGTACAGGCTCTGCATTTTTGATCAAGAGCTAAAGGAATTTTCCTTTCATCTCAAGCTGGCCTAATGCAATTTATAAACTATACATTTTTATTATTACATTCAATATAAAGATGAGGAGACCACCTATTAGAGAAATAAATGAAAATATTTTTGGAAATGCATTGCAAATTAAGTATTTGTATCTCCTCATGTTCAAATTAATGATTGATATACACGCCTCTACTATGATAACGAACCTCTGGCAGGATATGTATTAAGAGACTTGCATATTGTGTATTCAAAGATTGTTTTTTACGCATGTCAGAAAAAATACTTTTTTATATATGTGTATGTATGTGTATATATATATTTACACACAATACAGATAGCTTATGTTGTATATCAGACTGCCATACTGAAGAGGGGGTAGCCATTCATTAACTTTCTTTAAAAAAAGTTCAGAAAATACTGGTATTGTCTAAAATAATGCTTAAGGAAATGCTCTTCTAAAAGAAGAAAAGCATTTAAAAATTTTATATTCACCTTAAAAATACAGCAGCATTGAGGCAATTCTCACCAGGTCAATAAATTATGGTTTAAACATGGTTTAAGTGAATTCATTTAGCTTTGTTATTGTGGTGGCCTAAACGCACAGCTAGATTTGATTCGTGCAGTTCAACGGGAAGCCCATGAGTTTCCAGTGTGTTCCCAGCTCCATAGAAGAAGAAACCAGTAACCCATCATTTCTAAATGGTTCCAAATTCAGGAACATTTCTAAACTTACGAATCACTAACAATTTCTATGAATCCACTGGTGATGGGTACAAAATTAAGGACACTTCAAAAACAACCTCACTAAAGCAATTTTTATTCAAAGATAAGAACATCTAGAAAAGTTTGTAAATCTGAATATGGTTTCTTGTTTTTCTCCAGATTTTCAGAAACACTTTTTTCAATGCATTTCCTTCTTCATTTACATTTGAATATGTATTACTTTAGAAGTACTTTTCCAGTGACCAAACTAAACATTTTTCTATATTAATTTGGCCAGATTTTTATAAGAACTCTTAGTAACTTGTTTCACATTTTAGCACCACATAACTTAATTTTATGGTAGCACAAGTAGTAAAGATGTTGCTGTATTGACTGTCTAACTAAGGTAACTGACTTTATGTAGGGAAATACGAAAAATACATATTTATCTGTAACATTTAGTGGAGCCTATTAAGTCTAAAAGACAGTGATATTCAACAAACTCCTTGCTGTTTATTTTCTACTTCCAGTAAGATGGCCAAAATAACTTAGTTTGTGCCTCTAGAATTTATTTTTTAATCATCATTTTTTCCCTGTACTACAGATGATGACGTTAAAGACAGAAAGTAAATAACCCTTAAAGGACCCTTATTGGTCAAATTTTTGGATGCCCCATTCTCATTGCATTTGGGACTACTGGAAATTTTGTTAAGTAGGATTCAAAAAATACAGAAAAAAAACCCCACAATCTTTAGAATTGAATAGAAATATCGAGAGGAATAAAATTTCAAACTGTAAATCTCATTATGTTTCAAATACTTTTCTTGCCATAGACTGATCTTATTTCACTGCTGATAAGCTAAAAAGTACCTTAACCATGTATGTTACTGTAAAACTTGCTAAGATATTTGTAGTTTTGAAATAATTTGAACACATGCTATTATGAAGCTTATCTAACTTACATCTATCATTTATAATACACTCAAAACCAATTCATGCTCTATTTATACTTCATTTATGCTGAGGTATATTTGTAAGCAATTCCATTCTTTAATCTCTTTTTAGGAATGAGGCTACATTTCCATTAAAAACAAACTTGACCAAGAAGGCCAACAGCTAAGGCCAACACAGAAGGCTCAACATTTCCTCTGAGATTTTATGCACACATATCCAGCACCACTACCAAATTTTTCCCCATCCCTAGACCACTAAAAAAGAACACTGGGGAGAGGATACTCATGCAGCCATGCATGCACCTTTATTTATTTATTTTTCCAAAGTCATCTTTAGAGCAACTAAGAACAGTACTGTGGACCTCACATGTTATCTTATTGGGCCTTACTGCTCCCACGTGCTATCTTTGCTATGGGACTTTTTCCCATCACCTGAGTGGATAAACAAATGTATGTCAGATGGCAGGGAAGGGTCTGTCCTAAAGAAATACTGCACCATGGAGCAGAATGTTGTACCTGGCCTAAGTGCTGTGCCAAAGGATGGAGAGCAACCTGTGCCAGAGGGACTGGGACTAATATGGGGTGTTCCCTTTGTGAGTGAAATCCAACTGGGAGAGGCTGTGCGCTTCAGCACTGGAGATTTATAAACAGAAAATATTCTGTGAAATGAGACTTAAAAAATATAGAATGCAGCTGGGACATGTGGAAAGTCCTTTGCTGAAGCATGAAGAATTAATTAACTCAACAACTGCAAAATAAATAAACCTAAAAAAGAAAGCCTACTTCGACCTCTATTCCACGGGAAGGCACGTGGAGGCTTCCACATGCAATGTTAAGTCAACTCATCATCCTATTGCCAACAATAACAACAACGAAAGAAAGAATAAGAAGAAAATGAATGCCTTAATGTGGGCATAAACAGCAGGGTCTTATGTAAGACCTATGAAAAAATGGGAGGTTATATTCAGCACAAGTGAGCACTGGCTGCTTTTCAAGCCAGCGCTGGCAGGAAGCAGGAGCAATACGAACTGTTCTAAATGTCCATTGGGATGGGCAAAGAAGCAATGAGGTTTATTTTTGGCAAGAGGTATTGCAAGAATAAGGCAGAATAACATGTCAGGAATGGCTTAGAAGTATTTGGTCCTGCCTCAAGGCAGAAGAAGGGCCTTAGAAATCTCCCGTTTCCTTTCTGATACAAATATTTTCATATCCCAAAGGAAACAAAAAGCATTTTTTCCTATCTCTTAATGTCTTACTATGTTGCTGTATTTAGTTTTTCAACGGTGCTATTTAACCTTTGTAAATCATCAGATTTTGGTCATTATCTCAGTCTTTTTAGAAGAAGCTATCTCCAAGGGCAAGGATATTTAACACATTAACTAGCTCCCCCAGGCAAGCTGTGTTCCAGGTGTACAGTAATTGACTCCAACCCTCAGCTTGAAGTTTATTTGAACAGGAAGAGAAAAAGTTGTTCTGTGCAGGAAGCAAAATGTCCTGGTGGCTGCAAATACGTTGTGGACAACAGTCCCTCAGGACTGAAGAACCAGCACGAACCTCACCATACTGAAGCACAAGACAGAGACCTTTCCCTTCTTTCCTATTCCTTTCTGTTCCCGCTTTCCTTCTCCAGAATAAGTTCACATAAATATCTACTTGCAATTTAGTATATAAATAAATTAAACCCAACAAACTAAAAGAAAAGGCTACCAAAACATGTATTTCAACTACAAAGCTATTTCTGCACCTGAGAAGAAAAAGGAAGGAATGAACTGTACGAGAGAGATCTGTCAAATGCAGTACTGAAAGGAGCTCAAATGTCACAGTGATGAGGTCAGTGTAGAACTTATGCAAAGCAGAACAAAATGTTAAAAGCTTTTTTTTTTTTTTTTCTTTTCCTGTGGAAGAGAGGACAATAGCCTGGGATGAATTGCTTTTAACAGGAAATTCTTTTTTTTTTTTTCCTTCCCACCATCAAATCCCTATCTATTTAATCTTGCTCCTCCTGACACCTCATCTCTCATTTCCTCTTGCTCTGCTATCTCCTCCAAATTCTTCTTGTCCTGCTTTTTTCCCCCATTCTCTGCCTGAGAATTAACAATCATCTCATCAGTACATTTTGAAAAACTCTATAGTATTTTTTTCCACTAGCTGCTCTTTTTACCTCTTCCGGACATCTTTTTAGAACCTATACCTTTTACTACTGTTTTTTGCATAGATCCTTCAAAATGTGTAATGGTAACCTTGTTGATTATCATTTTTTTCTCTGACAATTTCACTTATGTAAACATTCATATCCATGCAAAGACTGAAAATGAGTTGAAAATTTAATCCGTTTTTTTCCTGCATACCTGAAAAAATGGGTCACGCAACTGCTCAAGGAGACAGTGAGAGATCAGATCGATCAATCAATCAATCAATAAAAGGAAGACAATTTCTAAGAGCAATAAAAAATCCTTTCAACTTCTAAATCACCATTTCTCAAAGGATTTGAGAATACCAGGCTAACACAAACTGGCAATCAGAAGTGCTGAATATGGACAGATTACTTAAAGGCCCAGGGTAAATTAGTAACAGAATCACAAAAATATTCTTGCACCTGTGTACAGTGGGTAACTCTTCAATGAAAAATAGAGTGCATAAAGCCAGAGACGATGAAGGTAGCATGGAGCAATAAGGCAATCAAATTAAGGCCATACAGCTATTACAGAGTGCGCTACTGCAGCAACCATAGACTGAATTTCCCTGTTCCAGACATGTAGGCTACAGTTTCCCAACTGGCCTACATCAAAGCAAAAACAGGTGATCTAACAGGCTTCTCTCTCCTTTCTTCTAAGGCAGCAAATGTTTAGTGTGACTTTGAGCTTTTCCAGCAACAGGCATCTCGTGTGAGGCACCACAAAGGGCAGACAGGACAGGTTGTAATATTCATTTTGATTCACAATAATTTCCAACCAGTTTGATTTGCTGCTGACTTCTAACCTAATTGTGAAGAGATGCATAGAATTAACGGGGGCAAAACTAAACGGCCCTTCCTGAACCAAACCAAGAAGGACCTATCCTTTCCTTATCTGTCCACTGTACTGTGTGGACTTCTCTGCTGGACATTGTCAAGCTTATTCCGCCAAGAGATAAAAAAAAATGCTTGGAATTTTAAGGACTGTGATTTACAAAGAGCAAATCGATATTAAAATATGCAGTGACATTTGGCTAAGCAAGGTTCCTTTAGGGCATATTCCTAGAAAAGGCTGCCAAATAGTTTTTCACAGCGTTATCTCCAGACCAATAAGGTGCTGTTCTAAGCTGTTTGCATTAGAAGGATTAATGAAAGACTAATGCATCAAGAAAAATAGAGTAGTTAACTCATTTGGATTAAGCCATCCTCTTGGATTTATGCTTTTTTCTTTTTCCTTTATTTTTTTTTTTTTTTAAACACTGTGAGGTACTTATTATTCCTCTTTTCTACTGCTTTTAATTTTCAAAGCACTTCAAAACTTAGTGCCTTAAAATGAATTCTTGCTCCTTCCACTTCAGCAGTCACAGGAGCTGGATAACCCACTTTTCTGTATTTGCTGCAGAAACTCCTGCATCTGGACCTGGAACAAAACAGGAAAGACTAAAGGAGCTGTTTCAGTAAGAGGCCATCTCCCAACTCTGGGGTCCCTCCTGTCATTTCCCAGCAATTGATTCAGGTTAATAGGAGGATGCCCAGCTTTCTTTTCAGAGCTCTGTCTGGAGGAAAAGAAGGAACTGGTCTTTTCATTGGTCACTGGTATACTGGCCAGATGCTCTTTTCCATCTCTCACCCTGGTAGCAATGGCCCATAGACTTCAATCCCCAATCCCCAAGACACCACCTGATGGATGGTTTACCATACTAAAGAGGCAAAATCTCCAAATATACAAATAAAACAGGCAAGATGTGCTATACAATGTTTTCAATACTGATTTCAGTATAAACTGGTCAGACTAAAAGGAAAAATAAACTTCTAGGAACAGGCAGACAGATACCAAAAATGATCTATTTTACACAAGCTACTCTGTGTAACTTTTTTTTCAGATTGGTGCATTTTTTAGTTACATCAGTATATAGAAAAAGTGGTAGTTTATTTATGGAAGTGGCGCAATTCAGCTTCCTTGTGATAGGAGATGTGCTAAGCACTGAGAACCCCTGATAGAATCTCATACATTTTACTCCGTAGTTTTCAAAGGGAATCTTTAACCTTCCTAAGTATTGCCTTGCTGAAAATCTAACTAGACTAATTTTGTATTCATGTGATCACCTCATCATGTAATTGCCAGTTCAGATCAGTAAAGAGGAATGCACTGGACTTGAGAACAAAGTATGACGTTGGCGCTTTTATGGCTTGTCAGTTTTTTATCACTTCTGCATTTTACTGCTTGAATCAAACCAATCTCCTTAGATTTTATGATGACAACTTCACTTTATAACCCAGTGAGAGAAAGTTGCTCACATGCTTTGGAAGAAGATCAGAATTATCAAAGCACGTATACCAGGGGGCAGCCTACGTAAGGGACTGGAACATCTCTCGTACGAGGACAGACTGAGCTGGGCCTGTTTTCTCTGGAGAAGAGAAGGCTGAGAGGGGATCTGGTCAATATGTATAAGTACTTTAAGGGTGAATGTAGGGAGGAAGGGGCCAAGCTCTTCTCTGTGGTGGCCAGTGACAGGACAAGGGGCAATGGGCGTAAGTTGCAACACAGGCAGTTCCATCTCCATGTGAGGAAGAACTTCCTCACTGTGAGGGTGACAGAACCCTGGAACAGGCTGCCCAGGGAGGCTGTAGAGTCTCCTTCTCTGGAGGTCTTCTGAACCTGCCTGGATGCCACCCTGTGCCACATGCTCTGGGTGTCCCTGCTGGAGCAGGAAGGTTGGACAGGATGATCTCTAGAGGTCCCTTCCAACCTCAACCAGTCTGGGATTCTGTGATTCTGTAACACAGAGCAGTGACTACTATATTCCTATTCCTCTCTCACAAACATATCATGCAGTGAATCACCAGGCAAATGCAGAATTTTATGGAGCCTCATTTCATATGATTTTACTCCTAAATTTATCCTATGGGGAATAAAGAAACGGATGGTTAGAAATCTTTGTATGTTTCTTCCCATATTGTAAAGCATTAGTACTAAAGATAAATATATATTGGCCAGTGTTTCTGTGTTAAAAAGCCCCTCCTTCACCAATCAAAACTGGGTATGGGCTGTCACAGCCCTTGGCTACAGAGCCTCTGCGCAACCGTAACAAATCACACACTCACATTTTCCTTTCCTAAATCAGGGACAGCAGCTACATGAGCCACAGTAAACGTGGATCTTCAAATGAAGGATAAAAAACCTGATGCATCATATGCAAAGAGCACAATCTGTTAAATATGCCTTGCTTTGCAAATTTATGGCATATTAATCAGCCTGACGGTCACGGAGCTATAAAATGTCATCAACTACTACTGATTTAAGTATTTTCATGGCTCAGAATCCTATTCTACCCGTCTGGCTATGACATAACGAAATGGAGCAGTATTTCATAATCAGTGGGTTTTGAGCTGAACATCATTGAATGTCAATGCCCTCTCTGTTGTTCTGGCATTGTGTTTAAAAGGGAACTTGAGGCACTAAATGATTTAACACTCCTGAAGTGCTGCTGAGCTTGTAAAGTGCATATTGCCTGAATAATTTTATTTAAAATTATTACAAAACGGTGGTGCTCAGAATTACTGACAAGAGTAAGTGATCTGTAACTTGCCTGGCATGAATGACTTGTGATTGACCTAAATCACCATCTTCTTCTGTTTTATTCTTTTATCACAATTTTTTGTCATAAATCTGCCCACTTACTTTACTTTGATAGACACAGTCTTGAATTTCCTGCAGAGATTAACCGTTTTACAAGCACTGATTTGGAGGCAAAGCTAGAAGTCCAGATTTTTTCAGAGCTATGAATCCTGCCATAATGTTTAAATTGTAAGTTGTTAATTCCACTGGATGGTTCTGGTAATCATATGACTCAAAGGCCTTGCCCTGCGAGTGTTGTAGAGACCACTTCCTGCCTGAATCCTGAAGGGGTTTCCTCTGTGAAATGAAAGCTAATGTTTCTGTGGCATTCATTAAGGAAGACTGGTATAAATGCCAGTTTCCTCATTAATTCCCTAACAGCATAAGTTAAGAGACTAGCTCCTCCTGCCTTTGAGAGAAACTCAAATCTACCTTGTACAAATAAGGTAGATGTGGGCAAATCTACCTTATACAAATAAGGTTGATTTAAATCTACCTAGAAATAAGGTAGAGCAGAAGGGCATCTACCAAGATGACTGGTAAGACACTACATGTGCCACCGCTGCGCAGAGGAAGAGCTGAGGTCAGTGCAGAGGTTGGCCGAATGCTGGCCAGGAGGCACAGTGGCTCGGGCCTCCGAGCCACCAGTGGAAACTTGACTTAGGTGAACCAGGAATTAATGTGTTTGTTATTACGTGCAGATGGCATTTACAGACAGCTTATTTTTCCACATGGTACATCCTCTCTGAGCTGACCCATACACCTGCAAGCCTAAATGATGTGTATGTACATCGTTATTACAGGTAATGTAGTGTGTATATTCACTTTTAGCTCTCTGCCCTTCTCTCTGCATGTTTCTCAGATTTTTGTTCACAAGATCTTTCAGTTTGAAAAGAAGTATCTGAATTTATATTTGCACAGTGTTTATCACAGTAGATTTTTCTCTCTTACCACCAGGGTTGTCAAAAAAAACACCAATAATAAATAATAAATAGTAACAAAGAAATGAATTAACATTTTACCCTGCACTGTTTCCCTTCAGATCATCATGGAACATATTTATATTACATGCTAATATCTACACAATCTGCTCTTTCTCCTTTACTGTGACAACTCTGCCGTCTACCATGAACAGCAATATGCTCAGCTAAAACAGCACATGTGTTAGTCATACAAGTTTGCCTGACTTGCTCTTTCCCTGTCCTTTGTTTGTGTGGTTGTTGCACATCAGTATTTTATTCTGTTATAGTTGCAGTATAACATTTTTATAAATTGCAATATAATGAGTGCTTTACTCTACTTTTAAGACATCAGAATCAAGGATGCCCCAGTGAATTAGCAGCTGTGCTGCAATGCAGTCGCAGCACTGTGATAAACATACAATGTTCCACTTAGAACCCATTATTCAACTCATTTGCCATTTGCTGAAACCAGATATGTACAGTAAGCAATAAACAATTCATTTGTTATCTACCACTTGTGCACTTAATTGTTTGGACGCAAAGAAGGCTCACTCGGTGGAAGAAATAAGTAGGGATGAGTATATGCATGTACATACATGTGTGTTCACATACCTGCATGTGATGTCCATAAAAATGCTCATATACTTTTCTCCGGGAATGGTGACAGTGCCAGGCTTCTGAAAAGGGGCAACACTTTCAAGGAAATTATTTGTACCAAAAGCAAAACCGCTCTTAAGAAAAATACAGCAATGAGCATCAACTACTTTATTAAGATCTACTTGACTTCAAAAATGTGATTATATGAACCTGATATACTTAATTTAAATTACAAATAGCCCATTTCTGGGAACCTATTATTCTACTTATATAGCCTTGTGATTGCCCTATAGAAAAAAATGATAGGCCATAATTTGCTTATAGTTTAGAGGCTCTTGATTCTATTTTTCTGCTTTTCAAGCACTTCAATTTGTGCAGCATAGTTCAGGTTCTGCCAGTGTTTCAGTTTATTACAAGCTTTGATTTCTCAAGGGTTTATATTTCAGTTATAAAAATTTACTTCAGAAATTCAGCACACAGAGCATATGCCAGAAAGGAAATAAATAGTAGCGTACTGCCAGCACTGGTGCCTGAAACAAGTCATGCAACTTGTTTACCACTTAGTATTCCAGGAGAGTAAGGACAGACTGCTAGTTTTATCGGTTTTATTTTAAACAGAAGAGGGAAAAAAAAGGAAAATTCCCTACACAATATTTTGCTTTAGCTCTCCAGACAGTTTGTCATGAAATTTTTGACACTTCCTTGAAACAAACTGTTCAGAAGAGAGGGCCAGATTTGATTAATACCTCAACTTGAGCAAATGTTGGAAAACATGTTGAAATTCTTGAAACATGCCATTTTGACATGTTCAAAATGAAGAGTGTCTTTTTTTCAGTTTATAGTAATTTTTCATTTTGAAATGTCAGTTAAAATAAGCTACACGGTTTCCACTCTACCAGGCCAAGTAATAACATCTTCCAACCCTCTTCCTCAAGTTGAAAGTATAGCTCATAATTTTTGCTGGAGGAAATAGTGGGTTGCAGTGGTTGAATGGGGCAGTAAGTGAGAAACAGTGGGAGTGATTGGGGCAGTCTATGTAGATGCAGAGATAGTTCAACTGCAAATAAGAAGGTAGCCCAAAAGCCAAAAGACCTGGTTGTGGATCTTGCCTGTGCCAATGTTGACAAAGCTTAGTAGAAAAAACATCCAATACAGAGAGAAACTGGATTTAGAAGACAGAAATGTGAGATAAAACAGGGAGGAGAAAACAAAATACTCACAAGTGTGAACACTGCTGGGGGGGATCAAACTGTTAGCAAAACAGAAAGGGGAGGGCTGGTCAAAGCTGTATAAGGAAGGAACAAAACCCAAGAAGAGACTGGAAAGAGACAAAGTACTGCAACCTCAAGTGCCATTCCTCAGTGCCATTCTTCAGTCTATGTGTATATCTTAGTTGAAAATTAGAACAGATCCATCTTACTAGAATAAATAAGATGGATTCTCAGAATGTTCTTCAAGGGCTGCAGCTGCAGAACTGAAGCAATAAGTCTATGCAGCCCTAACCACAACCAAGGCTTTGCTTGGAGAGAAATTCCAGGAGGGCAGTTCTGAGTAATCACTCTGGAAAACTGAAACAAGGACCTGGAAAGAAGACATCCTAGCAAGGGCTGTAAAACAGCAGCTGCTGTACAAATATTAAACTATACTAAAATTCCAAAGAGGACGGATACTGGTCATTTAAGAGACTATAGTCTGGACCTATGAAATCATTCTTGTCATGAGCATGTCAGAACACAACCAACGCATTCCAAGATCAGCATGCTTGCACCTGCGTAAATGCACTCAAAAAAAGATGTGTCTCTCCTTGAACTTTATTTTTCACTCAAGGTGCTCTGACTGCTTCAATGAATATCTGCAAGGGCCTTCTGTTAATCTTGTATACAATGAGATTTGGTGGCAGATGGTGCTGAAGAAGAGGGAAGGATTATGGTTGCTGCAAAAATGACAAGTCCTTTCATTGTTTTAACCGTTTACACAGTGCCAGTTATATCATGATTAACCCAGTGCAGGTTTTACAAAAAAACTTCTTGGTTTAAGCAAGATTTTGATAACAAAATAACACAAAAATATCTATGAAAACAAAAACCTGCAATTGGCTTATTTCATTCATTTACCAGAACAAGTCTCTGTTTTATATTCAATGTTAGAGAGACAAAACACCCTGTTGCAAAGGATCAGTCACCACCTGCACAGCTATTATAAAAAATGCTGTTTTATCCAGAGTTTTTTTTTTCTTTACAATGCATGCTACAGACAACCTTCACTCTTATCATTTTAATACAATATAGATACAAATACCGAGTTTAATATAATGAAAGGTTGATGTACCTACCGGTATATAATATTAAGATAACAAGGCAAGATTAATAAGGAAATAAGATTCTTATATACACCATGTAGACCTTACAATAATGAGAGGCTTATTAAATCTTTGAGATGATAGCTGGTTATTTGCCTTCCAGAAGAAAAAGCTTTCTCAGTCATTTGTTCACCATAAAATATACATTAAGCAGAATGTATAACTAACTGTATAAAGATAATAACCTTACATTAGATTATTATCCTTAAAGCATATAGGCTATTTTATTAATGCTTTAATTTACTACCACCTTTCTTTCACCATAAAATTTTGCTCTAATTAGTGCTTGCTCCCTAAGTTTTGCTCAATGCAGTATCCCTGCTGCTTCACCACCTTGTTATACAAGAGATTAGAAAGAAATGCCAAAATGTCACTGCTCAAGTCTCAAGTCTTTTATTTTTTCTGGAATGCTACTTGTTTCTTGTAGCCCTTTTCTTCTTCCTGAATGATCTGCTTACATTTATGTGTGACAGGTAACGCGGGAGTGCTTAGAGCAGGGAAGAGGCATCACGCACGTTCAGTCATGCTTCGGGTGTGCTGTGGCTAGGAAGTAATAAATATTTTAAGCTGTAGCAGAGGGTCTCTGTTGGAATAACCTCTGGTCAGGCACCACAGGCACACATGTGTGCCTCTCTCTTCCCTCTGTGCCTTCTCCATGCTAACGGGCACCATCAGAAAGCTCAAGCCCATTTCACTCTAACTAGTGAAGATACCTACATTATCTGGCCTCTCACTTTCTTTCAGTCCCTTTTCTTATTGACTCTTGTGCTCTTTGTTTCTGCTGTCTTGACTTGATTTTGACTCATGATTTCCCGCTACATTGCTCTGTTCCCATTCTCTGTTCATCTGAACGCCTACGTTTCCTATATAGCTTTCTCCTTTTCTCCTATTCGGAGTTATGGCCAGTATTAACAATTCTAGCGACGTATGCAGCCAATTTAATATATTTCTCTAGGTCTGCTATTACCATCAGATATACATCTTTTCTTTCTACATTTTATTACAATGAATATCCATGACCAGACAAAGGAGTCTGTAATAACATCCTAAACATCTTTGTGGAACCCTAAGTTTTACTAGTGAGCGTGACACTGAATATCTTCACTTACAGGATGTCCTCAAATGTGCATAATTTATTCATGTCCTTGCAGTGAAGAAACAAGCACACAGGTAGATTATGTCTGATAGTGCTAATGCTCTGATGTAGCCCAGAAAAGTGTTTCTGGATCAAGGACAAAGCAAACCACATGAATCAGCATTTACAAATCTGCCCTGGTGGAATTAAACCAAGGTTTTGTCATTTATTTGGATTTGTCCAACAGATAAGCCAGTCAAGCTTTGAAAGCCTATTACAAAATCCACAGTCATTCTATAAAGCTTCTCTGAGAGAGGATTTCTTGAGCTAGGTACCCCTGGTAGGTTCCCGTGGTTTCTGTATACTATATCCAGTTCTATAAAATAAAGCTGAAAGGCAAATAATGAAAGGTTTACCTTCTGCTGAGACAATTCAGAAAATGATCACGTTCCAAGTTTCAGAGGAAAATGTTTCAAGGTTGGAAAAATTATTTCTAACTCTCTTCAATGATCACTGCAACAACTGCAAATTTCTGTGTTTCATGGCAAGATAATTTTTGTGGTGTAAATTAAACTCTTGCTCTCTAGTGCTCAGATGCTGAGCTTGGAAATCAAGTCATACTAATTGCACACTGTGGCATGGGATAGCACATCTTTTGGTATTAAATCATGCAACGAATTGTATTTAAAATAGCAATAGATGAATCAAGATCTGTTAGGTAGTCTGCACTTTATTAGACACTCACAATCCTAAGTCTGATTGCAAGATTTCCACTTATAAAATGAGAGATTTGACCAAGCCACATCAACCCCACTTAAGATTTTCTCATTAGTTGAGTCAGTCTCTCATTAGTTGAGTCAGTCTAAAATGTATGAGAAGTTTAAAGTTTCAAATTACAATTATGGGAAACTAAGATTTAATAACTAGACATTAGTATTTCTCTAACACTTCAAAACAAAATATGAGCAATAAAAAGTGAAACGAATGTGAAAGCAGAAAACTGCATGGTTTTCTGCTCCGATCTATCAGATACTGCATTGAACTTAATAAACAATCTTTAAAATGTGAGTCACATCTTCAAATTGCTATTAGCAGTACTCACAATTAATGTCTCCTGATAGCTCACAAGAGAGTGCTCCTCAATTGCTTTTTTTTTTTTGGCCTAAAAAGAAAGTCTTCAAAGTCTTAGCCATTTATCTGTGAATCATGGTTCTTAATTATTTAAATAGACAATATATTCCCTTAAGCTACATGGTAAGCAGGCAGGTGCTCTCTCTTGCACACCAAGCCATAGCGAAGGACTGGTGTGTGACTTGCTTCTGTGAGAGAGGAATCACTTCTGCGACCAGACACACAGTCAGAACTCTGGGATGAGGACATCCGAGCAACGTGGCACCAAGGAATCAATGGGCCAAGCTAGGTTTAAGTAACAAACTTAATTACTCAACAGGTTGAAAGAGGGGTGAAGAGCTGGCACCCCAAGTAAAAGACGAATGGGTTCTTATCACACAAATCAAAGCATATTTTGAAAAGCTTAATTGGGGGAATATCAAAACAAAAATCAGTTCAGAGAGAGTTTTGTAGCAGTGTTTAATGGCAACAGGTCCACGCTGAAACTCTTATCCTTACTAGGGATTTATTGGATTTATATTATTTTAAAAATAAGAGTTTAGGTATCTTCCAAAGGACTATTTACCCTAAATTTCTCTCTTCCTTCAGAAGCATTTTTCCTCTTTTCCTCTTCCTCTTTATTCATTTCATTACATTTTGGTAGTGATGGTCGTAGGGAGTGGGTATTCTCATTTGAACAAGAACACCATTGCTCCATAAAGTAAGTCGAAGTAGTACAGAAGCTACCAAGAGCTTTAGAGCTATCAAGTGGGTCCTGAGGACATGGTTTCCTTCTGTTTATCCCTCTGTGTAGTACTGTGTATCTATGCAAAATACCTGATAGGCAACAGTAGAGAACTGGGGAGAACTAACTGGTATTCTTTGGTAGCAAAGCCAGCTCAAGAAATGAGTATTTTTTATTCTTCCCTGCCTGCTATGGCCTTCACGCTACTTTTTTTAATTATTTTTTTTAATAGACAGTTATTTAAGTCGATTGTATTTCAGTGATCTTGTTTAAAATTTGATCCTTCACACTCTTCAGCATCGCTAAGGAAGTCCAGAACTGCAGGAGTAGAAATGAGTTGTAGAGATTTTGTAAATCAGCTTTGCCACCAAAGAAAACATATCTTGTAACTACAGTATCAGGTTCCTGATTTTCAAATATGATAATGTGGCAGAGATCATGTTAGTCTGATTCTCTTGTGAGCTACCTCCTTTCATTTTACTAAGAGCCTCTTAGCAGTTCTGGATCCTCCCAGCACTGTCAAGCACATTAAAGCTGAAACTCACAACATGTTACAGATCAGAGGAGATAAATCAGCTACCGAAACCTGCTTGAAGTTTGTAAGCTACTGAGAAGGATCTTTATAGTTAAGTCACCAGAGTTGCGAAGATAGGTCACATTTAAATTAGGAACTAATACATTATTTATATTGGAGAGACTGTAACTCAGAAATCACAGCTACAAACAGGAGAAAGGTCTATGCAAGAGCACAGGAATTATACTGCAATTTTTGTGGCTACAAAGATAAATTATTTCGGAGCAATATATAGCATAAATAGTGCTGCCACACAAATAAGTTATCCCTGAATTATAGGGGAACAGCAGAAAATGCCACAAATTTCAGTGAAAAAGTGTGGTTTACAAGGTAATGACAGTTCTTACAGACAGAAGAATGCATGGTTCCCAGTAGGTTACAAACTACAATTTAATCCAAAAGCTTCATTGACAAAACTTACTGCTAGAATTCTGAAGTAAAAAAGGGCCATAAAAACACATAAAAGAAACACTAGGTATTACCAAGTTTAAATTGGAAATCTATGACTTAGGAAGAGGAAGTGTATCATGCACAAGATGGAAAAAGAATACTAGCAAACACACAATCCAGAGAAAGGCAGATAACAAAGTGAAATAAAGAATTTTGCTTTAAAAAAAGGTTCTCCTTTTATGTCAAACTTATGCTGAGATTCTATCCACATTTCCCCATTAGGGGCACATGCAGTGTGTGTTTATCTGGCTTAAAATACATGGAAAACAGTCCCTGCACACAGTGGGTTGCACAGGGGATCTTTCCAACCCTACTTTCCCTAAAAATCTGTCATCTTCAATATGGACCCCAGGAACAGGCAAGCAAACAGACAAGTGGCATTGCTTTTCAGGTTCACTTTTAAAAAACATGAGTACACAAGTATTTACATCAACTGATATTGCATCTCAGATCCAGTAACATTCCCAAGCTTCACTAATACTTTTATTTGGAAAGGCACGTTGCTGGGCAAACATTATGCCAAATATCACCCCATTGCTTGCTGTGATTGCTTCCCATTGAACATGAAATGTATCTGTACATGGTTTTTTTTGCATCGCGATATTAAAAATGGCAAACTTCATAATCAGAGATTAGTTGTTTCTTTTCAGCAAATATGTTCAACTGCCTATTTGCAGCACAGAAACTGTCAGCTCAAATAGAGGGGAAAGCAAAAGTGAGAAACAAAGTTAATGCAGGAATTTGAATCAGACTTTCAAAACCGTTCCTACAGATGTCAAGATGGTCACAAGAGTTTACTGGGTTCACAGCGTAAGTGAAATTTGTCCCTTCTGCATGTTTTTCCCTGAGTAAATTCACCGATGAATTTTAAGACATGGTAAGACTTACAATTATTTTCCTCACAGACTAGAAAAAGGGTTATTTCTCTCTGCAGGGAGGCACTCAGAGGGTCTCCAAGCTGACAGAATATGTGAACCTGCTAGCAATGGATGGGTCTCTTGCGGCCTAAGATTCCTATTAGAATAATTTTATCCACAACAATTATCCACACAGCCATAACAAGGCTAGTGTTTGTTAATCCTGGGGCTACCCAACGCTCAGCCATGAGATCCCAGAGCTTGCATCAAGACTCCTATTTTAATCCTGTCATTTAATTGAATGAAAACAATGCCAAATATTTTTAGTCAAATCCAAGATGTGCAGCTTCAACTGAAGCTGCAGATAACAAAAATTTGAGACAGGAAGGGCTGTGAACAAGTAAAAGGCACATGGGGAAATAAATCTGGCATGTACTGGAGGCAGGACACACAGCTTAGCTATGCTATCCTCACAGCAAACACCACAAGATTATTAGCAGCCAGCAGAGATGACTACCTGAGTTTTATTACTCACAAGGAACATTAAAGATAAGTGAAAAGATAAGTGAACATATGCTTTAAAATGTCAGTGTCTCATTCTGACCTATTCTTAGACTGTTGTATTTTGTTACTCTTAGATGCTAATACATTTTAATTTCTTCAACATTCTACAACCCAACAGTCATAACAGAGAGCTACAGTGTAGACAGAGTCAAAGGATCTTGCATCAGTGTGAGAGAATTGCTCGAGAAAGGGGAAATTAGAGAAAAACAACAGAAGTTTTGGCATTACAAAGGTTTGTTTGAGGTGAGAGACAGTTACCACTTCTGGGACGCTTGGTATGTATGGAACCTACTTCTCCACGGTGCCCTTGGCAACACAATCTGCCCTCCCAGCACCCACTAACGAGAGTGAACGAAGAGGGGAGCAGAATGGAGAAACCGCGGCCAAACTCTGCTGGACTCCCTGCGGAGGCAGCAACCTGATGGTGCCTGCAGCTGATGAGTGAACGGAGGGAGGAGCGGAGCGAAGACTCCGCGGCCAAACTCTGCTGCACCCCCTGCAGAGGCGGCAGCCTGGCCGTCCCACACAGCTCATCAGCCACCCAGTACGACAGGATGTCTGGTGCTGGGCCAACGGAGCTGGCAGATCCGTCCCTTGTGATGGACTTGGCTCAAACTTCTCCTCATTCTAATCTCATTATAATACCAATACATAACTCATCCCAAAAGTTACCTTCTTCCAAGGAACGACCTCTCCTCACTGAGCATGCTCTATAGACTTTTGATTAACTCGAGAGACTTTTAAAACTAATCAATAACAAAAGTATGCATGACTAGAGTCACTCAAGCTCCACCTCAATGTATAAGAAAATACAAAAAAGGTGAACTAAGGAAGATAGTAAGTAGGAAGGAGGAAAGAAGGAAGGAAGAAGGAAAAAGGAAGAAGGGAAGGAGAAATGTTGCATTTGAATAAATGCTGCTGTTTGTGAAGCTGATTCATCATTTTGCAGGTGATCGTACCTACAGACAGCAGCTTGTTTGTAAACCTCACACTGCCAGTGTCGGGCCTACAGCTGATCATGCTATTTGTGAACCCGACTCGCTGTTTTGAAGGCGACTGGACCTACAGTCGACAGGCTGTTTGTGAACCTGGTACTGCCAGAGTCAGGCCTACAGTTACCCCAGTGTTTGGTATCCCTATTAAATGTGAGTCCAGCTGTCCCCAATCCCTCTAACCTTTGAGGATCGACCGGAATGAAAGGGGATTCATCTCTTACCAAATTTCCGTCCCCCCATCAAACTGCAACAACCATTTTTCAAATACACTCTTCTACTAAAATCCGGGCCTAGAGCCTGATTCACAGACAGAGGCTTTATTTCCCTGCACAGCTCTCACCAGGCTCTCTAGCCTGAGGATGTTTGCTGGCCATGCTGGTGCTCCTCCAGCTGGTCCTGCTGCTCCAGGTCCGGGTGCTCCTTGTCCTGGTCCTGTGGGCAGGACTGGGGAGCGAGTCCCAAGAGGGAGGGCTTCCACTCAAAGCTCTGGCAATGGTCCCATTCCCCACTGCAGCACCGGATGGGGCCCCCTCTGTCACCTCCCTGACATGGGCCACCCGCAAACAGCCGCAGGGAGGCTGTGCCACGCACACCGTCACCATTGCCACACGTGCCCGCACAAAGGGCAGGCCACATCCATTCCACCCTTGGTAAACTGAAAGCTCTGTACTATTTGCCCATGCTCCTCCCTCGTCTGTTTTTTGTCCAAAAAGACTTGCATACTGGCAAACTAAAAATATCGTTGGTTTGATATTTAAACCCGAAGTATCCCTACTGCAAAGTAGAGTCTTTTTTTTTTTTTTTTTGGATGTATAACTATAGGAAGACCTTGAAGAAAAAAATCAAAAAAATCTGCTTCCTTCTTTCTAGTCTATCTTTCCATGAGGAAAGAAACAGTTCACCTCATTAATGTCTGCTTTTAAAAAGGTTGAGGCCATTACATTTGAGCACATCACACAGAATACAAGAACAGAAATAAATAAGTATCGTAGCACCACACCCTATTTTTTATTATGAGTATTCTTATTAATCACAACTCCTTTGCAACATTTTCTACATTTAGGATAAGATAGTGCAATGCAGGGTTTGAGACTTATCCACAGAACTTGAAAAAGCAGAAACATATTAGAGTTTTCTGCATGAATTTCTGATCATATAACTACACTTAATTTCTATCTTTGCATTAATTTCTATCCCTTTAAAAGAAGCAAGAAGCTGAAAATGCACTGTGTCTATAATTACTTTAAGCCACTGAAATCATACTAAATACTATACTCAGTAGGGAAAATTAACTAGCTCCTTAAAAAATTCCCTTTTCCATTACAAAAGAAATCATAATGTGGTGGAGCCATTTCTGTGACAGCTCAGAAGTGTCACAGAATTACACATTACACACAAGACCCTGCAGCAAGAAGCAATCTCAGATAACTTCTCTCCAGGAGGATGATTAGTTCAGACATGCTGAGGAAGCAAGAGGATGCCAGGATTGATGGGCCTTGGTACCGTCTGCAGCTCTGGAGGAGGAGGAGGCAAAAAAACAAGCTACTAACTACAGGTGATTTTCTGTAGGATGAAACAAGACTGGCAAACTCTCAGTACGTATATCTACACCACCAATCATCCTCTCCTAGCTCCCTCCTTCTGCAGCAGGTTAGCCAGAGGACAACATAGCATAGCTCTCATGGATGCTGGTTACTCTCATCATGAGAGATTTTCTTCTCCTTTGATGGAAGGATAAGGATTAGATCCAAACTGATTTGGATGGAGTTGTGAAAACAAATACCAGGACAACAGATGGTACCTCCTCTAGTTAAATTTCATGCTCTTTCATTCTGATCTAAAGAGTGCTGGGAAGTTGCTTCTAAGTATGTATCAGGTAGACCTTGGCCTCTTTAGCTCAAAATCATCATGAGAATTTTGAGGACAACATTAATGTTGACAAATGCCTCCCATTCTAGAGCACCGGAATATTCCTTGTGCCAAAAATATTTTCTGAGAGATCTCTCATGTCAACTTTTGGTTTACTGGACAAATAAAAATAAAGGTGGATGTGACTGATTAGCTCTATATCTTCCTTTAAAAATGCACTCCCTGGCTGAATGGAAACTAGGAGATCAAACTGTGGATGACATTTGTAATGGTGATGATGAAATATCCAGCATGGCAGACAGAAACTAGGAAAGAATGCACATCTGACTCACCATAGAACAAGTAGAGAGCGCAGCACAACAGTCAGGCAGCAAGATCAAGACAAAAAGAAGTCCTCCTCACACTACTCAGTTGTAGTGTGCGAACTACTCACATTACATTGGATTTCAAGGGGGTAAAGACAAGAAACAGGTTCCAAACAGAGTGAAAAAGATCAGAGAAGATAAACTGAGATGCAGATTTTGGTTCATGAATTTCTTAAACTATTGATGATGTGAAAGTAGATCAGGCAAATAATATCCTGCTACTTGAACGTTTTTTCTGATTACCTGTGGGATACCACTGTTGTAGCCTCTCATTACGACCTGCTCTGCTGTTGGTGGGCACAGCCTCAGAAATACCCTTTGAGCAAACGGCCAGAATTGACCATAGTAAACTTCAGGTCATGGGATATGACTTTTTTGATCAGTCAAAAACTTAACTAAACATTAGATGATTTAAAAAAAAAAAAGCAACAACAATAAACAGCAAACATAAGTTACTGGTTATTTTCCAAACCTTTCTGAGGAATGTCGTTTAATTACATTCTAAGTTGGTAGAAAGAGATCTGTTACTGAGATGAAGGGTGCCTCTGCAAAGCTTTACATGCGCAATTACATTTATTTTTGCCTTTCGATCCAAAATATAAGGCAACAGTCTCAAACTGATGTCATTACTAACCTGCTTGTCTATTAGTAACTGCCCTCAACAAAGAAAGCCATAGAACTAGAGTTTGAAGAAGTTTATGGTTCATTAAGTACTTATATTTCCTAGAATTTTCCTTGAGTTTTTATGGTTCAGCAAGCACACTACCAGCTGCCAAAATGCTTTCAGATTCCCCTTAATAGAACTGTCGGCAGAGTTTTAACATGTGAAAATTGCTTGGTTCCTTAAATGTTCTATGCCATAATAATTCAGTTGGCAGCTGGCACATTTTTTAAAAAATACATTGAGCACTTCCCACTGAAAAGAGAGTAAAAGTGCATTATTTGTACCCTACCTTCACCTCCCTTCACAGCGAACTGTTTTTCTTCCCATGAAAAGAGAGCCTCTAACAAGACCCTGTACCTTCTCCTCATCACAGGAAGGTGAAAGAAGAATAAGCAAGAGCCTCACATAATTCACCAGAGGTGTGATGGAGCAGACAGCACAGGCACAGAAAACAAGTAAGTGCAAGGCTGCAAGAATAAAAGTGCTATTTCATTGTATTGGAGACTGCCGCCAGGTCAGAGAGGGACAGAATAAACTCTATCAGATTTGACTAAGAAGAGGAATTAAAGGCCTTGGAAAAGACTCAGTGTGACACAACTCCCTCCCCCTCTTTATTTATTTTTTTTTAAGCATTTGGTACTGTCTTCTGGATGCTCTGGATTCCCTTTGCCTTCCATGAAGCATGTAAGATGATGGGAATTCAGAGCAGGAGTCTAGACACGGTTTACACCGACTGCAGTGAAAAACTAGAGAAACGATGTGTTTTTAATTCTGTGGTGTGAAAATGTACCTCTCCCTGCATGGATTGCCAAAAGCTTTAGCTGAAATGGAAGGAGACCACGATGGAACCATGGGGGATGAATTACAGGCAAGTTTTGTAAAACTTCCCTTATTGCACACAGCCTGCCTGACAAATGCCAACATGTAAGTTCATAAGAATTTAATATCTTCTTCTCTCATCTAAGACAGTCTTTCAGGAATTTCAGTCACTGAAAATCAATACATACTAGCGAGTGCCAGTCTGCTCAATACCAGTAGTGTTAAAAATGACTCAAGAGATGAAAAAAAGTTTTAAAATGTGAGAAAGAGCATTGTATATGGACAGTACGTACTATCTCAAGGGTGGAACACAGAAGGTATTACCATGTTAATGACATTTAGAAATAAAATGAGTGAAAATCAGAAGGATCAGAAGGACTGGTGAAATTCAGAGGATCAGGTAGATTTTACCACGGAGAGGAAGAGAATATGTACATCATATATTTCTCATCTGTGAATACAGAATAGGCTGGGTAGAACAAGAGAGATCATGCAGTGCAGATGTGATATGTACAATTTTTAAATAATAACAAGAGAAATAGAAGATTATATATCTTTCAGTGGAACTGAAGATGATGAAATCTGGATGTTTTATCATCAACATTAGAAATGTCATCCACAGCTTATCAGCGTTAATTTGAACATAAAGCTATGACGCACTTGGTGCCTAACGGCACCAAGATCATTATGAAGACAGATGTTGGGCTCAGGGCACATTTAATTAGATTAGCTAGCTACATTACTGAGTGAGTTACTATTTCTACTTGCTCTGACTAACAAATGGCTTTAAAATGTTGTTAACCACCCATTCTTTTTCACATTGCTTTTAGGAAATGCTGCACTCATTTGTAATCCCCTACTACATACATCCCTTAACTTAGGCACTAGAATCCAGCCTTTAAATAGGCTTAGTAATAGCAAATGTGGAAAGGATAGGGAAAGATGTCTCAAAATCAGGCTGCAGTCCCATTAAGATTAAAAATAAGGGACAGAACTGCTTTGTTCATGATAAATTTTTGCAGAGAATATGCTTAGCAATTATCTTCAGGAAAGATGATGGTAAATTCTAGCTATAGAGCACAGAAATTTCCATTTCCTTGATGCTGCTTTTCATCTATTTACATACTTACCTGTTTCGCTACCTTTAATTAGACATTTGCAAATATAACTCAGAACATAATGTTTCCATGGTGGGTTAGACCAAAGGTCCACCTGGTGCAGAATCCTACCTCCTGCAGTGGCTGCTTGCACTGCTCTGCTATGAGAAATAGATACGACAGGAAGGGCAGGGAACAGAGTCACCACTTCCTTGACCTCTCTGTCCCTTTTCTAACACTGACACTTTCATCACTGAAGGCAGTCACAAGAATTTTTGGAGATGATTCTCACTCAAGTACATGACATCATGCAGTTCCTGGACATTTTCATCCTTTTTGACTTTAGGAGAAGCTTGTCCCATGTAAAACAGCAAGGGGCAGGAAAACACTGCTTGGTGTGAGGCAGCCATGCTCGTCAGCAGTTCTGCCAGCACTCCTCTGGGTTTCAAGCAGCGCTTTTTCATCCCCATGTCAGAAAAACAGATAAGGCTAATGGGTGATGTATTTTCCTACGCATCTTTTTCAGCCTGGCAATATTCCCTTTGAAATATGGAACAGACTCTCCCAAGTCATACAAATAATAGTCTACCAGAGACCTTCAAAAAGGTGGTGGATGCCCTTGCCTTTGGCTATATTTTCTTGACTGTGTCAGATAGGAACAAAAAGGATTGCTCTGTAAAATAGGTGATTAAAACAAAACCAAAAGCAAAAACTACTACCACCATCATGGCTCTTCTGTGAAGAGCAATGAAACAGTCTGAAACTCATGGACCTAGATGATAATTCAAGCAATGACCTAGAAAGGGTAATGCACAAAAATTGCAGCCATTGCCATACATACTTTTGTAAACTTTATGTGCAGTTTTGCATCAGATGCAGGCAGGTTTATTCTTTTCAGTTTTTCTCTTGATATTTGAAGACCTGATAAGTACTACTAGAAAGTAATTATTGTTGTTTAATCTTGTTTTGATCCTAGGGCAGGGTAGCACAGCATTAATTTCCATGAGGAAATTTTCTCACTCTCTTTTCGACCTTCATTTCTTACTCTATATTGTTAGGGATGCCATCTTTATCAATATCTTTAACCAAGAAATGCTTTTAGAGCTGTTAATTTAGGACTATGATTAAGCAACTTAGCTTTGCCAGGAAGCTTTTCTAGTCTTTTTATCAATAGATTTTGTCCAGGTCCCTAGATAAGAAGAAATCAGAAAAAGTCCTGAGTAGGGAGAACATAGCAGAGATTGAAGTTTATTCTAAAAAATGCATTGTAATTCCACTTTAAAAAACCGTCAGCCTTATTGCTTGTTTGTTTCCTTTCCTCCCAATGGCCTAACAACTCAATATAAGTCCACAACAAAACTGCAGGACCATACCCATTGAAGGTAATCTCAGATCTTTCTAGTTAGAGCAGATTTTCTCCTCATTTTTGCTTGTATTATACTACTAACTTGAATGGAGTTATCCCACATTATTCGAGAAGCGAATCTGCTTCTCGTGATTATATCAACATTTTTTACTCCAGACACTGGCAGGATTTTCTAATTGTCAAGTTAAACAAATAGTAAAGTAGGATTTGTTTTTCCCCAGATGCATCTGCTATGAAGCTTCTGAAAAGATAGCAATTTCATTCAGGATGATGAGGAATCATTTATAAATGAATTAAAAAATCTTAATTGTGCTGAAAGACTAGTTATTTTACACTTCCAAAACCTTAACTTGCTCATATGACCTTTAGATTACAAAAGAAGAGTAAAATAGAAGGATATGTAATTTTCACACCATAGTATTTGAGAAAATCCTATTTTTGAAGGCAGATGAAGAGAATCAGGCCGTGATTTTTAAACATACGAACTTACAGTTCTTCTTGACTTTAGGTGGGATTACAACCGCTCAGTGCATTTGAACAAGGTGGCTCTCAAGACTTAATTAGTTAAAATACATATTTGAAATAAACCTTATCCATTACTAAAATGTTTAATATTAAAATTTAAGATGAATCCAATTTGCTAGTAGGATAGGAAAAAATTTTGAATGGCTAGACAAAGTCATAAATGTAACAAAGCTGAACAGTAAGGGCTTAAAACAGAGTTGAAAGTATTTCTTAAAAGTAAAGCTAGTATCAGTTGCACTGTGAGTGGTGTTCTGTTTACTTGGAATATACCTTAGAATCTACCTCTGAGTATTTTGGTCATTACTCAACATAATCATAATCTTCATTTTAAGGAATGCAGTAAATGCATTCATTGCACTATATGACAAGAAGACAGCTTTGAACTGGATATGAATTCTCAATCATGATTCATATAACATAGAACTTAACAACACATGATAGAATGTGACAGAATTTATGTAAATTAATGAAACACAGAAGTAACTGTAAACAGACCATATGGCGAATATGATGTGCTTCTATGAGAGGTCTGAATAGATGAACAAAAATATATAACAAAGAATATCTGAAAAGAATAATCAACAATATAGGATTTATATATGTATGAGCCTAGTAGCATAAAATTTGTATTTTCAGAGTAAACAGCCTGAAGATGAGCACTGTTACATGTACATGAACACTGGACATGGTTAGGAGCCATGGTTCCTGTGGTTGGGTTTCTGACTCTGCTTTGAAGCCTTGTAATCCCTATGTATTAACAAAGGGATTTGTATTAACAAAGGCTGCTTCTGTAAATTTGAATTCTATTGGAATCTATTTGAATATGGCAATTCTGTTTCAAACAACACTGAACTAGAATGACTCTGCTAAACGCCTTGGGAGAGGAGTGAGGAAACATGTGCCTCCCACCTTGCTAACCCTTTGCTCTCCAGGAGACCCAACACAGCTGAGGAGATCGAGACCTTTCACTGTGGGTCTTCACTAGACAGAGAAGGCTGCAACCCCATGAAGAAGTTGTGATGGAGGGTTTCGCCTCTTCAAGGGAACACAGAGCTCTTCATCTCTCAGGCAAAGGCAGCCTGGTCCCATCAGAAGCTCTGCTTAAATGGCAGGTCAGAGACCAAGGCATCACTCAGTGGAGGCTGGGTAACGAGGAAGGGGAGTCCGGCCTAGATACTGTAATTAAGAGCTAGCGCTGACGTGACTGCTGGACTTCAGCACTGATCCAGTCCCCGTGCCCCTGCTCTGTTCTGGCTTCTGCTGGGAAGCAGCATGGGCAGGCAGAGTGAAGCTGCTCTGTAGAAAGGGGACAAGATTGAAAGAGAAAAGAGGAGGTTGTGATGACAGAGTGAGCAGGGCTGGATCCCAGACTCCTTGAAGGATCCCAAGATGGACCAGGCAAGAGCAGGATTGCTGGTGAGTAAATTTTGGCATACATGAGTGAAAGCTGCCGTTAGACCACTGGATATTGTCTATAGTGAGACCACTAGCTGCTAAAGAAACTGAATCCATTCCTCTAATCCCTTGTATATAGGTAACATTTAGTCAGGCAACCGTCAGTTGTTGGTAAATACTCCCTGTTTGAAACCTTGCTATTGAAGATCACAGCAAAGAGATGAACAAAGGTTCTCAAGCAGAGAGAAAACAGCTTCACAAGAAAACATACAGACAACTGTGGTTTTGTATCAACTAACCTCCAGGATATGCTTTGCTTCAAATACAGTCAAAAAGAACATTTTCATGAGCTTCTCAGAATTATGCATAAAAATGTTACCTTAAGTCCAGGATTCAGTTCACACGGGACTCAGAAAAAAAATTCAAGTACTTCCTAAGAGAAGAAATGGGCAAAACAATGAAATCTTGAGCTCAGTGAGGTCAATAAGACCAGAATTTGCTGAGCATGTATCAGCTTCCCTATCTTTTCACTTTTAGCTAACATAATTAACATAATTCATTCACCATTATCTGTCACTGTTTGGTTTCTTGCATAAAAGTCCTACTGTTTTTATAATAGGCTGAAATTGTTTCATACAGTTAAATACCAACAAGGACCAAACAGAAAGGTCATAATATTATTTGGATAAGGTTGTTTTTCCCTTAGCGACTGTAAGTAGGGAAGTACTTCACCACTTCATTTTAAAAACAAACGCAGTAATCCATGTGTTTAATAGTTTTCACAGCTCTTAGGTTATGTTAAACAACAACGATCAGCCAGTGATCTAGTTCACCCTGATAAATCCTGTTCATTTTTTTTCCTTCTGTTTTAACAGAGTTTTGTGGATATTAAAATTGTCACTAGCTACCCCTAGGCAGTTTCAAAATACCCAGAGGCATGTTGCTTAGTTGTAGCTTGAGGGTTTTAAAGAAAGTAAACAGAGCTGCAAGATCTCTAATATGTATAGAGAAAAAAAAAATCTGTCACTGCGAGGTACTTCAATCTGCGAGACATATGCTGGAGGTCTCTTGCTGCCACAAGTAAAACAGCCTTAATGTTCCTAAGGATTCTGCACACACATTCCTAACAGAAACACATTGCTCGAGGCAGTGAGACAGTAGTTTGAAAGCTAAATGTATCCCTGGACTGAACCTGATGTTTTTTCCCTATGATTATAGCGTGATTCCATGTGTTGCTACCAAAAGGATATAGCCCCAACTGTAGTATAAGCAGGCACTGAGACTTAATATGGTCTGTTTTCCATGCATGTAAGTATGAGCACACCTAAATGAGAAGCACTGGTACTGCAAGATTTTCTAGGCTAAGTGGAAAGGGCTGGACTGCTTCCTGCATCCCGGATCATTCAGGGAGGATGGAGAGAACACAAGCCATCCTCATCAGAGTTAGAGAAGGTATATTGAGGCAAACCACAACTATACTGAGCATATGACACTAGAGCAGAAAGCTAAAACTAAAACAAAAAGTAGAAAAAATGTGTATTGAATCATCATTATTCTTTAGGATCTATGCATGATCATATACTTATGTTACAACAATAACAAGGTATTTTCTGTCCATTAATAGCTTCAGTGATATGAAGCAACAATTATTACAGAGATCATTAAGATTTTTTTTTGGTAAATTGCATCCAAGAGCTTTAAAAGAATTGGCTGAGAAGTCATCAAACTGTTAATGGTAATTTTAAAGAAATATTAAAACTGCACAGGAGATCTGGAAAAGAGCCAGTATTAGGTCAGTATTTGAAAAGGGTAATTGAGATGACCTGAGAAACGAGAGGCAGCTGAGCCTGAAATAAATCCTATCAGAAGGATAGCAATATAAATATGAGATAAATTCAAACTTAATACTGATAATATTCTAATCAATATAGCTCATGAAACACCCAACAAGCTTCATACACTAAAAACTATTTGAGAAGTGAACACATCATCATAATATAAGGTCAACCTTTAGCTTAGTTACATGGGATATCTTTTAAGAAAAGGACTGAAGTCACTATTCAAATGTTTCTATGAGACCCGAGCAACAGAGAGAGAAGATCTCTGTTTCTATGAAAGATCTGTTATCTGTTTTGATGTTGATCATTAATAAATTCCCAAGTGCTCTGCTAGAAAAGAGGATCATTTTCTTTGGGGATTATAACTCAAATAGGGCTTTAGTAAAGCAACATATAAAACCAACAAGTGATGACAGAGCTCATGGAGTGGAAAAGAGATCTGTGTTTCCCTTTGTCAGTTTGCTATCAAGTGATGTAACAGCAGCAGTTGTAAACCGAAGTTCATGAAGTTCCTGGAAACATTCATTACGCAGAAGTGTTGTTTATAATTTTTTATGGCTCCATGAGTGTCTTTCAAATGATAAATAAAAACTGGAAAAGGATGCCATGAAAACTGACCTAGGATTCTTGGTAAAATAAGTACACCTGAACAAATCCTAATTTAAAAGAGACAGTAGAAGAGCAACTCCCTGAAAATACAGAAGGCCATTTATGACTTGAAATCATTATGTTAAGGTCTTTTTTTTTAAGATTTAAGGGAAAATGTATGATTGTTGAAGAATTCATTTCATAAGATATTTTATCTTCTGTAATGCAAGGCAGTTTGGCTGAATGACCTTAATGGTCCTTCTATCCACAATCTATGAGGATCACAGCAAGTCACTTAAATTATTTGCAAATCCAAGGAGATCTGTGTTGGAAAATTTAGAAAGAAGATGTTATATCCTGAATTAACAGTGTTCCTATTCAGGTTTTGAAGGCCAAGGTGCAAAATCTTAGAACACAGAAGGATCATGCATCAGCATGTGTATCAGATTGCTAGACATCAAAATACGTTTTCTGGTAACCAGTCACTCACTGCTCTCAAAATCTGTAAGGTAATTGAAAGAATAATTTTCTTAAGGTACAAAAGAGCCAGGCACTGTAAACTACAAATGGCAACTGTGTTACTTTTCATTTTATTAAAAGTTATATTCTTGCTGTATTCAGAGATCCCATGGAGATATCTGTGTATGTTTCTATGGGAGACTTCTATCATCATTTTTCCCCCTTGAAATAGTATCATCAGTACATTTTAGCAGACAGCATTTCATGTAACTGTATGAACTACATCAGTATAGCACAAAGGAATCAGACAGAGTGAAAGGCCTGAAAAAAAGAGAATGTGAAAAGAGAATAATGACCGAGAGGATGAGTGGGTTATGTGATCAGTACCTGTGAAAACATATATTTTTTCATGTTCTAAGCACAAATCTAAAAGGAAACAATGAGAAAAAAGCATAAACCACTTTCATTTGGCACTTATATTTAGAAATCCTGTTTTATGAAATGGTAA
Source organism: Nothoprocta perdicaria (assembly GCF_003342845.1). Classification (NCBI taxonomy): domain Eukaryota; kingdom Metazoa; phylum Chordata; class Aves; order Tinamiformes; family Tinamidae; genus Nothoprocta; species Nothoprocta perdicaria. The sequence goes on along the minus strand of NW_020454439.1, from coordinate 125,018 downwards.
TGAAATGGCTGGGACCTTGCAAAAACAGATGCATAGCCTAAGTGTAACACTTTCGGTATTTCTATTAACATCTGCCTTTATTCAATATTTGTTGAATGTCATTCCAAAAATCATGACAAATACATATCATATAAAAGTAGTGAAATATCACTATTTGGTTATTCTCATTTCTTCCAATCATTTTTGGTTACAAAAACCTTTTAAAAAGTTAATTTATTCCACACTGCTGCTGGCCTTTCCACCTGATCTCTATTGAAAGGCTGTTCCCTCTAAAACTGAACTGGCCTAAATCTACTCTACTATTTTATTCTCTTTTTATTTACCATAAAATTACACTCTGAATTTTTTCTCTGCTCACAGTTCATTCCTCCAGCAATCACAAATACTTTATGACCACGGTTCACATAATCAAACTAGCCATTAGAAGCATATTCAAACCACAAGAGAAAACAATTTGCAGCCTCTTCCAACAAACATCTCCACTCTCTGGTGGTGGCACCTTCCTTTTCTGCCACTGGAATGCTCTTGAGGGTTAAAGCAGCCTGTTGTGTCCTACTCCAGTGGCAGACTGCTCTATTTTTTGAGATTACAGTAGGTGATCTAAAGGGTCTATCTGGATAAAAGAGGTTTCTTATCCTTAAATGTCAGTGCAGGGGCTCCTGAAGGCCTGCTTTCTTGCTGCAGTATTCACAAGCTCTCCATGTGCTCTGCCCAACTGCAAATTTAATACGACCTACAGAGATGTACAGAGTGGGCTGTTTTAGATAGACACAAAACAGTAACAGGCTCTATAGAAAGCATCTTGCTCCACGTTTTATGGCTTAAGTGTGGAGTGGAAGGGCCAAGATTTTGCTTGCTTTTGGCCTTGCTCTAGTTTTTTGCCCAGCTATAGATTATACAATGTTTCACTGAAGCAGAAGTCCCCTTTTCCTTGCTATGTACAACCCTCTCCCTTCTGACCCAAGGACCTAGCCATTTAACCATTTAAACACCTACCTGGCTGATGTGTCTGCCAAGTTTAAAATACAGTTTCCTATTTTCAAAGTCAATTTACTATTCATGAATAAACCTGAACCAACATTTCTGTAGCTAAAATTCACTGCTACTCTCTAGAACAAAAACAGTAAGCTCCATAACACAAGTTGCTGTATTGCCTGGCAAAGATGAAGAACTGTTCGAGCTTCCCTCACACAGCTTGACAGGTAGTGCTTACTAGTTCCTTGAATCATCCCATTCTGCCTTTTATGCCTACAATCAGTTCACTTTTTACAGTTCTACTCATTTCTTGACTACTTCATTATTAACTTCATTTTTCTCATATGTGGGTAATAACATTACTTATTTTAACAGATATTCATATTTTTTAAGTAAAAGTATTTCACACTAGAGTGATTAGTAGCTGCATTTTCCATTTCTGCTTGTAGTTTGGTGGAATAAAATGAATGAGCCCATAGATGCACATACGTTAAGATTAAATAATACATGATCATGACTGGTAGTATTAAAAAAACGAGAGAGCATGTTTTTCAAGGACAAAATTCTGCACGTTCAAACGAATTTCTAACACCAAAGACTGTCATTATACACTTATGTCAAATCAGGAACTTTCCTTCTTTCAAAACATAATTATACTGTTCGGAGACAACTGCTGTGTACTTTTGCAAGACAATACAATGCAACTGTACTTTGCAGAGTACCTTTCATATAGGTGGCATTATGAAATGTACTGCTGAGATAAATAATAGTTACACAGTCAAGTAACAAACAATAGCAGAGGGAGAAAATATTAAGCCATGAGAAATGGAGAAAAAAACCAACATTCTATCAAATTTTAAAACAACTCAATAAGACGGAGATAAAGGCATTTCTGGGTGGTAACTGCTATAGGGTTACAGGTTTCAGGACAGCTAAAGTAAGAACCAATAAATGAGATAGATGAGGTTGCTCCTACGTAAGCAGATGAAAGAGAAGGAGTTACAGTCAGAGAGAAAAGGCATCATTTATTTTCTGCCATTTTCTGAATAATTGTCATTTGGACAGTGAAGCATTGATCGGTTGGAACATGCTGACAACCACCAATGCAATACTAAGTTTGAAATATTAGGATGGTGAGCCCAAATAAATGCTCTCAGTACTACACACACCAACTAAATGCGTCGAAGGAGGCTATCTGACCCGACATGGGACCTTTCGATAGCATAGCTGATTGTGAAGGAAAACCAGAAGCCATCAGAGGGAAGGGAACATGCTTGGAGACTTCTTACCGTTTCCAGAGGTGTTAGTGGTCTCAAAATCAAACAATCAGACGTCAATAAAAGACTGGAAATGACAACTGCTAGTCCTCGAGCAATGCTTCCTATGAGCAAATCCCATGTAAAGGGCACAACGCCATGTAGGAGAGATCTTAACAGAGCATCAGTACAAACTATAATTTAAAGTTAAAAAAGTAAACAAACTGAAGACAAAAAGAAACACTTGTAAATTCTAGAATATACTGTGCCAGTTCTGAGTTTGAGCAAAAAGTAATTTTATTTACTGATTTAATGATTATGACAAGGTGAGATTGTACAATGGCACTGAATTAATTTATTGCTGTAGTTTCAGAGAAATAACTGTACAGGAATAATAAGGCAAGACTAAGGTGTATAGTACTGCAAAAATGCAGCAATTTTGGTATTGAAAAGGCAGATCAATAGCTCTAGACATAAAAGAGAAAAGGCACAAATATAGCCTTTCAAGTTGCAGCAGAAAGAAACATTTTAGGAATTGGATTTCTTCTTTTCCCCAGAAATCTATGCGCTTGTGTTTTTTGGGTTTTTTTTTGTTTGTTTGTTTTTAAGTAGGAAAGTGAAGAGGGAGGTGAAAATATAAACTACCTTCACTAAAATTGCCAGTCAATTCCCAGCTTCAATTTGATTTGCAGAAAAAGAAGTTAACAGACAGAGTCCGTCTAAGGCTGCTCTTTGCACGTGCGTACACATTGACTGGCACGGGCAGCAGGAAGATGTCTAGACAGCTCTTCAACCTCATAAGCTTGAGGAATTTGATCTGAAAGGTATTCAGCATTGAATAGAAATCCAGGAGGCTAGATCAGTAGCACTGCTGCAGAAATAATCATTTTAAGTGAAAATGTAGAAGCTTTTAAAAACTGAGAGGCTGAGTAAAATTAGAATTTACAGAGAGGGGAGAAGATGTAGTCAATAGGATCAATAACACTGGAAGCTAGATAGCATTGGAGTTCTCTTAAAATTATCTATCATGTTTCATACTATTTGATTTCTATCACACCTGAGTTCGTTTCTTTAGGACTACTTTAATCTGTGCATTAACCATCTGAAAATGCATAAAAAAAAAGGGAAATGTTGCATAGCATTTCAGTGTGGATGCAAATGTTCCTTTTTGATCATGACAGCAGTTATTTCATAAATTAAACCCTGAAGTCCAAATTAAGTGTTTCATAACATTAAATGTTTTACTAGGTCTATTCAAAGAAACATCTATAGAATCACTGGTCCCCCCCTCAGTCAAATCCATATTGCTGAATAGGGTTTCACAGTGATTCCTTAGAAATGAGTGCTACGTAACCCCCTAATAGAATGAGGATGAACAGGTATAAAGCAATCAAATAAACCCTTGTGCTAACTTGTTTGAAACAGTTTTGAACAGTGATCTGCAGTAGTTTCAAACATTGATTATATGGAATCCATACAGTGTCATACAGATTAAGCACAACAATTGCAATGTTGTGACATGAAAAATGCTTAGAGGGACCAAAGAAAACTGTGGCGTTCTTTCCTCTACACTTGATCAATTCTGAAATAGACCCACTATGAGGTGCCAAAGTAAAAAGTTGAAGTCAAATTAACTGCTGCCATCTAACAAGCCTGACTTTAACAAGGAACCATCTCAGAATGGCAGAAAAACAGAGATGTTATCAACTGAATGCACGGCAGCTGACACACGCAACAAACAGACGAGCAACAATTATCTTTTCAGGAAATAAGAATCGAATGCTCTTTTCAATGTACAAGAAATATCTCCATAGGCCTAAAGTCTATAATACCTCAGAGAAAATGTCTTCTTTTGTTATAGCATGTCAGTTCAGTTTAAATTCTTGATCTAAAAGCCCTTGCAGGCAGCTTCTTGCACAGACTGTCAGATCCTAGGAACAATTAAATACATACAACATTTTTCATATCTAGACACTGATTTCCAGCATGGGTTGGAAATGCTGCCTTCTCCTATTCCCCCAAAGCAGAAGCGTTGCATATAACTGGCACTGGGGCACTGATTTTCTTATTAACCAACATTATGCTAAAATGTGAGCATATTTTAGTTGTTTTTCTTTTCTTTTTCTTTTTTTTTTAACACTGAAACAAATACCAAATTGACTGTCAGAGTGAAATGCAATGGCCATTGCATGGTTTTACTTAGCAATCGGCAAGCCATTATGATTAGTCTGTCTATCACCCGTACCATAAACTTTACTTCAGACAAGCTGCAAAGGTCTATTTGTTTTTCTTCCTGTTTTGGGTAGTTCACATGCTATTTGTTTGCTTAATTTTGCCCAATATGGCAAAACAGGCTGTGCCATTCATGCAAAGTCCTTACACTCAACACGAGGCAGCTTATGGTCGGTGGCAGCAGCTGCCTGCAAAACACTTCCATAGGGCTGCTACATTTTCCTGGGAGGAGACTGGTGATAAACACAGTTTGACCTAAAGCCTGAATAGAGTGGACATTTCCATCTGGACACACGGGCAGTCTGCGACAGGGCTGGAAACGGTTGTTCCTACCGCTGTCAATTGAAAGGAGGAGATGGGGGCTGAGGAGCCTGCCGTACAACCAGTAGCTTTTGCTGCTGCCAGCCTGAAGACTGATCCCAAAGATGCTTCCCCCCACAAGGGTGGTTGCAGCCCTCGCTTGGACAATTAGGCAAATCCTTGGAATTGCAGAGGGGCTCAACAACCACACATCTACAGGCGCTGGCTTCCTGCAGCAGCTTTTAATAAACAGATCATTTGTCCAGATCTCTTAACTACTTACCCTACCTAAAATGACTTTATTTACAAAAACATTTTTTAAAATATCTGAATGCTTTATCCTTCCTAATAATATAACAGACCATTCTGCTAGTACTTCAAGTTGTTACTCTAAATGGCTTAATTTTAGAGGTCTATTCCCACAACACAAATCATAACTCTAATAAGCACATTTTCACCGTTTTTTTCATTCTTGTGACCTTTTAATAGTTGTTTCCACAGAACATAATAATTTTCATCAAAATGATGAGTTTCCTATAACAAAAATTACAAGAGAAAAAAATGTTTCTGGGTAGAAATGTTTGTATAGCCATGTTTTTTTCTGCGATGCAAAACATTTCAACACGATGGCGTAAAGGTTGTTCTTAAAAAGAGTGGTACCAAACAGATGTATCCTACATCTATCACTGAAGAATAATTCTTTTTAATTATTTGGTCTTCTAAAAAATCATATCCAAACACTTTTTTTCTGGTATCACTTAGGACACTTTCTTAAGTTTAATTAATCATTATCGTATTATACTAGAAAAATATAGAGCATATTAAAACAGAGATTAAGTATTTTCCTCTGGTAAAATTCAATCCTATTCATATCTCTCCTAATCTAAATCTCTATTCAATATCCATTTCCTTTCTGTAGTCCCTTCTTTAAAAACAGCCACTATAATCTAATCTATTGATGACATTTACAGGGAATGAATGAAGATCTGCTTGTTCAAACCTACAAGATTATATTACTTAGTTCATTTAAACTATCCTTCCAGGAAGGCATCAAGGATAAGCAAGTAACATCTGACATATATATTCCTCCAAGGAGTTTTTTCTAATTTCTCAAAATAAACCTTGTTAGGTTTTAACTCAATTTCTCATCAAAAATTGCCACCTGCCTTTAATTTGATGCACAACATAAATCTGTAGACTCACAAACACTAAAATTCATAATTAAAGTGTTTGGCTTCTTGTGCTATCGCTTTGTATCCATGCAGTGGGTAGCAAAAAGGAGGCTAAGAAAACCACTTTGATCTGCAACCAGAGATGTAGAGTTCAAGTGATTCTTCAGCCTCCTCGTTTGTATGTGGTTTTAGGCAACCATGTGATCTGTAAAGTATTTATGTACCTGCTGTTAGAGCTGTATAGAAAGGCACCATCTGGTTACTTCACCACCTGAAGTTTATTCACATCAGAAGCAATGCTCTTCACTTACTCATTATCAAATCCTTCCAGGTCCATCTCACATCTCCTGTGCCTATGTACGATGCTGTTTATGTATTTTGCATTAATCAGGTGTTGGATAAAATGCATAAACGCTGTTGGAAGCAGTGGCAGGATGTCACATTTTTCCATCATTACTGCAGACTGGCACACCACCTTCTTCTCTTAGATGTCTCTAGGCTATATCTGCCTACAGTCATCTTTTCAATTCCTTGCTCAGTATTTTTGCTGTAGTTAGTCCTACTCTCTGTGCCCATGTTCGCCAATTTAAGGAAAACATAAACAAATGTTGAGAATCTCAGAAATGTTAACATTGATGGCCACAAAAAAAGCCTAACAGAGCTGATATGAATCGGCTGCCTTCCATGTGCTAGTATCAAAAACGGACTTGACAACTTCAGTTTTGTTTGTTGGGTGGTTCTCTATTACCCTGTAAAACACCTAAAAAAACCAGTGTCTTGCAGAAGTACAAGATGAAACACATGGCAATAATTCTTTGGTGGATATATGCTCACTTTGTGAAGGAGTCTAAGCACTAGACAAGAAACACAACGAGCCTTTCAGAAACAACCACCTCAGTCCTCCTTTTAGAAAAAAAAAAAGAAGTAGGAGAGGCACAGAGACAGTATAAGGCTGAAGCACATAACTAGGAAGAATAATTATTATCTCTTTCCAGTGATTTGGTAGTTATGATTTGTCTTGAATTTTTTCAAAGCTTAAAAGAACTCCCTGTAATTATTAAAAGGTTTCCTCTACCTTTAGCTTCACAAAATTCATTTTTTATACACAAGTATTATGAATATTCTGCATGAAAGAGAGATTTCAGTAAGGTAGTTTTAGGATGTTAATGGTTCCTGAGAAAAATGCTAATCCAGGAGGAACTCTAAAGCCAGATAATTTATGTTAAAAATCTAAGCTCATTCAGAAGTAGCTCAAAGCCCTTATTTGCAACCATGTTTTATGAAAGACAAACTACTTTTTTGGAACATTTTATTGCATGTTTGTTTAAACAGGATATGTACCAGACATTTATACTAGGAGTGGCATCTGGTCAAAATTATCCCTACTGAGAGCTATTGCCAGTTTATGAGAAGGTTTTTAACGTGTGCTGTCTTAAAAACAACCCTTGTAACAGGCACAGGGGAAATTTCAGTAATCCATTGGAATCTGTAGTCCACCAGTTTTAGATGCATATGCTTCCAGTGAACTGACTGTATTTATTCACAGCTTGATATCTGCAAAATATGACTTAAAATTATTAAAATAGTCATAAGCAGTACAGTACTGCACTGCAGAGAAACAATGCCTACAACTCTTTCAGTTCTAGTCACTGAAAAATATTTAAAGCATCATAACTACCCAGGATTGGCATGATACCATAACAACCTAGTATTAGCATGCCTTTTATATTAATTGCAGCATATAATCAGTAAGTATAGATATAGTCTGTTTGGTTGGATTTTCTTTTTTCTTAAAAAAAAAAGACTTCAGATAAGACCTGAATTATATCATCCTCTTACTTGCATTTATGTTTGTAAAATGTGAATTTCTCAGACAGGAATATCAATCATTTTCAAGTGAGAAGATGATGTAATTCTAGTCTTATCTAAGGAGTAGGAGCAACAGTAACATGAACACTTCTTGAAAAAATATCCCATTTTTTTACATTGGTTAGGATTTTACTCGATTTTTCAAGCTCAGAGAACAAGCCATTTTTGTTCCTTTTTGGAAATGATCCCATGATGATGGCTAATCGTTATGAAGAACGGCCCTGCTCATTGCACAGAAGGACTGTATTAATAACAGAAAAAAAAGCACAAGCAGTCTGTCATGTACAATATTTTTTTCAGTTACAAGTTGATGAAAAGAGCTAGCTGGTGAACAGGTTGCAAGGGTCATCAAAGAGGTCTGGCTTCAAAACACAGCTGAATAGCCAGATAGCTACTGTTTCAATGGGATTAGTGTGGGATCAGGTCAATATTTACCATCAATTCTTCAGAGTGTATACATTTCACGTCAAAGAGAAAACTTTGTGGATGTTTGCTCAGTGCTCATCTCTTCTCCCCAGGAAGATGAAAATAAAATAATAATTGAGCATGAACGTAATATAAGCTGCATAGGCAATTCCCCAGAGTAAAGGTGTGTTTTAGAGAGCAAACAAGAAATGAATCTCCACACAAAACTTTTAGTCTCGATAACCAATAGATAACTTCACTTGATTAAATTATTCCTGTATCATTGATGGATTAGCTAGAAAAAAAAAAAAAAAAAAAAAAAAAAAAAAAAAAAAAAAAAAAAGCAGATGTTATACCTGATGTTGTACCAAAAGAGCTTTTAATATTTATTTAAATAAGATCTTTAAATAAGATGTGTGTCTCCTGGTTTATCTAGGAGTAAATACAAACCAAATAAACCAGAGGAATTTTGAAAATTTCCTGATGTTTAGATATGAGGGTAGAAGATAATACATCACCTACACAGTGACCTGTATGATTCCAATCAAAATACTACTAAATACTACAAACCTGTGCAATGTAAGTTACAGAGAATAAAGAAAGCAATACATGGCAAAGGCATAGGCTGATTATAGCCTTCACTGAAGGTTTTAGAAAAGTATCTTCTTTCTCCTTTCTCTGCCAATTCTGTCTAAGAGCACTTACTTTCACTTCGCCTCTTGGTTCCCTGCACACACTTTATTTCTTTTCTGCTCATCTCCAAACAAACTGAAAAATTCTCCTTTTATCCCTTATTTATCCTCTATAAGTAAGTGCTGTTGAACTCAATTCAGGCTTCCTTTTCAGTTCCCGTACTGCCCATGATCTCCACCTGCATCTTTTATTTCCAAGGTGTTCTCACCTGTTCTAGGTACTGACCAACCAGGTTTATTTCTCACTGCTCTTTTCATTAATACTAATAAATTAACTTCACACTCTAATTATATGTATGTTTACACACACACTCACTCACTCACTCACTCACTCACTCACTCACTTACTTACTTACTTACTTACTTTTTACTTCAGGAGGTTTTATAGAAGAGCAAATTGCTCTCCACACCACACTAGTGATTACCCTACCTGACATGGAATGGTTTTTGCCTTCATTTCTTTTTCGAGCACTGAAATGGCAGTTTTATCCCTATATTCTCCACAGTCAAAACTCAGACTGGAGGTGGTTGTCCTTGTTCAGAGCACCTTGCAGAGCTTGGTTTTCAGGCTCAGGTGAGAGCAACCTATGTAGGGAAACATGTTAAAATCTCTGCTCTTATTTCCCAAAGTTAACTAACACTTTCCATGCTCAATCAGAGCGGCAGTGCACTACACCCACCTGCCCACCTTGTTTTAGAGCTAGCAACTGCAGGTTAAGGAAATGCTTCAGTGTATCCCACTGACCTATCTTCACTATCTTCAGAATTATCACAATGCTGACAAATCCTAAACCTCTGAAAAATTTTGTTTCCACCTCCTAACCCTTCTTAGCTCTATGAAGCAATAAAATTAATGAATTAATGCAATGGGCACTCAGTATAAGGACCTGCTCACTTACAAGTGATGATATTTGCACAACAGTAGCCGTGCCCTTTCTTTTTGTCCATTTCAAACTTTACCTAATTAATTAGCTATTTCTAGAAGATTATGGCTACTTGAATCACAATGAATGTCAAGTATTATTACCACATGAGGGTTACATTAATCATTTTAGAAGGACCTAGATTTTTTTTAAATATATTTTTTAAAAAACACTTTTTGCACTGCCAGAAAGGAATAAAATGATCATAGAGAAGGGGGAGGGGAAGGAAGTTCATTATAAAGCCTAAGCTATTATAGCCACTGAAACACACAGGAAAACCTGATGTATGATTGAAGTGCTAAAAAAGGCTTTCAATAAATCACTTCATTACCCTGTAGGACCAACAGGTTATTTTAAAAAATCTGAACTCGTGCTGATTTGAGGACATCCTTCTAACTAATGATAGCTCAAGTTCAACCAGTTTCTTGAGGATACTAAAGTGCTATATAGACTTTTTAAATTAAATAGATATAATATATCAGCATCTTAGGTCTGTAACAACATATATTCTGATTCTCATTGGCCTAACTTTTTGTTAAGTTTTGCAAGTAAAAATATGGCAATTAATTGGGATGAATATTAGTTAACAGCCCTTAACTACGTTTTTCCAACCACATGCAGGAGAGAGACTCTTCACAAACAAGGGAAAACCAAATTCATTCACTTGGTTGGTGTTTCTCACCCAAATCCCTTTCCCCGCATATTTGCTGTGCTTTCCACTTATTTATTTTAAATGTGAGAGAGTGCAGATACTCTTATATTTAAAAAAATCTTGGTGAAAATAAGATATTCTATTAGGTGAAATGGAATTAAAATAATCCTATTTTGTGGCCAGTTGTATAAAGGTTGCAACCTGCCAGCTGCCTTCTGACCTGTGTGAAATATCTTGGCCATTGTCACACTCTGGTGTATAGGAGGCAAGCGCCACAGTATTAAAAGCACAAGCACTGTGGACCTGAACCACCACCTCTGCCTACAACGTCACATTTTCTGGACTGAGATGCGTCATGAACTAACGTCATTTGAGACTTGAGTAACTCTTTTGTTGAAAGACAGCTTTAATCTCCATTTACACACCAGTATTTTGTATGGCTTCAAAGAGGTGAGGAGAGGTGGCCGTAGGAAGTGGATTCCAACTACACAGCCAGCCAGTCATGTCTCCTGTTGGCAATGCGGGCTGAAGTCACGGATGTCATCTCCACAATCCTATTTTACTTCCCTTTTGTGAACTTAACTTGGGAAGAGATCAACTGCCCAGCAGATCTTGCTTTTAAGTCTAGGAATACGTGCATCATCTGGCTCTTACACTGATTACTATAGGAAGATGTTTGTCTTATTCCTCATAGCCTCACTGCTGAGCTAGCAGAGGTGAGAGAAGAGAGAGGAAGGCCAGAAGTCTATGCAAAGAACTAGAAACTAAGAATATCAGGATTATTTGCATTGATCATTTTTAATTCCAAAGAAACTCCCTCTTTTACTGTAGCTCATATTGAAGCCATACACATTGTTATTGAAGAGAATTAAATCAACTTTTCATTGGCAATCATGTAGTCTAGAAAACATGACTGAACAGGAGGAAGGCAGAGTGCTGGCATTGTCCTACATGGTGCATCACTGCAGCAGGTGACCAACAACCACAATAAACAGCCAGAAAGGTACTACTGAACCTATCTGATTACTTACATTAAAACCTTCATGTGAACTTAATACAGAAAATAAGCATCAAATTCATTTCTCTGGTAGAGGAAATCATACTGTTTACACTTTCATAAAACACTGGAAATATCTACATGAAAATTCTTGGTGCTCGGTGCTTGGTATCGTACTATCTTACGGTACTCTGGAAGGTTTCTTTTAAATTAACATGCACACTGCAAAATCAACAATAGCATATTGATCTCTATATTTTTCTATCCATTTAGCATCTCCTTATTGTGATGCAGTGGAGAAAATCCATAATTTTAGCCACAGAAAAGCCAGGAGAACTTAAGAATTCTCTGAGGCTGCTGGGAGAAATTAGTTGTGAATAATAATTCCTGTACAATGTCCTGTGCTAAAATCCTAAAGTACAGCTGTACCATCTGGACTGTAACAACAGCTTCGTTTGTTAATGATAGGTAAGGGAGGTGTAGAGGGACCTGTGCTGTCGCTAGCAGAACAGCATGTTGATCACTGACAACAATGCGACTTCCATTGCTAATACAATTAGAGATAATTAAGATGCAGAAACAGGGTCATTATATTTTCTCAGTAGCTATTTTACTGCTTGTAATTATTATTGTATATATACCTGCAATCAGTGAAATAACATGCACTTACACTGTTCAGCCACCAGTGGAAAACTTTGGTGTTTCCCTACAAATAAGAGATCAATTTGTAGGTCAAAATGTGGCTGCTTCCAGGTCAAGTGGAATATAAGAACTCACCATGGTCTGGACCTTTTATCTTGGTATTTAGAAAATTGACCCCTCCTTACTATCCATACTGGCTAATAAAAACCAAACAAAATAAAACAAAAGCCACTGTTTACAACATCAAGGGTTTTTTTTTTTCTTTTAACTGAACAACCAAAATATGCACTAAGAATAATTCAATTTGATGGCTTATCTTTTTGCCCAGTGGGGGTCTTCACTGAAGTGTGGTCATGAAAGCAATTTCCATGCTGATGAAGACAAAAGCTTTTATGATACAAACAAGTAAATGATTGCCAAGCAAACAAACAGAAAGAACAACAACAACAACAACAACAAAAAGGAGGATCTTACTATCATAGGCACACAACTATCTTCCCTTTTTAAGAAAATGAAATTAAGCTAATACACAACATATATGGTATTGTATTTTTTAAATAATCCTACAAACAGAAATGCTATGAATAGTGACATTCTCTAATAGAACTACTTGTGAATCCTTATTTGCAGATGTTAATAAGACAACGTCTTATTAGAATCCAGTCAGATCTAAAGCTTCACACTATCACTTAGTTAAGAACTCTCTTAACTAAGGGTCTCTTTTAAAGTGTAAACTACAAAAAAGTAAACTTGATCATTAAAAAATGACAAACTAGATGACACCTCCATCCTTAAAAAGAAATGAAGAAATTTCATGGCTCCAGGATTCAAAAGTGAAAGAGAGTGAGAACACATTTTTTCTTTTACTTACATGTATCTATTAAAATGATTTAGAGGTGTGATCATATTAAAGGTAGAGAAACCTTCAGAAATAAACTGCTTCACACATAGGAAGCTTTAAGTTATATTTTGCAAAAAGACATCACAAAGGTCTCATTCTGATTAACTTAACTGGAATTATATAATTATTTCTAATAGATAAGTAGGTATAAGCAGGATTAATGCAAACTGTCACATAAGCCTAGATTTATTCACCATGTAGAAACAGAGATTTAATTAGATACATATTCACATCCCTTCTTCCAAATTAGTCTGCATTTCAAATCAAATATTTTAAAGATATTTAAATATATATATATATATCAATTCAAACTACCAAATCACAGAATCACAGGAGTGCTTCCTAATTTCAGTAGTATGGGAGGAGACAGGGCCTCCACCAAAGCAAGCACACTGATATTACTAAAATGGTTTACTATAACCTTAAGTCTACATTTCAGTAAGAAAAGCCATTTTGGAGACTAAAGTGACTTTCTTTCATTTTTATAAAATAGCTTTTATCTCTCTGAGATTCTCTGAGTTTACAACAAGCAATGAAAAGCACATACATATATCCACTAGAACTGTGCAGATGTTATAAAGAGCCAAGCAGCTTGCAGAATTTCCATCCTTAGAGGTATTCAAGACTTGACTGGACAAGAAACTTACTTTTAAGTTGGCATTGCTGTGAGCCAGCATTGGACCAAATGACCTCCAAAAGTTGCCTCTAAATTAGATTATAATCTATGATTCTATGATTTTATCATCTTTTTTTTTTTTGTTTACAATATATACATTGTTGTGCAGGCATACCCAACTATTTACGCTCTTGGAGGAATTCTGTGCTGTCAGGAAGCCTGAAATCCCAGTGCAGATCCAGGAGACTGCTCTTCCACAGTTTGGTGGATCTCAAGGTTCAATTTAACCTCCTCAGAGGTGACACTGCTTTATTCTCTAAGGAGACAATATACTAAACAAGAAACATTGGTTTCGTTCCTCTAAATCAGACAACAAGTATGTTTTTCTCTTGTGGCCTGACACATTTTTATTTTCAGTTTAGAAAATAGGAATAAACCTCTCTCAATGATCCCCACTTATGCTCTTGTAGTGCAATGAACTGCAGGGGCACTTGAGGTTGTGTTCATGCAAGATGCTGAATTTTTTGTTGGTATTTTATAGAACAGGAGTCTTACATATGAAAAAGAAAATTAAAAACAATTTAAATACTTTATGATCAATGTCCAAATGAAGCCACTTAAGAGTCTATTTTCACTCTCTTCCTCGTCTCAAATCCTGCATGAGAAAGGCAGATCAGCTGTAGCTCTAAAAGTTATGGCTTGGCCTTACGAAACAGTGCCCTTTCCTTATAAAAATATTATAAAAATAAACTAAGAGAATTATTAAGACTAATACAAGAGTTGTGCAAAGACATGTTAGAAAAGGAAAACTGTAAGAGAAAGATAATACCAGCTTCTAAGTTTAGTCTCTGAATATCACAAATGGCTTCATGCTAAGCCTAGGATATACTCTTACAAAACAGGTCTTTTAAGCCTCACAAATAATTCCACTTCTACAAACAAAATAGCAGCAGGATTCTAAGAGTGTCTGCATTTTGCAAACATGAGAACAGCCTTTGGACACAATAAACAGAATAGGAGAGTTTGCCAATTGTACAGTTATATTCCTTACATACACATGACTTTCAGAACCAAAATTCCAAGTGGCTGATATTACCGCTCTCTACCTAAATCTCTAGCTGCAAAAACATCTCCAGATCAGCCATTGAAGACAGGCACAAAATTAGCTTTTTTAAGGAGTTTGATCTTTACTGACCTGTGGACAGAATTTAACTATCTGGTTATAGTTTATAAACCAGATTGTTTAACTATAATGGTATCTTTTCATCTCTGCCTCTGCCTGTGAGGATGGAAAGGTTTCTAGCCTTCATGCTTTCTAAAGCACCCTGCACAACCAGAACTTAAAGCCATCATCTCCATCCTGTAAGCAGGATCCCCATCATTAAAAAGTTGTGGCTACCTTGACTGTAGGTCAGAATCACCATTTCTCTATCATCATATGTGTGTTTTCAGAATCTGAAGGAGGTTCACAGTTATGAAGGTATCTAAATAATGTCAGTGATGTCGAACTTACCTGTCAATAATAGCACACATGTCAATGGTGACATTGGCAAAGCTTCCCAGCTTGCCTTGTTCCACTGCTTGCAAGTCCACCAGCTGATCATCCACGTGAATGAACTGCATGCACCCTTGAAACGAATGCTGAAACAGCGAGTGATCCGAGTCATTCATCTGCACAGGAAACCCTGCAGAGAAGCAGAAAAAAGAACATTATTAACATCCCATTCTATTACTCAAGCTAGCATTTTTTTCACAGCAAAAGATGTGTTTTCTAGACAGGAGAAGCAAAGATTAGGTGAGAAGGACATATTTAATAGTTATTAGGTTACACTGCATTATGCATTACTGACTTAAGTCACTGGAAACTATGAGCAAAAATTTATTTAGTACAGGTGATGATTCTTCCATTAGTTTTTGTCTACTGGACAGATGCTTTCTGTGAGCCATCTTCTCCTCCTGCTGCCTATAGCTGTTCATCATTACTTTTCTCTTTATACAGATATTAATTGAATAAGTGAAAATTTATCTCCTTGATATATTTTAAGAGTTCCTTTCCCATTTCTCAGATATTTTTTACAGCATGCATGCCATGTAATCCAGTTCAGCTTCATCTAGATGTACACCCTCTGTACAATAAAAACTGTTGCTGAAAACTTGCTGCAAACTTAAAACAAATCCTGAAATCTAATTTCCTGGCCTACTTTAAGAAATCTGAGGACCTTCTGCAGTATTTTTGTTTCTGCAGTCAATGTGTTCATTCAGCCATCCTTAGGAAGGCCCTTTACAAGCGAGAAGGAGGAGGAATTCCAGTCTCGACACAGGCTAGAAGACTGGAGGAGAGAGGATATTTGTATGTAACTCTTTAACTGAATGCCCTTCAGAAGTGAATGTGTCAATTTAGCTGTGAAAAATGCCTTGCACAAGACAACAGCGAGCCTCCTCCACACCTTATAAATCTTTAACAATGAACTCCCTGAAAAAAGCTCCAAGAAAATCATTTAAACAGAATTTGCTAAAGAAGGGAGACAAGCTAACAACAGTTTATTGGTAGAGGCTGAAAAAAATGCGTAATGGCTTTATGCACTTCAGTTACGAAGATGACCAGTCATGCGGCTCTTCACTGACACGGGGAAAAATTGTGCCCACATTTCTCCTGGCAGCAAAGCCAAGCGAGGCAGCCTCCATTCCTCCTCTCACTTTGCACTGGAACAGCAGTTTGCGGAGGCATGGTACCAACAGATAACAGAACGCATGCAAGTTAAAAATAACCTGATAAAGGCAGTGAGTTATTTTTCACAATCCAGTTCCCCGAGGCAGTTTACCACACGCCTTACAAATAGCTGTGATGCTATTTAATGGCTTACAAACAGTGACGGAGGGCAGCGATCAGCAAGTAGGGCTTGACTACCGACACTGCTCGCAGTGGCGAATGCTGGTAAAAACAAACAAAACCCTGATAACACACACGCCCACCCTAAAATCTATTTAAGATGGCATTTTGACTTCAAGGGTTTGCCAGCATATACATATGACCAATAAAGGCTGCTTAAATTTCTAAATATAACTAAAATGCTTCTAAAACACTCTTGCTCACCAGCTAAATTTACTGCTGGCAGCCCAAATTTCCCTGCATGTGTTTTCACAGCTCTCCAGCGTAGAGGCCAAATTAATCAGGGATGTTACAGAAATGGAGGAGTACCTATGCTAAAAGTGAACTCTGACATGTCTTTCAAGACACCACCTTGATGTCAAACGCCCTCATGGGACAAATCTGTGACACTACCACAAGGCGCCTTGAACAGCAGCAAAAAATTTATACCACCCTCTCTAATGCCAATCACAAGGAAAAGGAAAAACTCCTTGAGATTCACAGCCTCCATGACTGCTGTTTCATCACAAAATCCCTCACCTCTATAGACTGCAGAGGTCGCCAGAAAATGCTAATCTTTACTGCTCCTTTGAGGTTGTTAGTATGCGTTTGAGCAACTGTCAGGCAGTTCAATCAAGGCAAAATTGAATGCAGAGTGTCATCAGTTACTAAACGCTCAGCAAGAGCTTAATTGAACGCTGCCAGACACAATATGTGGCAGGAAAGTCTTGTTGCGTTTCTGCCCAGCTGAGGAACACTTGATGTACATGGGTGTTTCAGCATTTCCAAACACAAGGCAGTATCTGGAGTAATCCTGAGATATCAGAGATAGCTGTGGCCTTATCTCAGAGCAGCATTTTACGCTCCCTATTGCACTGAACAGAAGTTAGTCACATAAACTAGTCATTCATCTCTTCTCCAAGAGAGGAGTCTATACCAAACATGAGCCATCCAAATTCTGATCTTTGATATTTGAATGAAGACTGTAACTTGCTCCCTCGCTTCAGCTGCCCATCTTCCTACTGGTTTCTCTGTTGTTCCTATTCAGTAAAGAACTGGAGGAGAGGATTTCCATGCACTTCCACGACACCTCACATAATGGGTGTCAAGGTGTTTCAGTCATATTACTACTTATAAAGGATAGATACACAAAAATATAGTTTCAGAAAACAATATCCACTTATGGATTGGACACTTATGTGGGTTTTTTTTCCCAACCATATGTTTCTCCCCAAACTAGACTTTTTTCACAACATTTTTTTTTCTGCTTTAAAATTGCTGCCACAGCTTAGATAGACTTTTCTGGAGATAGTTAATAAATAAGCTGTTATATAAAGAGCATAGCATATGGGAGAGCAGCAAGATAAGCCTTCTGTGCAATATAAATGCTGTTTTCAGACTACTAAATATTCAGGTAATGATCATCAATTTTGTTAAGGCTTCGACAGCCTTGGCCATACAATCCCAGAAAGAGTTATGTAGGGTAAAGCTTGCGCCTTAATGTAAACCTGGAAATGACTCCGTATATTGTGGTTATTTTCTCCAGTATAGATATAGTGACAGTTTCACCCTTATAGGTTTCCAGCACTGGGTCGTGATTCACTTCCCGGTCCTGTCCCCATTGAATGAAATCATAATGAAATGAATTCTATAACCAAGGCTGACAGTAATGCTGTCACTGGAAAGGCCAAGTAATGGATGCCCACATTGTTTAGACAACACTGTATTGATTTTCTTGCTGACAAGAAAAATATGTACATTTCTAACTGCACATAAAGAGCTATTTCAGGATACAGAGTGTAAAATAATGTTGATGCTCATGATTACAAATGCACATTACAGCCTGATAGACTCCCTTCCGCTAAGGTTTCTTTTTCCTCCTGACTTTTTTTTGTACGAAGTCAGACTCTAATCACTTTATTTTTCACATTTTAAAGCCCACAGAGTTGGATTATACTGCAAAAGTCAGATATAGATTGAATCCGAATTTTTCCCAGACCTCAGTGAAACTTTTTTCCAAGATTTCACTCTGACCTATCAAACATGGAGCAGCCAAAATTCTGAATCCGCTACTGAGCTTAATTCAAACTTGAAAAAAAACCCACTAAATATAGTTTTAACTCATAATATTTTCTATGTTAGAAGTCCCTTTATATAACAAAATATAATAGAAATATTTAATAGTAAATAAAAATAGGCACAAAAGGAAAGCAATATCTCTGTTCAAGTGCCAAAAACTATCATGCCTCTCTTCCCATCACATTCCCATTCCCATCTCATTTTCCTTAGATGGAAGTCTAAACAAAAATATATTCAGTTTCACAGTCTAACAGTTAATGACCAAATATTTAAAGTACAGCATTAAACCTCTGATGTGCAACTTGTTTTTGAGACCTTGCCTAAGAATGAACTATACTAAACTGCCCATTGAATATGGATATTATTTTATATAATTACAAAAAAACACTGAGCTGTTCTTTGAAATGTAATGCAAATTCTGTTTTTTGCTTGCTTGTTTGCTTGTCAGAGACAGTTTTCTTCCAATTCTAAGACCTCTTCATCAGTACACTTCTGTATCTGCCTTTGCTTTACCTGCAACAGCAGGTGGATGTCTGTATGCAGACAGTACTTGGAGTTTTGCTTCTTTGAATGAAAAACCCACATTAAGAAAAAAAAAAATCAAGTATATGTCCTAGCTCCTGGCTATCAGAAAGATGAGAAAGAAAAAGAACTTGTGATTTGTCAGGATACTTAGCAACACAGTATTTTTCAGAAGTCAAGTGATCTTTACATTTTCTGTGTGCTTTATTCAGAATTAAAACGTGTTTATTCTGTATCCTGTTTTACCCACAGAAAAAAGTACAAATTCTGTGGATATATGTGCATTTATATTGAAGATATTATATAAGTTTCAGAAGTTAATGAACAGAGAGAGACTAAATGATGAGCTGCAATGGACCTCCCTAAAATTCACTATAATACCTTTATGTTTGTTTCAGTCAATCCGGACTGTGGCCTTCAGTGTGTGAAGAGCCACAGAGGCAATAGCTTTAGAAAACTAGGAGTCTTCTGCCCCAGAAGCATGAAATAAATTTAAGTAAACAAACTGCGGAACGGATGAACGGAATGAGTGAACATGCAACTATTCTTCATTCCACTGCATCTCTTAAAAAAATGTAGAAATGCACAAACTAACAGATACAGAAAAGGACTTGAAGAAATACAAGGGCAATACCAGAGTTTTTCCAGTTATATATCTTTAACCAAAATCACGGTTCTATATCAAGGAATAGAAAGTATAAGGACAGGGTTTGCCAAGACATTGGATCCTGTATCTAGTAACTGTCCTGAAAATAAAACTTCAGGCCCTTGTAGCTCAGTGGAACACAGGAAGGCAAACCAGAGTGGGAACTGCAATTTTCCTATGTCTATCTCCAAGTGACAATGCAAATGCTGCATTTTCTAACAAATTCCTCTTTATTTTTGCCTTCATTCCTTCACTTATGAGAACAGAGATGAATGCAAGGTAGTGCACTCCACCCCACTATAAATTGCTACCCCTAAAATAACAAATGTGTTTATATTCCAAGAGAAAAAATACACTTTACTAATCCTAAAGCTTAGGACATGAGGCTGCTCTCTCGCAGCATTCCTGAGGCACACAGCAGTCCTCCAGGTACAACAGACTGGCGTTAATGAAGTCTCCAGAGGACTTCACAGAAAATGCTCTGTACATGTCATTCATATTAGGATGGAAAAGTTTAACCAAATCTCATAAGACTTGGCAGCATTTTCTACCACTGATCTGATGCCTGATATGTTTTGTCTCCTCTGGAAATCTGGTCCTCAGCCAGATACTCCTCTCTCAAAATACTTTATCTCCATCTGTCCGCTTATTAACTTGAACCAGTTCCGGAAAAGCACTGAGATTTTTCCAGACTCCCTCTACTGTTCCTTACCCCTCAGTTAGATTTTCCTTTGATTCATGGACCCTTGTTCAGTGTCCACCAGTTCTTGACCGGACCAAAGCCTTGGGAAAGCAGATCTCTGGGTGCCTCTCTAGGCAGAGGATATCAGCACTCACAGCATCACAGTTCCCCTTCACTGTGTGCCAATGAAATGCTTCCCAGAGCACACCTGAGATTTAGCTGCAACAATTCTGAGGTTACGTGACCTCGCCATAGAGGTACGTCACATATGGTACAACAGGGTATCTGAATATGTAATTATGCTGGTATTGTTTAAAAGTTGGTTGTTGAGGAAAGCAACAGGCAGATAATGCAGTAACCTAGATAAGAAAAAGTCCCCAAGATACTCAGATGACAACAGCTGAGCAATTAGCCGTGAAGAGACTATCTTCAGGCTACAATACAACTTGCACAAAGACAATTTTGCACAGACAAGATATCACAAAGATACTAAATAGCTGGGATGACAGCCCAGGAGGTGAAAAAAAACACAGAGGGTGAAGAAACACAATTATGGAAGCAGTGACAAAAGCAGAGACAAGAACAAAGTAAGGCTATCTTTAATAGCACTAAGGCAGAATTTCCTACAGGAAGAACGGAAGAAGGATAAAACCCAAGGAGGATCTTGCGCTGAGAGGCTTTGTTGACTCAGAGCTTCTCTCTCGCATTGCTGTGGACCTTTGTGAGGATATTAGTGTACTTTTTTAGAACTGTTAAGTCAACTTCCACAGCTGCAGGCCACAGAATTCACACACAGGATTCAGATACATTTGGGTGTTTCAGCTACGGCTGGAAACCAACCAAGCTTCCAAGTTGCTTTCAGGTTGCAAGGTGATGGTACCAATTCCATCATTGCAAATGACTGGAATGGAACCCGAGTTTTACCTCACCCTTAACTATGGCATCTTTCTCCTGTCATTTTTCCCTTTCAGTGTCAGAGGAACATGACAGAGCTCTGGAACAGGCTGCCCAGGGAGGTTGTGGAGTCTTCTTCTCCGGACTTCTTCCCAACCCGCCTGGATGCCACCTTGTGCCACATGCTGCAGGTGTCCCTACTTGAGCAGGAAGGTTGGACTAGATGACCTGTAGAGGTCCCTTCCAATCTTAAATATTCTGTGATTCCCCCGAGGTAAACACAAGAAAGGTATCTCTCTCATTCCCACAGCCATCCCCTGCAAGACTCGCACAGAGCACACACTGGCTGCAAACACCAGGTGGAAAGAGTCTGGCGGCTAGTAGCCAAGATGAACTAGGAGGGAACAGGTGTATGGTTCACCTCAGTTATCAGATCATGTGAACAACGTACTTCTAAAAAAACCCTATCCTTAGAGCATATTCACCAATTCAACAGAGCAAAAGTATGTATTTCATCCAGACACTAGCATTTGGTAAGAGGAACAATGTCTTGTTGGTGGAGGAGAGCAAATGTAATCACCTATTGGGACTGGTTTTGCAGAGTCTGTCCTTACATAGAGGGAAAATTAGATTCATGTCTCATCCAGCTCCATGGCTGCATAAAATATAATGATGACATCTCACCCTGTGTGGCTCTCTTTGAAGCTCTTCTTTGACTTCGATAAGTATTGCTGGATAAATGCATAGGCAGGTATTGGAAAGCTATTAAAAATTAAATTGTCTTTAAAAATATATATCGGCTAAAATTCATACTTGCCAAACCATAACAGAAATAATAAATAAAAATGTTGCCTACTCATGGTATAGGTATTTTTCCAACGCTTAGTTGACTCACTGTTTTACTTTCCTTGCAAACTTCAGTGGTTCAGCTGCACACAGTGTTGTTTTTACAATGTCACACTTTGTATGAGCTCATCACAAAATGTTATAATAAACTATATTTAATATTTTCATATTCTTTGTATTCCAAGGACACCAGATATATACTGATGCAAGAAAAGTATGTTTCTTTTCACAAAACAGCAGCAAAAAATGGATTTTCTTGCTTTCTTGATGCTTAAAAGCACACCACTCTGTTTATTTTCTTGTAAAAATAAATGTACATCATAAGACCTTCTTTTATCAAGAACTGATCTAAGTAGTTGCCAATTCATGTTATAAAAGCAGCTTATTTTTTGCTGGAACAGAAGCCGTAGCTACTCTTCATGGGAAGTGTGCTTTATATAAACAGGAGCTCCACTGAGGAAAGTCTACTTTTTAAAGCCGTGGTTAGAGGCTACATTTCCTGCTTTTTCTTCAGAAACAACTTGATTTTACCAATTGATAAACACTTCCAATTTCTGCCTACTTCAACGGGAGTTTGAGAGTAATCACCCTCTTAATCAAGACATAAATAAAGAGTCCTCATGAAAATTACTGAAAAAAGACATACTGTAAAATAATCGAGATGATATTAGACACATTATAACCTTTTACGTAGAGGCTGACAAAGGCCAAAAGAAATTAGGAGACTGGGACTGTTAGAAAGTGAGTGCAAATAGTGTAACGTGTTCAAAAACCAGACCCCTTTTTATGGTTCATTGAAAGCATTTAGATTTTATGCTCTTAGTGAAAGACAATTCTCTTTCCTGGAAAAGAATTAAACAAAATTAACAAATATTTTTGGATATCATAAGGAAACTAAATGCTTTTTTTTTTTCCTTACTATTTCAAGTGAGTTCCCTTTGCAAAAATGTGATGTACTCATGGCTGAAACATCTACAACATCACGTCAGAAAGAAGTCTGTTTGAAATAAATCCTAAAGCTGCCCTGCGCCTCTTGTTTAGACCAGATTCCCTTCCAAATGGCTGGGAAACATGAGTAAGAGCACATTTCAATCATCAGTTTTCTAACACGGAGAGAAGCAGTAAGAATGATTATTACTACCAGCCCTGGCTAATTTATGTCAATCTAACACTTTACTGCAATTTCTACCTTACTTTTTTGGATATTATGGAAGGTAGAGAAAGCCACATAATGATCGAATTGCAGCAGATCTGTACGCTGCCCCGCTCATCTAATACAGTCTATTCACTGCCTTTCTGAAGAGCCAGCCAGGGGAAATGGAGGCTGCATTTTCGGAGTCACCGCTGCTCCGCTTCTACCAAAACTCTCTGCTGAACATAAAACAGGTCTAGTGCCTGCTGGCCACAATTTTGCTCAGCAGGATATAAGCAGCATAAAATAATCACCATTTGCTGTCTTTAAGAGATATAAAGTGAGGAGATGACACTGTTGGCATTATGTCATTTTAATTGCTGCTCCTATGTCAGTTTGTTTTATATTTGTATGTACTACACAGTCGTAGGTATAAGATCACTGAAGGTGAATTTACTTCAAAAACAGTACTATAGAACTTACAAATTCCTCTGTAGGTTACTGTGATTTACTTCCACTGACTTACACCAAAGATATTTATATTTTCATCAGCAATCTGTTTTCAGTCCAGCTAACCAAGGTACCAACATGAAAGCATTTAATGCTGAGTGGCTCAATCCTCAAGCAGCCTTTTAAAACAGCAAAGTGAATTCATCAAGAACTGCAGTTCACAGGACCACAGTACATCACTTAAATGCTACAGCTAAGATTTGCTTTGATTAATCGCATTGTTCATTTTGCACAAAATTATATCATGTGAGTAACCAAATTAACTACGTAAGGTTGTGTAAACCGTAACGCAATCCCTGTAAACTAAATTTACGGGCAAGGCC
This sequence comes from Nothoprocta perdicaria, assembly GCF_003342845.1. Classification (NCBI taxonomy): domain Eukaryota; kingdom Metazoa; phylum Chordata; class Aves; order Tinamiformes; family Tinamidae; genus Nothoprocta; species Nothoprocta perdicaria. Next base: position 100,883 of record NW_020454439.1, on the reverse strand, counting down.
ATCTTTATGTTTATTACAAGCTTATGTAAACAGGACATTGTAATAAATTAACTATTTTTTTACATATTCTCTTACATTTTCAGCTTAGACCGTATGTGACTCATTAATGTGACTCATTAGCTGTTTTATGCACACTGGCACACTATATATATGTTGGTGTGTGTGTGTGTGTGTGTATATATATATATATATATATATATGAGACATGCACAAGATGAAAGAAAAACGGGGTAAAGAGAGAGAATCACACAGTCGCTCTGATATGGTCAGTGTGATATTTTAGAAGTAAAGCCAGCAATATGAGCAGTAATCCTTCCTGTTTTTAGTAAAGCAGCCATGCCATTGCTTGTATTATGATCTACTTACATACAGTCCCAATTGCCAGGACAGCAGCGCTTAACGAAGCCCTTAATGCATTGCTCATCAACCCATGGGACAGGACTTGGTACTTGTTTACTAGGTAGTTGTATTCTACACAGTATCTAGATTTCTTGTTTCTATATACAGATTTAAGAAAAAGTAACAAGAATATCTACAATGCAAAACAATGCAAAAAAAAATTCTTCCTTTCAGAATCTAACCTTATCTGTAGCATATAAGTCCAAGTGACAAGTTAGCAACCCATAACAATGTTACAAGCAGAACAAAATTAGGAAATATGAAACCTATATGACTTTTAGAATTGTACACAAAGAAATCAAAATAAAACAACCCAGATAAACTCCGGTCAACAAAAATAATAATTAAACAACGAAAGTAATAATTTTCTTTTATCTCCATAATTACTTAGAGCCAATAGAAGAGCAAGTATTTTAATAAACAGAAAAAGACAATCCCCAAATCCTGAGTTCGGTTGTTTATTAACTTCCAGTATTCAAATGTTGGAAAAGATCAGCTGTATATCTGTGTTTCCTTATTATCTCTTTCAAATATTGATTTTCTCTCAAAAAAATGATGCCAGTATTTGGGGAAAAAAAATCTTTTTGTCATTTTAGAAACTTATACTTAACATCCTATAATTAATAAGACTAATACAGAAAGTAAAAGAATTCCAGCTTCTGGAATTTCTACTCCTTTTTGTTCAGCTCACACAGTCTTCACTGTGGTACAAGTCTGCTCACTAAAACAATACATGTGAACATTAGAAAATTCAGAGAAAGGGACATATAGAAAAAAATAACTCCAATCTTCTATCTTTTGTTACCAGAGGAAAAAAAAAAAGAGTTTTTTTTTTTTAAGAAATCAAATGAAACTAAAGCGAAACAACAAAATCACTTAATAAACGTAACCTATAACCTCCTTCTTCCCAGCTATAATATCCAGTGTAGAGGCAAACAAACGGCTTGAACATCAAGGCTGTCTATTCAAAAGCACCGCAGACAGCAGCAAAGGCCCCAGATTATACAGAACCAACATAAAGGAAATGAGAATTTTCTTGACAAACAAGTTGCAGGGCCGAACCAGGTCATTCTTGGCTCATTAAAAGTTCTCCGAAAAGTGCTTTGAGATGCACTGATTGATCGATCACTTCATATCCTAAGCAATATTAATACATCTTATTTGTTAACTGAATCTTGCATATTTTCTTGATTTTTTTTTCTTGGAAGTATACTTCGAGAAAAACACAGCTAAAATAATGTTATTGATATGCCACATCCAAGATCGATTTTCTCCTACTGTAAAGAGGAATCATTACTACAAAATGACTTAACTAATTCTGTGGAGCCTATGAAAGGAGTAATATGAAGTCTCCCATACAAAAGAAATGTAAACTTTCCAAAATGTGTTTTGTTGCTCAGTGTAATCTTGACACTTCTCAGGGTTCAAAGCAATTATAATACTGACATTTTTCAAGGTTCAAAGTAATTATAAAAATTATGATGGATGAATTTGAAAAGGAGTGGACTAAAATCTTTATAAGTTGTGCATGTGTGGGGGTTACCTTCCATATCCATAAGCTGTGGCTTCTTTAGTGAAACCCCACAGAATGGGAAAATAAACATAAAAATTACAGTTACTTACCACTAAATAAATTAATAAGCTATAGAATCAAAAACTAATTTAACTTGCAGAGGACTTCCCAAAGATCATCTGGTTGAAACTTCTCAGAGGAGGTCAAAGTAGAGCAAGAAGACATGTTAAGCTTAGTTTAAGGACAAAGATTTCAGAACATCTCCAAATGACAAATTTCAGTTTTGACCACCCTTATGCTGAAGAAATATTTCCTTCCAGCTAAGAAGAATTTCCCACAATGGAACTTTTGTCTGCTGCCTTCTACCTTTTTTGTCATACCTCTAGGAAGAGTCTGTCTCATCTTCTCCATGTCCTGTCAGTATGTGGCCAGAGACAGCAATAAGATCCAGCCTGCTCTTCTGAGAGCTGAACAAATCCAGTTCCCTCAAACAGCCTCTCCTCAAACTTTCTAGCTGCAGAGAGCTGATGCCTTTGACAGGTCCTTGTGAAAACTTAAGTGGGCGATGCAAGCCCTATGAACGGTACTTTTTTCTTGCCCATCAAACACAGTGTTCTGAAGAAGTCCGAAGTCCTGTAAAAATGTGTCTCAGCAACTGAGGAATTCAGTTTTGGTTGAACTCTGCTTAAAGTCAGGACATGTAGGAGTTTTAGGTTTTATAAGATCTGGGTGATTGCGCTGTAATTTAGAACATCAAGATTTTTTGCAGGAGAAATAAAGGAACGACAAAGACTGTACAGATTACTGTAACAGAGAATCTGGATTATGAGAGTTTCAGATGACTCAGCAAGTAAGTGCCTACGGAAGAGAAGAGGGACCTAAAGATTTCATAAAAGAATTCAATTGAAAGGAATTAAACAATTTGAGAACAGGGAGCCAATATCTATATGTAGAATCACTAACTTATTCATTGACTGCGCACACTCAACTGATTCATAATTTTGGATCTTAATGAGAAGACAGAATCACAGAATATTCAAGGTTGGAAGGGACCCCTAGAGATCCTCTAGTCCAACCTTCCCACTCAAGCAGGCACACCTAGAGCATGTGGCACAGGGTGGCATCCAGGCGGGTTGGGAAGACCTCCAGAGAAGGATACTCCGCAACCTCCCTGAGCAGCCTGTTCCACTGCTCTGTCACCCTCACAGTAAGGAAGTTCTTCCTCACCTGGAGATGGAACTGCCTGTGTTTCAGCTTATGCCCATTTCCCCTTGCCCTGTCACTGGCCACCAATGAGAAGAGCTTGTCCCCTTCTTCCCTGCATTCTCCCTTCATGAACTTACACATGTTAATCATATCCCCTCTCAGCCTTCTCGTCTCCAGAGAAGACACTTAAAGTCCAGCTTTCCATACCTTATATCTAAAGTAATCAAAAGAGCAAATATGTGCAACCAGATGAGCACAAAGGAAAACATCACATTAGCCACCTCTCAGTAAAGAGAATCTGAGCTACTCCACTCACTGGATGTGGAGTTTCATGTGGAAACTTAGGAGGCGAGTAAGCAACAACGTGGTCATTGCACATGTGATCAAAAGCTAGCCCTAAACATGACTAGCACAAAATACCCAGACAAGATAGAAAGGACAGTATATAGAGGGGACAGAAAGTTCCCCTCTGTCAGATCCTGTTCTCTAACTTTTTTCTTTCTTTCAGATATTTTGTAGAGCACACTAGAAGGAAAATCTGGGGAAAAAAAAAAAAAAAAAAAAGAATCCAGCATTGCTCAAAAATAATTAGAAGGAGCTTTCTTCTCTAGGAAGATCAGTATGAAAGGTGAGATTTATTGGTCCTACACCCACATAGCCCAAGCATATACAGACACCTGTATTTGCATTTCACACTTCATTTTCAGATATACTCCCAAATCATATGAATTCACTGAAACATAGTTAGTTTCTATTGCGCTAGGTGCTTATAATATGGTGTATATGTGGACCCCATGGTGGTAATGTGGGTTCATATTCAGCTGTGATTTGTGGGCAGGAATGCATGACACGTTTACAAGCTGTGTAAGTATGGGACCATGGTGTGGGGTTTTGATGTTCTTCATAATGCTCCTAAAGGAACAGAATGAAGTCAGGTCTACTCTGGGAGACAGGTATGGGCATATTTGTTCTCACACTGCCTTCTGATATACCCATGATGGAAAATCAAAAGAGAGAAAGAAGAAAGCAACTCTTACTGTATATAAAACTCTTACTGGCAAGGCCAATAAATTTGACTGGGCAGCGTATCTGAAGAAAAACCACCTTGGCAAAGAGCCTGAATTACCAATCCTTAATTTTAATAGTGAATTCCCAGCATAATGAAGCACAAAGATGACACGTCAACACAATCTATTTAAATAAGCAGCAGAAAGAAAGGGAGAAATTCATGGCCCATTTAAGAAGACAGAAACAGCCAGAGAGAAGTGAAGTGACTGGATTTTGTCTTCTGTAATCCAAATAACCAATACAGGTGACTAAGAGCCATCTTACCTTCTCATAAAACAACCATTAATTTCTTTTTAAAGATTAGATTTACCTCCAGAATTGATGCAAGTATCTCTAAGCCATGAAGACAGTGAAGGCTTCTGTGATTTACAGGCTACTTATGAGAGTCTGTCTAATAAAGCAGATTAATGCAAAGCTCCTATCAAGAACTGGCTGAATGAGGAGGACTAAGGGACTAAACTTGAAAAACTTGAAATCTTGCATGAAAGTCTCACACACATGCATATACACACACATATACAAACAAGAGCATCTGTACTCGAAAGGTATAATTATTGTCATGAATTTTTCAAATACTAATTTTTACAGTCATGGACAGGTGGGCATTCACAACTGCAAAGTGTAGAAAAATGTGCAATTACGTGCTAGTTTTAGGAGGAGAGAGCTCTGTCAACATACGTTTTTATGAACACATCCTATATCAACCACATAGCAGCAATTAGACCTGACCAGTGAGAATAGCAATAAACTACTTAGAGAGTCTTGAAAGAAATTGTGCTACCTGTTCATTTCTAAAAATGCACCACAGCTATCAAAGCCCACACTAACTGTCTGTCAGCAGAATCTGCTATTTGACTTCCTTAACTACATCCTGCAAGAGGCTCACCTTCCCACAGGATAACAGCCACATTATTCAGTTCTGTCACTTAATTTGTAAGCAAAAGATAAGCAGATATGCTGATAGACACAAACTCAGGCAAATCAATGGGGCATTCGGTTGGAGAGTTAGTTTCTTCACAAATAGCAGAAACCATATTATAACAATTGTGCTGCTGCTGCCTGAGAAAAGAAAATCCTTTGGAAAACAAGAGTATTGCTTGAAAACCAGAGCCTTGCAATTAGTTGCCTTGATTTATGAATGGTATTTTATTTATAAATCCTGACAAACTTACGTAACTGTAGCAATACTCATAAATATTAACTAATTTATATGGCTATAATGTTGCCTTGTCAGATGAGGGTGACATAAGAATTGCACTTATAATCTATGAACATTACTCTGTGGAATACACGCAAGTGGAATGAGATGTCCCCTTTTTTTTTTCTTTACAAACATTATTAGGCAGTAAATTTATAAGCAAAATTTATCTTGAAACTATTCAACTGAATTCTTGAATATAATTTCCTATGCCAACACTGTCACCCCAAAACATTATCTTTATATCATCTTTTCAGTGTGCTACATTTGTACCTCCTCTACACTTACATATGCCTATTTTAATTCACCTCTTTTCCTCTCTGTTTTCATGAATAAAAGTAGATGAGAAATGGTAGAATACTCTTTAACCTTTCAGGGAGGGAAACTCAGGAATGGCCTGGCAAATCAGACAATAGATGTAAGAGGCTTAGATCATTCTGAAACAGAACTTCATGAAATTATGGAAGAAATCATATGGTGGTTTAGGATGACCTTTGAGTTATAAACACAAGGATTGCAACAGAGACCTTTGGAGTGTAATTTATTGATATTCCTTAGGCAAGATCATCTGATCAGGATGAATATTTCAGATATAAGGGCAGCTCCTGAAAGACTAGCTCGCTGGTGCTGCCTTGTAAGCTCACCTGTTCTCCTGCAGGCCACCATCCTTATCGCTTTTGACTGTCAAAATTAGGAATGGGAATTGTCTAGTGGAAAACAGGTGTATGCAGAGAAAATGGACTCCTGGATTAAAGATCTGCTCTATGGAACTAAGAGAAACAGAAGACAATGACACCAGCTCTGTGTGCCCAAGCTACATCTGAGTTAAAGCTTCTTAGAGTGCGGAGAATTCTAAGAAAGAACATGTCTTTGAATTGGTAAGATATTATTCTGTGTTCAAAATGCAAATACGTAGACCCCACAAGCTCAAGTTCAAAACCTGAGCACAAGTAACAAAGCACAAGGAAGCATTAAAAGACAGGCGTATAGCACAACGGCTTTGATATTGTAAAATAGAAAAACTGTGTCACCTTTATGCAATGTTTTTACTGACGCTGGGTTATGTAAAACTTAATAGGTAGTTCCTTTTTTCTCTGCCATTCTATTGCTAGTCCTTCGATACAATGAAACTTGACAGAATATACTAAAGTCTTAGTTTAAATAAATTTCCCCACTTAAGTTTCATTACTTCAATTACCAAATAATCATAGATATTTTTCTAATTAGTACTGGGAATTTTTATTCTAACATTGATGCTGTTGTCTTTTACTGAAGGAAACTGTGCACTTCTGCCCATTAGTTTGAATTAGTGCAGAACACCAACAGGATAACATGCACAACCAATGTTAGACAGGTATCTAGATTTTATTGAGTATATTCCCGTAGGAGTCTACACTAGTACTGTAAAATTATACTGAAAATTCCACAGAGGATGCCGACTTCTGACTTGACACCAGTATTAAATTTCAGCACCATATACTTAAAATGTCATTTAAAATACTGTTTAATGATTAGGTCCAGGGGAGGGAAAACTGTCTCAACATGAACAGTTAATTAAAATTATTACTCTGATAAAACTCATAATATTACTCTCAGGAGAAATAATAGACCCTGCTGCACCTTGGATGTATTCAAGTATACTTGACGCACTGAGCAGTACTATAACTGATTTCAATTCATTTTACAGGGTAGTGTTAGCAGACACCGTCGCGGCAGGTCTGCTGAAGAGTGTCTGCAAAAACACTAACATGCCCCATAGGGATGGCTGCATAACTGCTGGAAATATGCCCGTTTCCTGTCTCCAGAAGTGTTAATATTTTTGATATTTGGGATACCTAGCAGCAAGCGCAGATATTTTTCAGATTTCAAGGAACAAATATGTCCTCTTGGACGTTATGCCCTGAACCTACGATACCCATGGCCTGATTAGAAAGGCAAAGTGCTATTTGAGCATTTGCTGCATACCAGCTGGCATACTTTACTGTCAATGTAGGGGCATATGAGCAATTAAGGGCACTTGCACATATGTGCTGAGTTGGAAATGCATCCCTAACGCACTTGGTATCTAATTACTTGCCCAGTATTGCCCCAATTTCTAGAACTCTGTTTACCTGGAACCTATTTGTAAAGCCCTTATCTGCTTTAGACGTTCTGCAGAAGATTTACCTTTTAAGCTCTGTTTTAATAATGCATAGTGATTAATCTTGCTTACGTATTTGCATAAAGAGTATGGTATCAAAGCAAGGAACTGATGTGTGGAGGGAAAGGAAAGCCTAGCAAGAATGCACCTTCAGCTACTGTTAATTGGCTTAGTCCATTGACTTTATTAGAGAAATGTCAATTTTTACCAGGAGAGAATCTGCTTCTTTCTTCCACAAGCTCAAAAAAAATCTTATTAGGGCTGATCTTTCCCAGTAGTTTACATGGAACAGTGAAAATCTTTATACGGTAATAAGGTTCCCTTATGTTCTTTACTAATGTGAATATAAGTAATGTAAGAATTAAACTTAATAATGATTTTGGCACAGGCTTGCTTCTCAGACTTGAAGTGTAAGGTTTTATTACATCCAATTTGCTAGGGACTTAAGCTAAGCAAAGCAGTACATGTCATTTTTATATTCAGTTGAGCTGCTCTGTCCTAAGAGTTGAAATAAATTTCGGAACAAAATTAAAAGTAGGCAGCTTTGATGCAGATGCATTTGATATTGTCATATTGGTATGAATTTCAGATTTGACTCCAGACTGCTCCAGAGCCAGAGTTGTTGTGCTAGCGCTCTGCTACCAGGGAAATTCTCTGTGTATAAAAGGCCAAAACTGACTTTTGAGTGATATGGAAACTGGATTTTAGGCCCGGGACACAGGATACTCATCTCCAAAGGACTGTACTCTACGCAGCCACATGGTGCTGAATCCAGGTGACTTGCAAAGATGTTTCATCTAATTAGAAAAGTAATAAGATATTTTTCCTACCACTGTGAATCTTCACTGTACAAATACGCTAATTTTTGTCCTGTTTTCACTGTCACCCTTATTTATAGCCTCTACTACATCCTTTCTGAGATGTGGTGACTATATCAAAATGTATATATTATTTAATAGGTGAAGGGGTATCATGGACTACATAATGGTATTGTCTTCATTCTTATTCCATGTCAGCTTAGTTTCTTTAAAATCCTGTGATAAAGAATTCTGTCAAAAGCTTCTTTGAAATTTGGTTTTACCAAATGGTCTGCTGTTTATCTATCTGCTGTTGACTCCTACAAAGAGCTGTAAGCCCAACTGCAAAAACATGTAGAATTTTCCCCATTGTACATCTCCATGTACTTCATATCCCTTATAAAAATATAATACTTTGCCTTAAATTCAGAAGTAGAGTTTATTTTCAGACTCTGCCTGGAAACATTCATACACTGTTGTCATTTTTCTCAACTTCCAATTTTCCAAAACCTGAGCTTATATAAGAGACAATTGACCAATTGCAACAATAGTTGCTTATGTTCCATATTGAACTTCCTTTATGCCTCTCTGGCAAACAATACCTTGTCCTGGCCAGTTTCATCACTTAGGTACTGAGAAGTGTCCTGTCCCTGCAGTAACCACGTATTTTTAGGTATTTCAGTTCCTCCTCATTTCAACACCTTTCTTACCTCACCACACTTCCATCCTCTGGCACAACATCTGACAAGGTCCAGTGCAGATTCTGCTGCTCTCTGAATCCCCCGAGCCCTAGGTTACCTCCAGGGCAGAGATGCATCAGCATGCATCGATATTCCTTCCGTTTCCAATATTCATTTTTCCCTTTGATTATAAAAGAAGATGCTCTCTCATTCCTTTCACATAAAATTACCTAAGAAAAGAGCTATTTTTCCATTTCTCCATGTATAGTTCAAACGAATTCTGTAGAATGATTTTTGTTTGAAATATTATTAGGCATGTAAATATTTCAGCAGAGAACCTTTCACTAAGCAGAAGAGTTGGCAGAAAATTAAGTAAATCACAAGGTCACATTTCATCCAGGTTACTTGAAGGCTATAGGCACATACCTATAGCATAAAGGAAGGGAGGGGGGAGATGTAAACCAAGGCTTGTCCAAAAAGGCAAATGAAAACGTAATATCAATAAAATGTTTACTGACTTAAACATATTTTAATATTCTAATGTAGTTCTGTGTATTTTATTTTCACAAGAATGTCAAAACTGCCAAAGTTCAGGACTCTAGTTTCCTTTATTATTAAGCAAATATTTTTGTGCTATGAAAGCACCGATTTCATAGAATCATAGAATCACAGAATGCCGAAGGTTGGAAGGGACCTCAGAGGTCATCTAGTCCAACCCCCCTGCACACGCAGGGTCACCCAGAGCACGTGGCACAGGGCTGCATCCAAGCGGGATTTGAAGATCTCCAGAGAAGGAGACTCCACAACCTCCCTGGGCAGCCTGTTGCAGGGCTCTGGCACCCTCACTGTCAAAAAGTGTTTCCTTAAGTTCCTGTGGAACTTCCAATGCTTCAGTTTGAAGCCATTTCCTCTAGTCCTATCGCTGTCCACCACTGAAAAGAGGCCGGCCCCCTCCTCCTCACTGCCTCCCTTGAGGTATTTATACACGCTGATCAGGTCCCCCCTCAGCCTCCTCTTCTCCAGGCTGAACAGRCCCAGCTSTCTCAGCCTTTGCTCATAGGGCAGATGTTCCAGGCCCCTGATCATCCTGGTAGCCCTGCGCTGGACTCTCTCCAGCAGCTCCACATCCCTCTTGTCCTGGGGAGCCCAGAACTGGACGCAGTACTCCAGATGTGGCCTTACCAGGGCTGAGTATAGGGGGATGATCACTTCCTTCGACCTGCTGGAGGTGCTCGCTTAATGCACCCCAGAATGAAGAGCGTCTTCATTAAGATGCTGTTCTTAATGCACCCCAGGATCCCATCGGCCTTCTTGGCCAATGGGCCAATGATTTATACTAATCATTGAAAACAGATCCAGAATAAAATTCATTTCATTTTAATCTCTAACTTGACTCACCTCTTCTCTACTGTTTTTCTGTTAGATGAAATTGAATGTCAAGACCTCATTTAAGCTTTCTACAGTGAAGACGACAGACCTAAACCTCCCTAGAGCAGAGCAAGAAATGGAATTTCTTTTATTCTTCTAGTGTTTAGTAGATGCTTATGATGCAATCATTCTCATTCTAACAGAATAAAGAAACAATCAGTGGAATCTTGGTAGATAATTAAAAAAGAAAATGTCATCTGGAGGATTTATTTTTGAGGAAAAAATGCTAATTTCTGAACTGTCATTTAAGTGATGACACTTATTTCTTTCCTCCAAAAGCTAATGGTCAAATTATGAAACAAAAAATTTAGACATAATGCAGAAGACTCTTAGAGGTTTTATTTTTTGGAGTTACTTTATAAAGTGGTCTGCAAATCAAGAAAAGGCAAGTGCCTAAAGACTCATAGTTATATTATAAGCACTGGGAAAAGAGAGAGTACTATCAGTGCAAGACTTCTTGCAGAGTCAGCTGCTTGCCACCCTACCAGCCAGAGCTACTGTACTCTGTACTGTAAGAAACGTTGTCTTTTGACCTACACCAATGTGCTTTGGATGGAGGATAAGGAGGAAAGCAACATAACCCATCTATGTGGATTTCAGGGAAGAGCATTAAAAAGATGTTCCTGTTAACTATCAGGAGAGCTACGCTGCAGCCACCGCCGGATGAGACCATTTCCAGCAGGCCGCAGGAACGCGCGCTCCGCGCCACACGGCGTGCGGGCCACAGTGTCACCCACCCCGACTGCCATCTCCAACTGAAACCAGCAGGGACACCCTGAACCGCAGACTGGAGTTTAACTCAAACTGACATAATCATCAACCCTTAAGAGCTGGACTTAATTATTTGCAAAAAGTCATCATTTTTTAAACTGAAATTAAAATAACCGACACCTGCTTTTCAAACCAAACCTAGTGCTATTTTCCCATTCACATAGTTGTCATTAATACCCATTGCCAGTAAAGGAAGGGTCTTTAATGAAATACTGTTACTGAAATATCTTTAAACCTGCTTCCCTAGTAACACAGCAACATGCTGAATTTACTGCAAATCCATAGCAATTTATTTCACAGCCATCTGAGAAGAGATTCATAGTTCAATTATCATAACTTTATCGGAAAACTTTCAGTTTTCTCTTCGTGTTTAATTAAGGGACACCGTTCCTTCAAATCTCCATATTTTATACAATGCATGCATTTGTATTTTACACAGTATATGTTCTACTTTACTCCCAGTATTCACCAGAAGGGGGCTTTGATTGTGATGCCTCATTTATTATATTTATTTCTGAAATGATATCAGCAGTACTTGAGGGTAGAAGCCTTTTACTAGGGCCATCATCTTAAATACCAACCTGCTTACATCGTGTTCACTTGCTTCAAGGGCTTTTAAGAAAGTTCTCAAAGAAGGAACAGGGAAAGGGTGAGCCGAGCCCACCATGCACAGGAAGTCATTCCTACAGTGAGAAGCATGCGGATTTGGGCATTTCACAGGCTCCTGATGCTGAAGGGCAGGTTACCACCCCTAGCACGATCCAGCTGGCCTGGGAATGGGAATGCCTCTCTGGCAGACTGGCACTCCTGGGGAGCTCCAGGCCACCAAACTTCAAGGCTTGACTCACAACAGTTCTACTTGCAATCTTGAAATGTAGGCAAATTCTCCTGATTTCCTCCAAAGCAGAACAAATCTACGGTTCTACTGGCAAGTCTGACCTTGATGGCAGGAAGAAGCAGCGACAGGGACAGAAATCTAAGGAACTGCTCAATGGCACTGTCCCTAGCAAGGCGCCAGAAACAGCTCGACAACGGACTTCTTAACAGTCAGAGCTACCACCTTATCTTTCACAAACATATGCTTCCTTGCCATTATTACTGAATAGAATAAAAAACCAGGAGCTGGGAGGTTTTTCTCAATACAATTTAATTGAATCCATAATGCTTCCTTCACAAGTTCCAGGCCTTTGAAAATTGAATATCTTCAGGGGAATGTAACTTGGTTTAGAAACAGAGGAGGGAATTGCAATGACAGTACTGAGCTACTCATAATGGAAGATTATTCTGTTTTCAAGCAAGTTAAATGTAAAAATCTAGTAATCTTACTCTGCATATGCAGTTTTGACCGAAGTCTTCAAATTGTCTTACCAACAAAGATCTGCACAGAAGGCTAATGACTGAAGTCCCTTACTACGTAACGGTTTTATTGACTCTAAGGATTTTTATAAGCAATTTTCTAGCAATTTAATATCAAAAATAAATTTGTGGAAGAGCAAGAGTGGTTGATTTCGAACCATTCTAAAGAAAGCACAAACACAGTTGTAATTGTCTTGCTTACTTTAATTAGATTTAACTGTAAATGCAGTAATCACTTGGAAGAAGCAATGTAGAAAGCACAACACTATAAGACTGAGAGATGTTAAAGAAAAATAGTAGCAGTGATCTGTGTGTTTAAAACTAAGGCTTATGCTGGACTTTAGGTCATCATACTATTTAGATAAACTAGTAATTTCACAAGCAATCTAAACAGGAATTCAACTTGCTTTGGGCGAGGTAGATTGGACCAGATGACCTTGTCAGAGGCCCCTTGCAACAAACTATTCTATGATTTTAAATCACAACTTAAACATTGCAATGCAGGCTTCGGATTAAGGGGCCTAACAAGATGCCTATCAGGTGATCTGAGCTAGCAGAGGCAAGTGATGAAACAGATCACTCAGCAACAACAGATGCAAAAGCAAAACCTGAAGGCCAGCATTAGTGGAAGAAATAATATTGGAATCGACTCCGTATTATTAATAAATTATAAATACAAACACAATTGTTTTTGCCTTTATGAGAAATTGTATTTACTCAAATGGATACCAACCATTAAAGGGATTCAAGTTTCTCATTCTGAAAGCCAACATATACTGTATTACCCTTTTTTATTGTCTATCCATAAAGAATGCTTGACCTTCTGCCTTGTTCTTTTCGGAAACCTGTCTGATTTGGAACTCTTAATCCTACTGAGGATTGTCCTACACATCTAATCCAATTTCACTAGTTAATGGCGCATAACTAGGTGCTACTTTTATGAGCAACTGTCTCAGAATGTATTATTTATACAACTCAAACTCAGTTGGTCACAAAATACACAATACAACTAACAGCTACTGTTTCCATTATTGTATTACTGAAACTTTCATAACCTTGTCCTATTACCACAGTAGGATGGCAAATTGCTGCCAGCTCGTCAGGGTGGTGGCGGGGTGGGAATCAGGGTACTCCCACCTCCTGAAAAGCACATTAAAAGTACGGTTCAGTCAGGCTTTTATGTCTCTTTCATCTTTCATATACCGTAAGTATTAAGAAGGACCTCAATTATTTTATTTATTTATTTACTGCAGATTTTTTTTTACAGCACTTCTGATCCTGACTCTCTCACAATCCTTCCTTCTGTCCCTTGGGAAGATCCATTACATTGGGCAATAGAATCTAATTCAAAATATTACTCTTCCAATTAGTTGGGTGAACACAGAATTACATGCATTTTCCATTGGTTTCATCTGCTTCAAGGAAGGAATAATTTGTAATACTGGACAACAGTTCCCATCAGACTCCTTTGGGAATTGCAGTCATTTGATCAAACTGAGGTGGGTGCAGGCTTAGATGCTAACACCCAGAAGCACTAAGTGAGAAAAGCTTCAAAAGCTCGCTATTTAATAATGCAGTGACATTATTTTCCTCAGATATGTTTTCCTAGGGTAAACACAACAAGCTAAATGATACCAGCCACTAATAAGCAGCTCAAAACAGCTATATAGTTAAGGGAAAGATTTTATACTATCCTTCATCTCAGCACTGCAGTTCATATTCATTCAAAGAACAGCGAGCAAAGCAACAATCTGGTCTGATAACAAGGATTCTAACTAAAGCTGTGTTCATGTTTGCAGCAAAACTCAAAACCACGAGACACTCTCTGTGTTTTGGATTTCATTACAAACTCAGCTCATGCTCACTGAAAGTCCTGCCAGGAGCCTAAAACCTTTCAAGTAAGTGCAAGATCAATACTGTGCTAACAGAAATATATTTAATGGTTTTACTTCAAAAAGCGCACAAAACCCTCCCACACTGGTTTGCAGCAGAGAGAGGCTGTTTCAGGCATCCTGAGAAATCAGGCATGAAGCCCTTTTGTGGGTCGTATTTCAGCTAGATTTGAAAAACAAATAGTTGAATGAATTCAGATAAGCTTCGGGATTTTCAAACACCCATTTTAATTTCTGAGGCTCTTTCCATCAAGCACTTGAATGGTAATGACCATTTTTAATACAGATATAGTTGACAGACTGGGGAGAAGGATGGACTGGGGAGAAGGATGAAATACTCAGGCTCCCGTGCCTAAGGCATTGAACGACAGTTCTCTGTCTTGACGCGAAGCTCCCAACCTTCCGGCAAGGTCAGCAGGACTGGGGGCGCAGCTAAAGTGCCTCGATTGGGCACCACGCAGGTAGCACAGGTCACAAATAGGAGAGAAAAAATTATCAGGAGAATTAGGGACTGAGCCAAATAAGTTCAAACTGGCATGGGAGAGTGCAAGTTAAAAGAGAAATTTCTTCTTTAACAAAGGAATGATTTAAAGTCATTGCAATTCAATTTGACCTACAAATCTTCATTTCTAATTATAGACAAAACATGGATAGAGCTACATAAAAATATGCTCTACATTGTATCAGAAAAATGAGAAAATGGAACTACTATTTTGATGCAACACATGCACATGTTGTTTCTATTATACCAATAGCACTTTTGGATTTATTATTTTACTTAATAGAAAAATTCAAGCCCAGCTGAGAAGAGTCCATAATCCCTAAACAACCAATTGTCTATACAGTCCCTTTAGAGATTTAATCAGTAGAAATTAAGTATGATTCTTACTTTTAGCATCTCGTGTATATCAAGATTTCCAGTTGTCTTTCTGCACGCTGTTAGAATGTTAAATAACTGCTTCGAAGACACTCTCCTTTCTATTTTCAGTTAGTTTGTTATTAACATAAGGGGAAAACAAGCAAAAGAATTAGGGTATTATCATAGAGAACTGGCAAAAACAGTAGAAATAATAATAATAATAATAGAACAGCTTTAAAGCCCAAATCTGTAAAAATTACACTGATTCAGCCCTTCACTTGGAAGCTACTAAAACTAAGTTAAAAATGAAACCTATTTCTCCACATCAACTTGTTGACTAAGTCTCTTTACTCCTCAAAGATGCAGACCTGTGCTCGTGCTCTGTCCAGCTGGAATAACTGATTTCTAGAGGGAAACACATTTATTTAAATCCACTCATTATGCAAGCTTTGGGGTTTTATTTTATTTTATTTTTTTTTTGTATGTTTTCTGTAGAACATTCACAGAACATTCTTGTTCATTACTTTCTCTTCTCATACGAGAAGGTTTTTGAATCCTTTTTCGGCAATTTGGCAACTACAATACAAGGATGAGGCTTAAAAAGGAACCGCGAGGATGCCAGAAAGCAGATGCCATAAATCAAATAAGGGCTCAGACAATACTGGCATTGAGAGCTACAGTCTGTAATAAACTTGTTTTTGCATAGCTGTGCTTCTTTTAGAGCAATCTGAAATCTTGTTCCAGTTAATTTCCCTGTAGAATTAAATTTAACAATCCTATTTAACAATCCTTCTTAAATCTAATAAAAATTATGACAGTGAAGCATCTCACTTGCAACAAGCTATTTTAGCTTTAAAAGAGAAAATACAGTAGTTTACAATGCAGAATTCTTCTGAAAAATATCTTTTATATTTACATTTCTACTTTGCAGCATACTTGCTATAAAAAGCAGAGGGGATGGGTTTTTAATGTAGTCCACAACCAAATATATTTTTTCAGTTTGGTTTACTGTTATTGGATAAGTGGTCCCTCATTTTTACCATATTCAGAATTTGGATTCTTGATGAATTATGGAAGAGCACAATTGCTCTGATGGCATCTTTTCCAATTACGGTCTCTATAGAGATGCCAGTTTAACAAATATATTCAATAACATTTAGAGTCTTAGGAATACTGACTCATATTTCAATATAAAGTACAATGTATGCTTTGTCCTTGAACATTAAATGTCATCACATTCACTTATAGGAATGTGCTACAAGGCTAATAAACAAGTGAAAGAGCAAGCTCACCATGCATTCAGAGAAGCAATTAGCTTCCAGCAAACTGTACTGCTGCACGAGAGCTAGCCAGGAAATGCAGTGATGTTAACTTGCCTTACAATCCAACTGTGCTTTTGAGTTTCACAGGAAGTGCTTCTTACCTGGCAAGCAGGTACCAAATCTTCTTCTTCTCCATCTAAAATTTCAGTATTTATACAAAAAGCCAAAATAAAGGCCACTCTGGTAACAGAGCAAAGAGATTTCAAGAAAAATAAAATGACAATGAAAAGACAAGAAGCAAGTGCTTTGCTGACAAAAACAGAAAAGCATGTAGACCTTTTAGCCCTGATTTTGCTAAAGGTTTCAGAAATTTCTCAAAGGTCCACGACAGGCATCAACATTTGTACATCAAGAACAGGCAAACTCCATTTAGCCACTCATTCCCAAGCAGCCTTTTGAATCTGAGCAATTCCCAAGCCCTTACTACCAAACCCAGACCTTCTCTCCAGGCTGCTTTTTATCCAGAGGCACGTGGTAGCAGTGCACGGCTGCCTAAACTTTGCTAGTGGAAGGAATTTAAAGAAGGAGTCCTAAAAAAGAGCCATGGGCTGGCTCTTGGTGTTAAGGGGCTTATATGTCAACAAGCAGTCTGGGTGGACTTGGTTAGTACACGCACAAGTCTGATTTTCACAACCAGAAGAAAGGCAAGACCAAAATCCAGTAACCAGCCATTTATAGGGAACAGAGAGACACAGCTATCTAGGGACTCACATAATCAGCTGTTAATTGACTCACCCTTGTTACCATTAATTGAGGCTTTCCTTTTATACCTAAACTGTTTATTGAGCTATTTACTCTTTGTTATTTGTGTGGTAATGTCTGAATGTTTTATTACAAAGCATTTAACCATATTTTATTTGTTATGTTTTCAGACTTTGGTAATGAATATTGCATCTCCAATAGGTGTTAACGGAGCAAATTTGCTCAAGTCATTATTTTGCATGCCTGTGGATAGTAAGTCTGCATAGGGTGATCTAAGGAACGGCCTCAACTGTGACCCCAATTATCCTGGAGGTAACTACAAATACTTGCACATCTGAAACATACTCAATTTCCAGTTAAAAAGAAAGAAAGAAAAACCTACTTCACATGAATAAGTCATTCTTTTTTCACCCTTGACATTTAAAATATGAAGAAGCAAAGTCTTTGATTTCGCCAAAATAAAATGCAAGTCATACGCAACTTGGCAGTGTGATGAAATTGATTCCCACCTGTGCAAACGACTACAGCAATTTGTTCATTCCTCATTACCAAGCTCTCCTTTGGGCACATGTGCCTTATTTCACCTTAAAAAGACTCGCCAAGTGCTGTGCACGTGGAAGTGCCTCTGCCTGGCGTGCACACTGCCTTTCTTACAGGAGCTCAACCGCAAGGCTGACAGGCAAGCGGGCAGCCATGACATTTGCTTATTTATGACAGGTGAGCAGAGGGGACATCAGTCCAGAGCTCGGCAGTACCACGGGAATTATCTTTACGGAAGGTTGTTTTGTATACTGGTATCCAAAGCCAAGAATCACCTGGGGTAGTGTGACAGATGTCAGGCTTTAGACACTTCACAGAATGGTATTGATACCTGCTATATGCTATAGATGTTCCAAAGGAAGAGTTGTACCTATTTTATTCGTGTTAAATTTATTTGAGTCCAAGTCAGTTAAGTCAGGTAAACAAGCCCAACAGACTCTCTTCCTCCAAGTAAACTAGAAAGTGCTTTTTTGTTCTGGCTCAGGAAAACCCACCAAAATGACACTGAGGAGGATGAAAGGAAGGGTCCTCATCTGGAGTCACCCAGGTATATTCAGATACATAAGCATTGCAATTACTGCTTTAAAAAAGCTAACACCTCTAACAGTAGCAATCAAACCACCAGAACATGAAACTCAGCTGCTGTTGGCAGCAACTTCCCTCTTTGCCTTTTTATCTCACCTAAATAAGCAAATACCAGGATCACACTGAGGTCTTTGCAGACTAAATTAGACTATTGGATCAACCCAGACTACTTCCAGGGCAGCTCATATTTTGCAGTACTAAAACTGCAGCGACCTCCTGTGGGATTGAAGCCTGACATGCTTATGTGTGAATCCAAATTTCATGCACCTGATGGATAATTCCTGGCTAGAGAGCCATCTTACTGTTTTATTTTGTTTCCTCAGTAATACTTCTGCCCTAAAATAAGGGATGTGGTGCTGACATTCAGGCATTATGATCACTGAGTTGAAGGTAAGAAATGGTAGGATCTAAAGAAAATGGTTATGCCATAACATCCTCAGTGAAAGATGCTGTGTGGGTACAAAAGGTGAGTGGATAAATACTAAAAGCATGGTTAAGTCTCAGATTGTTACCTGTAATCCCAGGGATGCAGACCACTCACTCAGAAGTGCACGGCCTACAAGAGAGACTACAAGATACTAGAAAAATACCACAAACTGCAAAACTCCTGGGCTGTCCTTACACAATTAAATACTGTTTTTATCCATGGAGGTCATCATCTTCACAGACAAACAGAAATGCCTGAGCAGGTGACAGACTCCAAAGCGGGACATTGCCAAGGTGTAACACCCTACTGACACGTGCAGCCCAACAGGGGCAACAGAACTGAGGTTCAGCAGAATCACTCACTGGCAAAGCAGAAAAGAAAAACGTAAAGCTTGGGGTTCACATATTACCCTCTTTATGTGGCTTTGCCTGGAGAAAAGCTCTAAGAGTGCAGTCCCTATCTCTATGCTGTGTGCCTTTTATAACATCTTTTCTCTCAGGATGGTGCACTCCTCCTTCTGCCTTTCCATAAGGATACAAAAATCACACTGCTTGACATGCTGCATATTTTTTAAAGGATGTATTTTTAGTACTTTGAGCCATTTGGCCTTGTTTCCTATTTATTTGGAACTTGCTCACACTCGGGTATGTGCCATGTGCCATCTGGCACATGATTAGGCCCTTGCAATTTCATTCACAAGTTTAAAGCAAAAGCTATCACATGCAATGCAGGTTATGAAATATTTGGCATCTTTCACGATAGTAGTAGTATGAGGTATACGCATAACCCCCAAACAATAAAGATAGGTTTATTTTTCTTTTATCAGATTTTCTGTTCAGTCATAAAACACTTTTGAAAATAGCATTTGCCATGTACAATAGTAATGAGCCATGACAGAGCTCATATGTTGGAAACATCCCTCAGGAGGAAGCAATAACTGCCCTCCGGAACTTTACAAAAGACTACTGAGAGCACTTCTACAACATTAACAATATCAACTTACTCAATATATTGGTGGCAAACACGAACTTCTGTTCAAAACACTATAAGAAGATGCATTTTTGCTCGGCTAATGTTCCAGACCTACTGAAAACCAACTGAATATACTTAATATACTGCATAGCATAGATTGAGATTGCCTATGAGGAGGACATACTAGCTCCTTCTCAACAGCATACATTCAATCCTCACATCATTTCCAGTTAGCTCAGAGCACAGAAAGGGTTTGCTTTTGTCCATACCAATTTTTACATGGATAGGAAACACCACACGGATCTATCCAGCCAAATAACCTCTCTTTGGCAGTGCTCAGGTGAGCAATGATACTTCTCCAGAACATTCCTGCGACCTTCAGAAAGCTGCTGATCAGAGATTTCCCGCACCAGCAGTGCTGGCTTTGGTTTTTAATAGCTCTCAGTGGGAATAAAGAGAAAAAAATGCAATTGCTTTTCGGAATCTGTCAAATTTTATCACCCACAGCATCTCCTGATGTGGAGCCACAGACCGTGTCCGTAAGCACTTCTTTTTCTGTTTTGAAGCAACAAGCTGCTAATTTCATTTGATGTCTCCTACTCGCTGTACTGGAAGGAACCACAACCAACCAATTCCCTCCCACCCTTCAATGACGCTCCTGACTTTAAGGAGGTCTGTCCTATCAAACCCATGTTCCGACCCTCGTCGCTTTTATTGCTCCTCGTACAGAAGGTACCCATGACTCTGGTCACCTTTGTCACCAGTCCCTGAGCATTACAACTGCCTGCTGTTTTCAAGATAGGGCAACACTTCAGCTTTCTCTGAAATGCGTAATGCTGTTCTCTGATGTGTTCTCTCTGCCTTTCCTAATTAATCACAACAGTCAACTACTTTTCTAACCACTACAGAGTACCGATCTGACATTTTCTACTGTAACCTCAAGACCTCGCTCCTAAATGGCAAGTCAGCTCAGAGCCCATCATTTAATATGTAAAGTTCAAGATTGCTTTTTCTCATGTGCCTGGTTCAACTCTTTCCTACGTCAGATTTTATCCGAGTTTATTACCTAGTCAAACTCTTAAGATCCTCCTGCTGCTCTTCACTGCCAGGTCCTGAATGACTTCCCTACCCAGTGCCGGTAGCAAACTTGGGATCTCACAACTCACCCAGCTTTTCAAATATGTTTTCAGTGTACGTGTAAAAAGGTCAGTGCAAAATTCTGCTGGGGCTCCACAAGAGATTTCCTTCCACGCTGGCCACAGACCACATTCACCTGTAGTTCCTCTCCGACCTGTTAGTTGTGCAAGGCTGTGTGTATTAGTGCTTATCACTTACATAGTGACACCACTGGTAGCATCTGTGAGGCCCAGTCATGATGTGCTTTGTGCTCGCTGCCATCTCCATCCAAACACACCAGAAATGTTCAGTCTCTTCAGAGAGACTTTTTTTTATATTAAAAATAATATTTTTATTCCTAAATACCTACACATACAAACAAATGAGGCATTCACATTCTGCAATAACACAAAAACTCTCTAATCAAAAGATGGTGTCATTACTCTGTCTTGACATTGGACAGCATTCCCGCATGGTGCAAACTTAGATTAAAAAAAGGGGGGAGGGGTGGATAACAAGATATAAGAAAGCTTTTTTTTTTTGCCTTTTTTTTTTTTTAAAGCATGGAACCAATATATGGAACCAAACACATATCTATTGCTGTTTATCCTGCACAAGCCATTTCTCAAATGAGGTTCTATTTAATATTTATGGGTTTCAAATGGATAAATGCTACAATGAACTAGAGGGCAACCATGTTATTCTCAGCTTGAAAGTTGTTTCCATTCATGTAATACAGCCTCTGCTAACTCCACATTGGCATATGCTGTTTTTCCACCAGCAATGAATCAAGGAAAACCATCGCTTAGAGAAAGAAAAGAAGATCTTTCAATTGGTGCTTCATGACTAACATGTGACTTAACATCGCAAAGAAAAGTAGTGTGAGAAAAAAGGAAGTGGTGCTAAGATGATGTATAAAGATCTGTCCTGGGGAAACAAATTCTTCTCCTCCAGGTTTCAGATAATAGAAAGAAAAATACCTTGTGAAAAAATTTAGGCTCCCAAGAGCCATTTCCAAAGTTTTAAAATCCCTGGAGACGTGGCTCATTGATTTACTTGCAAGAGTTGAACAGCAAACTGTTGAACGTTTTATCAGAGTAGGATTTCTATGGAAGGCACAATTCCATTCCAAATACAGACATGGAAAACTATGCCTACTTAAAAAAAGTAAAGAGTTATAAAATGAAAAATGATGAAGCCCTGAAAATAAAAGAAGTATTTTATAGAAAGCTAATAGCTTAACAGCAAATTCACACTGTAATAATAATACATTAAGGAACATTCAGGGAATTCAGGATAACACTAGCACTTTCCACTAAAAACCACTTTGTCCCCAAACAGCTTTTAAAAGACATTAATTTTAATCAACATTGCTGGGAAACTCAGAGGAAGAGACACAAAGGGGTTTCAGGAAGATTTTACAGCATAGCTACCAACGGAAAAGTATCTATTCAGGGCCATCTAGCCTTCAAAGTAGCAGTCTGGTAGCGCCTGCATAGCAGAGATCCTCCCTGTGTCCCCTGGATCCTGCCCTGCAGGGATCCCTGCAAAGCCCTGTGGGAACTCGCCAAATCTCCTTAGGTATCCTTAGCTTGCTTTTCCTGCATTTTGTAAGGTGACAATTCCAACTTTCTGCTCAAGGGTAGGGGAAGGGGGAGAGAAAGGAATCCGAGGGGAATAGAGAGCGGGCAATTTGTTTTCTTTGTCATTCAGCAGCCCGCGTGGATGAGCAGAGATGAAGTGTGCCAGCTATGAGTATTTCTTTTGCTGCCTTATTCTCAGCTAAATGGCGTAATTTCACACCACAGCTTTCCACAGGCAGCGAATGCTCTGCTAAATGTTTGGAGCTTTGCTATCCCTAGATGTATATACTGTCACTCCCAGGTACGAGCAACATCATTTAACACCTTGCGCCGTGAGCTAAGGTGATGCACGTGGCAATAGAGGTGACAGGCGGAAAGGGAGGTAAGAGGGTGCAATCCACCCAGCCTCAGGCAGCGCTGCAGCTGCTGTCATGACAAACCAGTAAATGCATTAATAAATAGACTGTCCTCTTCAACAGGGAAGCACAGTTCCCACCTGCTTTCTCCTTATTTTCAGTTCCTGAAAGGGATATCATTCCAACTCTAACGTAAGTACATGATCATAAATGTTCAGTTAAGTTAACATTCCTTCTAACCTGTCCTACATTTTAAATCTGTCCAGGTATTTAAGGGACAAGATGTTTATATATAAAATTCAACAGATTTAATTAACACTGGATTGTGTGAAAATCTTCCTTTAAACTTCACTTTGCATATGTCCACACAAGGGAGTTGTCTGTAAAAAGCTACTGACTCCTAGCAAAACTCAGAGAAATTGCTGAATTTCATCTCATTTCCCTACCAAAACCCTGAAAAATCCTCACACTGCCCAGTGGAAATTAGTTGTGTTGACAAGAGATTTGCAAGCCTTAGTCTTGTGCTTTTAATCAAATGCCTAAATGAAACGCATCTAGTTCAGCATGGTTTGGAGTTTAGCAGCAAGTACTTCTGTGTATGTGGAAGATGCTTTGCAGTTTAACCCCGTAAAAGCATTATTACTACAATGCACCCAAGGTAACACAGCTACCACAGCAGAGTTACTAGTTTCCTTCTTTCTACCCACTCTGACTTCTCAGGGTACATTGCATTTTAAAGCACAGCTCTCTTCAGTTACTAAATGACTAACTTGATGCTGTTGCATAACAGGTAATTTTAGGCACTGTACTTTCAGTATTGCTATTCTTTGTCTTTTTAAAAATCAGTGTATTTTATCATGTTTGGGATACATCTGTTCTGAGACCAGTAAGAATGTTCCTTTCTTTTATGAATTGTGTTGCAACTTTATTTCTTGTGTTTAGGAACTGAAACTGGGCAAAACAGACCTTTTTCACAACATACTGCTAATCATTCTAGAAAAAAATAAAAAGGCCAAGTGCTTTCACAGAGGAATGTGGAGAGTTGTCATGACTACTGAAAATATTCTAGGTAGCTCCACTCAGAGAATGAGACTATTTAAATATTTTTGGTTTATGAAAATGTAGAGAATTGAAGTGAAACTTACTGGGTGCACAAATATGTATAGCTAATTTATTAATTAGCTGGACTATCCACTTTAAGACTTTTCCTTAAACATACATATACATAAGTGACTTTTAACTGCTTAAAACGATCTCTTACAGTCTCACCAAACTGTTTTTTCTCATGCATGAATAAGTCACCACAAACGTCCCATACTGGCTACTCTACTCTTAACACATGGATTCCCATTACTACATTGATCAAATTATATTAAAACTGGGACTTCACAGAAGTTAAATTCTGAAGCTGGCTAAAAGATAAGGTGGGTAGTTCTGAGTAGAAGCATCCACATTGTCGACAGCAAGAACTCTTTTCTGCTGTGACTTGTCAAAAGGAATGAGGCAGAGAGAGGTTTCCAGCTGCTCTTTCCCAGACCTCTTGGATGTTCACGAAGGGCAGGATGGTGACAACCACAGCAACGTTCTCCTTAAACCCTGAGAATATTTTGCTACATTCCCGCAGACTGCATTTTAAAAAGCTTCCAACATATAGGGAGAACCTTCAGGTCTAAAGGACCTCCAAATATTCCAGGTTTTTAGCATGTGGTAAATGCTGAGCCGGGAACCAGGAATACCCAGCTGCCTAGGTGATCTCACACAACTGACAGTGATGCCAAATGCACAGGCTGCTCTGTGGACTTTTAGCTAGGATCCAAGAAACACTTCACAGGTGTCTGGTAGCTGAATACATCGAGCTCAGGCTGGGAAAGCAGCATGCATTTTTGCTATGTACAATGTAGGCATTTTTAGAAACGAACACTGCTGTGCTCATAAACATTCTTCCATGCTGAACGTCACCCACATTGAGAGGCTTTAGATGCTGCAGTTTGACATTTACACTTTTTCCCACAAGAGCCGAGCAGTTGAGATGATTTTCTATATGCCTATTCAAAGGAAAGGCTAATATTCATGAGCTGAGGAAACACTAGCAAAAGGTCCCACTTAAGGTCTAACCAGAAGGCTGACATGCACTAACCTCTTCATAAAACCTTTTAATAACTGTGGCTTAAAATGCTTTTTTTGCATGACTAACCTTTGATAAGCCAGGAGAGATATGACAAGCACCTTTACCAACAATACAGTCCCAAGGATTTCAAATGAAGTAAATATTCTGGTACAGACTGATAAGAGCCCAATGTTGGGCTTGTGTTGTTGTTACTCACCCACTGCAGAACTTTCTACACGTGATCACGGCTCAGGCAATAAGATTGTTTCCTAGAGTTTAATATAAAATCCTCTGCTTTTGCAAAGTAGGACAATTCTAACATATTAACCATAAATTGCTGCTGGAACACAAAAATGATTTGTGAGGAAGCAATAAGATAAGAACAACTAAGTAGGAGTGTAAAGAAAGACTGAATTTAATTTAATCAAAACTAACCCAATTAGGCAGGTAGCAGTCCTAAGAATAACACCTTTTATTAATCAAAGATGTTTTCAATTTCTTGGGCCATCCTCTATCAAATTTGGAATTAATTTAGGTGATTAATGTTTCACATCTTCTTTTATAGCTCCAGTCTCAGCTGGAAGAGACAGGGGAAAGCAGAACTTTGAAGCTACCATTACTGAAAGTTTTATCATTTGAGGCTACGCCACTGGTGTAACCTCATCTGAAGCAAATGCAGAGACTATTCAGTAAAGAGTAATGATTGATTTAGTGTTTCATGGACCTGCACCACCACATTCAGAATAGCAGAAAGCACTGGCAACAATTTTGTGAAGGTCTGGTCTCTGTTTAGAGGTTGATATGATCCATTTCCAAGAAAATTAACTACAAAATGGAAAAGCCTGGGAGCTGACGTTCTCAGTGAAACACACAGAAAGGGAAAGGAATTAAGCTTACAAAGAAATTAAGTACAGAGAGAAAAATACAAGCTTGAAAAGTATAGCAGAAGATGAGCACTTTAATTTAGTAACTGCAGGACCTGGGCTTTGTCCCATCCTCATTTTTAATTTGTTGCAAGGTGCTCCACAGTGGGTTTTTTTTTTTCTGATTTTGTTTAAAAGTTCGGCTCTCATCCATCTTCCTAGTGTAATTTAATACTGTGAGATTAAAGTTTCTCGTCATCACTATTATCACATCTTTTCTATAATCATCTATTTTCTGCAGAGCCAGAGGAACTCCCATGATTTGGTTTACTCAAGGCACAGACTAGTTTTGCCCCATGCTGATTCAGCAGGTATGAAATACTTTAATGCATCTGCAACTCAACGAATCACCTAACTAGTAACCTCCTACAAATGAACTGAGTTAATTACATTTACCTCTTTCAGAAAGACTAAATGATAACCAATTCGCTTTCCCAAGGCTCTTCTTTAATTATTATTTCAACCACAAATGATGGCTTTCTATTCTAAATGTACTTCCTGTCGCGTAGCTATTCCTCATCTATTGGAGACATGAATGTCAGGCCTCGTCACCATTTTTGTTCACTGCAGGCCTAATTAAGTATCAGTCTAAGCAAGCAGATCTAGGGATGTCAATGGACCCACATTTTTGTAGGGTAGTACAGAAGGATGATGGGTTTAGAGTAGCCCTGCAGTAAGTTCTAAGCCTCGTGTTATTGCTTGATTATTGAGAACTGTATGAATTGTGTAAGCATATAGGTTAATGCAAAAGACACAAAAGACAAAAGAGACAGGAAAGATGAGAATGGTATTAGCCTCTGCTCACCAAACATTTTGGAGTTTGTTAGGGAATGCTGCTAGAATTACTAGATTTGATGATTTTGCCTTCTTTCCAGTCAACCCATAAAATAACTTTCGCACAACCTATGAGAAGCTCATGAGCACAGGCAAACAAAACCACTAGCAGGATGAAATGGGATACATCAGCTCTGAAAAGGGAGACAGGAATTGCTTGGGGGAGGCCAGCTCTCTGCAGGGGTATGGGCCTAAGTAAACATTGGAGCAGTCTGACATTAGGAGGGAGACATCCATTACCTTGTTTGCTGTTATAAAAGTCATTCTTTTGCTCTAGAATCTTTCATATTCCTGCGGAAACAATGTCATTTTATGACCCGCTAGTCTTACACTCCAAAGAAAAAGCTGCAGGTACCCGAATTCAATCAGATTTGCTACAGAGCTCCGGAGCCAGGCAAGGAGTTGGAGTCGCACAACTCCTCCGCAGGGTAAACAGAAGCATGAAAATGGATCCCTAGAAGGATGCGCTCAGAAAGGCACGTTACACTGCCATTTTCACACTAACCTAAGGTCTTAACCTTTAATATGAATTTTTCAGCAATTCATTTACTGAATGTTTACAAAAGCAGGAACAATCCCCTTCAGTGTAAGAGTCATCTATAGGTTAGCCTAACAAGCTATAGCGTATGTGATCTGGGGAATACTTGTGCCTAAGACATTAGGAAGAACATAACAGAAGTTTAAAGGCAGTACATGCAGGACTGCTAAGGCATAAGCAAAGCACAGCCCGCTCAGTTCTTCCTTCTGCTGCCCTCCTGACCATTCAAAAATGTCAGTCTAATGTATTTTTTAGCCTCCCCTCTGAGAAGAGTCATCTTTGTATTCAACCTTTTCTTGACATTTGCATTCCTTTTGACCAGATCACTGTGTGATCCTGAGAGGGAAAAATAGAACTGAAAAACTGCCCATATTCTATACCAAGAATAACAGGAAATAAGAAATCAAAAATATATTAAGATTACCCTCAAGAAAAGACTGCAGAGAAAGCATTCTTCCTATGTGCAACATTTCTAGTTCTTCTTTTTCTGTTTATACTACACCTACCTTAATGTGAGAGGACTTCCATGGCATGTGATGCTGCAATTATTTCTGAGTTATCCAGAGCTCTGCCTAGGATTTACTGGAGATATAGCCCCTACTGTGGATATCATTAAATGGTATAGTTGGCCACCAGGGCATTCATCAGTGTTGGCCTGTTTGCTTCTCAACTCCATTACAAACAGACGCTGGGAGGAACAAATCCTTTAGGTTCCTTTACAACACCTACATTTTCCAATATGTTTTTCCACAGAGCTTGCCATGACAGTGAAGACACTTAAACACAGGTTTGCCAATACAGTGAAGCTGCTAGTGGGAGAGCGGTCAGCTGCTGGTACGTGTTTTCCACAAGCTAAACTATAGCACCCTTTTCTCAGGAGGAATAAAAAATCAGAGAGGATTGAAAAATATTTCTACCTAAGAATCAAGGAAGGGAGATACAGAGTCAGACTGCAACAAAGAATGACATGTTAAAGGAAACTGTAAAAAAAAAAAAAAGAAAAAAAAAAGAACACAAGAAGAGGGATGGGAGAAGTTAATATAGGTGGTTTGGTGATAAGATTGTGCTTGCACTGGCCTCTCATGCTTCCTCCCCTCCTCTTGTCTGCCCCACAGCCTGATTCTCCTCAAGCCTGCTCTGATTGTCATGAACAATGGGAGAACTTTAATTCTCGACCATCGTTCACATTTGTCTTTCCAAACCATACACCAAAATGTAATTTAAAAATATAGTGAGGTGCAGCATGCTTATTCTTAAGAGAAGCTTTTAGGTCTTTATCAAAAAGAAAAAAAAAAAGAAGTGCTCAGGTAATATATTTTAAATTTGAAACTTAACTTGTCCCGACACATGACACCTTCCTTGAAATTCCCGTTTTAGTGGTTATAAGTACAAACATCCTTTCCCTTTTAAGAGAAAAAGATGCTGACAGTTGAGTGCAGACGGGAATTTTAGTGCCCACAGTAATATGCTATCAGTATGTTCTCAAGCAATGCCTGGGAACTTTATGTTTTCATTTAGCTTTCACAGAGATGAGAACACATGATAAACCTATCAGGGCTACCATTCCTCAACCTCGCCTGGCAGCCTGGGTGATAGAGGCTGCTTTACATGCAGACAGAAGACAAATTAAACTGCACTGTGCTCCGGCTTTACGCTCTCTTCTTCCAACAGAAGCCATTCATCTCTTCACCTTGATTGAGAGATCCCGGGCAGCGCGCTGGGAAGGAGGCAGGGAGGATGGAGCGAAAAATGAGGGTGATGGAAGGAAAGCAGGTGGGAGGGCAGTAGGAAGAACATTGCCAGAGGAACTCAGGGACATCTAAGTGAACCCAAGCAGCTTGGTAACGTGTAGACACAGGACACCAGGTAAACGCTCACTCACCAGAGCATGCTTCAGCTACTGAAGAAACAAATGTGTGTCTTAAGAGTCTGATTTGCTCTGAGAAACCAGGGGAAGGAATGAGAAGACGCAGCACACAGCCCACACTATCCAGAAGCCTTGGGTTAATGGGAACAAGATGTCTGCACTGCTTGAAAAGGGAGCTCTGTCAAATGAACTAGTGCATAACGCCATAACCGACTGCCTCACATACAGTCTGAAGAATACTGAGGTAATTCCAAAATGTCTCCCAGAGAACTGAAACTTAATAATATTTGTACTTTTAAAAATAGTGCAGAATGTTTTTGGTGAAGTGATATTTAGAGCACGACATGCCTGTTTTTCTTCCTCTAAATATTACTTCAATTTTCTATCTATCTCCAGCACCCACATTCTGGCCACCACAAAGCCCAGGTGCCAACACTGGCACATCCTTTTGCCACCTCCAAAGTTAAACCTATTTCACTACAAGCTGACACACACAATACACGCACACAAGGCAAACAAGATTTTGAGTTATGTAAATACAGGACGCCATATCTCAAAACAGCCTAGAAGAAAGTCATACAATTTTTGTTTTTGTTAAAGTCTGCCTCTCTTTGTAGACTTGTGAAATAACAAGTTTGAAATATTGAAGAATATTCCTTTCCCTCTCTTCCTAAACAGCAGTTATTCACTAGACAGAAGAAGCACTCAGGAAATTTTACATTGGAAAATTAGTTTTCCTTTGATAAGAAAACAAAGTTCTTTCTGTCTAGTAGCAAAACAAAAACAGTTCTATTTCTTATTTATCTAAAGTGATTTCATCCTTGAACAGTCTCACTATTAGATATTTCATTAATACACATCTCTATCTATAATCTCTCTAAAATTAACTGCTTGTCAGAAGAATACTAATAAGCAGGGAGATTCTGTCATGTTATTCTTACTTCCATTTCAATGTGTCTGCAAAGGACATTCCAGGATGTGATACCTTTATCCCTAGTGCATACCATGATGACTCTTTTGTAATAACACTAGCATTAATAACAGTAACTAAAACTTTGATTTGCATCATGCCATTCTCTCATAAATCTAAAACGATTCACAAATACCCTTTAAAGAAGTCTTTCAATAAGTCTCTGAGATTGCACTTTATTAAAGTTGAACAAGTAATTTATTGAAAGACATGCATGCAATGAATGTTTTCCTTAGGGGAAAAAATGTCAGCAAATTGTTCATAAATTAGATCATAAAATTCTATTCTGAACGTATTTGTTATTGGAATTATTTCTCTATTTCACCAGTGTGCAAATGATTTTGTTGTAATCTGTTAGCAATTTACAAGCTGAAATTACATTATCAATTGAAAGTTCATTTTGTCTTGCTTTTGTCCATAAGCCTTATAGTATTTTCTTGGTTCTCTGACTAGGTAACTAATTAACAAGTGGAAAATATATCATGATATTTTTATATCACATATATAAAATTTGGAATTCCTAATGTCTATGAAGTATGCAAGCCTTCCAAAAATGGGACAGTTATAAACACCTTTATATCGAACTAATACAATTCAAATTTCAAACAGCTCATGTGCCCACAGAAACTTCCTTCTTTCATGCAGCACTGGTTATAGAGCAGCTCAAATTTAAAATTTAGGAATGAACATAAAACGCTTCCAGTAAATATGCAGTCACTGGGGCTTAAAATGAGCTTTCTACAATTATTCCTAGTAATAGAAAATAGCACTTGAATGTTCAAGGAAAACAAATACAAAGATATTGCAAACAGAGCCAAATTGCAAAGTTGTTTATAGTTGCATTTTTTTTTCATTAGGCATTCCAGAATTAATACTTTTCACCCATCGTCATAGGTAGTCGAACTGACAAACAGAGATGACTTGCTAAGAGTCTCATAAAGACATTTGGGAATGCACTGAAGCCTCTAATTGCTACCTTCATTTCCCACAGGTTATTGTTTTCAGAAGATAAAAGGGAAATCCACTTTTTTCTTGCATTTTTTAATTCCGGCTGGAAAAGAAGTTATTCAAAAGGTAAAACACGCAATACATTATCAACCGGCATATAAATGACAATTAGTCACCAGAGACAATAAATATTTCCACTGTGTTATAGAAGAATTATTAGGAAACTTGAACTTCAGTGATGCAATACAGTCACTAAAGTATGATAGATACCACTTGAATGTAACAGAGTGCATTAGTGAATAGTAGTCTGCATTAAGGGAAGTACAAAAACTTTGTGTGTAGAACCACAAAATATCACTGTAACATGCCCACTGATTAAAGCTTTCACCTAAGCTTGTCGGTCACGATGGTCATGAAAATATGTGGGGGTAAAAAGAATGGGATATCTTCATGTATTCTGCAAAAAAACCCACCATTTTTTTTTCATTTTAACTAGTGAATTTTGTTCAATACATATTTTTATTGTAAATCTTATCCATATAACAATCAAGTTAGTTTATTTTAAAGCACACCTATGTGCTCTGTAGAATCTATTTTTTAATTTTCTCTTTCATTTTCATCACAAATAATTTTTTTTGAAAGTCTTGGGTTAATACTAAAGGCATACACGTATTCACATATTAAATACACTCTTTCACAAAGCAGGGACATTTTCAATGCGTCTGTAGGTTTCCTGAGATTTTGAAAGTTAATGTCACTGCAGATCAATAGACTTAGTAAGCAAAACGCATAAATAGATTTAGACCAAGTAACAGTCTTTCTGCTCTCCTGAAGAGTTAAATTCTAGGGCAATCCCTGAAACTGTTAATAGTTGGATTCTTCCTGCACTTGCATTTCCAAAAGCAGCAAAGCAGAAAATAGAGCAAGCTGTGTAAACAATTCTAACTTCGGAGTATTTTCATAAAAATGATGATAAGGGGAAAAAGTGTTGCTAGGCACAGTGCCTAACCTCACTTGGACCTGTAGGAGAAGATCTTTTGGTATGTAAGAAACTGCATGCAGGTCTCAGGCCAGAAGCAGAAAACCTGTAAAATCACTTCTTAGGATCAGTAAAGTTATATGATGACTTGGTGTCATGGTCATGAACTCAAAGACATTTATAGCATTTTTTGTTACCATGGCAACACATCCAGCTTCACTCTTTTCCCAGCTTACAATATAACCTTGACAGTGTTCTATTACCCTTCCAAGGTGTCCCACTTCTTCTCTTTATTCATAAACACATGGTGTTTTTTAAAGCTATACTGTTAGTATTTAATCTACTTCACTACTCTCAGATAGATTGTTTTTAAAAGAGAAAAAAAATAGAATTACTAAGCCATAATGTTCTAAGTGATCTCATTCTTTACTGTTAAATACCAATCCCCTCCTAAAGAGATCTTCTACATTATATACTATTTATTATATATTATATTATATCATATATATATATATGATAATATATGAGGAATTTATACAAGATCCTCAATACTCTATTGAGGATACTGCACTACC
The DNA here is from genome assembly GCF_003342845.1 of Nothoprocta perdicaria. Taxonomy (NCBI): domain Eukaryota; kingdom Metazoa; phylum Chordata; class Aves; order Tinamiformes; family Tinamidae; genus Nothoprocta; species Nothoprocta perdicaria. The sequence goes on along the minus strand of NW_020454439.1, from coordinate 68,232 downwards.
AAAACATTTTTCACCCCAAATTAACCTCGGGATAGACAGATTTTGACAGACAAGGTAATGCAATGGCCCCAAAATGACAAGATATAATACTGGACAGTAAACCAGTGGCCATCAACTGCCCATTTTAGAGATCTGCACATCTGCTGCTTGGTACTTCACCCTACAGCAAATGCTGCAGGTAAATTCAGTGCTTTGCTGATGAGAAACACAAGCCTTTAGACGTCCACTTTCAACTCTTTAGTCCAATTTTGTCAATGCACACAGAGGCAAATCAGCTTTAAGTCACTGACTGTGAGATGCAATAAGGTTCTCTCTTTGGAACGATATAAGCCCTTAGTACCTCCTCCTTGATTTACAGAAGCTTTTCCCTTAGAGCCCTAGATAGTCCCTTTGAGATGATGGGATTTGCTGTCTGCAGTGAAAGGTGGCAGTGATCACCTGGGAGGATTTAACTGACAGGCTGCTCTGGGCACTGTGGGCTACCCACGGTTTGTCTGTGCAGCAGAAACGACGACTGCAATTACAATTTAATTGGGGCTCCAGTCAGGTTACACAGGAGAACCCTTATTTATAATCAGCACTGAGAACCATCCTCAGCTCAAACCACACCAGGGAGGCCCCCTGTAAGGATAAGATACTTTGCTCTGTCTCCAATTATCACACATATCATATTGCTGTAAACTCTGGAATGTACTCTCTGGCTTTTGTTTTGTTTTGTTCTTGTTTTGTTTTCCCCTCCTTAGCTTTCATTTATGGCTCATTAAGACAGACTTGCAAAGTTACTCATGTTTACAGTCATACAGATGGGTAGATTTTTAGAAACATGTGAGCCTAACTACAGTCAGTGATAGTCAGGCATCTTCTTGCTTGCTGCTTTTCTGCAACATGAATAGTTGCTTATTTAAAAATACGGAATATTGTGTATCAAAATATTTAAAACATTAAAGTGTTTTAAAAATTTGGCTCACTTTCAGAGGAGATGGAAAAAAAAAAGAGGCAGACCAATTTCTAGCATCTTAAAATGGAAAACTGTAAGATATTTTCATACATAAGGAAAATGCCCTGAGAAACATCAATGACTAGAAAGATTCACTCCCCCAAAGCAACAAAAAAGAATCTGAAAATAAGGTAGACTGTTGAATGGTACTAGGAATGATTCACTTTCAGAGGGGAGAAGAGGGTAGGTGGGTTGGGGCTGTGGCTGTGGACAATAAGCACATTCAAACACCACAAGGGAGGACAGGGCACTCTGGAAACTTGGGAGAGCTGGAAAAAGTGTTATTCCAGGAGTACTGGTATAATTTACGAGGGTGATTATTTTGAAAGTGAGAAAAAATATGTATATTGCTATGCTAAATGTCCATAACTAAGTTCCACACATACTAACAAAACCATATTTGTGATTCCTAACACCATCAATGCGTTTCATTATGTTCTAAACCCATACAGCTAGTTGATGTTGTCTCATGACACTGGTACATCCTTCTCCCAAGATTCATGGTTGCTTGAAATACCTTCCCTTTCCTCCTGTAAGAAATTTCTCCCAGCTACTCCCATCAAATCCCTGGAGCTTGACCTGCTGTAGAGACCCAGCAGCTGGAAGGATTTGGGCACAATTGCCACTTCTGAGCATCTCTCCAACAGCTCCAATCTGAGTCTTTGCTTGATATTTCCTTCTTCAAAAGTTTCTGTTTTAGAGAAGAGTTACTTTTACAAGTCATTTCCTTCCCCTATGGATTTATATCGTGTATAGTTTTCCTTCTCTTTCTAATTCCATTTTCTATAATATTCAGAGAGCTGATCCAATTTGTTTCTGACTGAAAATCAGGCTACAATACAACTACTGTACTTATCAAAAAAGGAAAGCAATCATATACACACAGAATTAGTGACAATAAAGTTCTACTAGGTCAATTTACTCCTTCCCATGCCAATGTAGATTTACTCTTTATGGTATAAGCTTTCCTCCTTCTTTGTTCTGTATTGGTTTTATATGTCAACAAGAGAGAAGGAAATGCATTGAAAAATCTCTCATTTCCTTATCTACTATATACAGAGATCTGCTTTAGTGCTTACAAGAAGGGAGAGAGTAGACTAAGAAAAAGAGATTCAGTTCTCTTTATCTTCTTGAGAAACTTTCAGATATATTCACCGTGGCTAAAATCTTCAGTTTAGAATGGAGATTTATGTTTGGTAACAAGCAGACCAAATCTCAAAACTTTATTCATTCATTCTTCAGTGGTCAGACATTTCTCATCTCTAATAGGGGTTTGCTGAAAAGCTGAAGTTATTCTAGAAAGACTCATGCTCCTATATATCCATTTCTACACTCACATTATCATACGTTTGATCTCTTATTTGGTTTCACAAAACAACGGATTTCTGCCAGCATCTGCTTTTCTAGAGGAGACCAATCTATTTACAGCACTTCTGCTTGTCTTGCTGTAGACAACATCTTGGTGATTGGGCATACTGCTACATCACTACCAATATTATCTGCACTACTGGAAATTAAGCACAGAATGTCTGTATTATTTTACAGAATGTCTGTTCATTCTGGTTTCATTTGTTAAGCACACAAATTATCTGAACAAAAGAAATAAAACTTTAGATGTGATGAAAAGGGATAAAATTCAAAGAGTTAATGGCCAATGTTGATGAGGTTGAGTTCTGTCAAGTGAATAATAGCAGTGTGAATTCAGCTGTGTTTCCGTGTTCAGTGGAAGAGGGCAGACGAGATAATAAAGAATCATACATTAAATAACAGAGTGAGGCTTAGGTGTCCATACCTGCTTGCCTTTAGAAAAAGAAAAGAAAAAGAAAAGAAAACTTAACAGTGAAGATAAACCCAGAGAGGAAGAAAAAAAAAAAAGGCAAACAAATCATTTCCTTGCTTTGCTCAGGTTTATACATTCTGCACATCTGCATTCTTAGTTTATGTAGTGATTTATAAACATTCAAGGCTTAACCCAATTTGTGAGCATAGCTAAAAAATACAGCCCATTCCAATTCTTTTACTTCCATTTCTTGTGCTTATAATTATTCTGTGGGACTGACCTTGGAGGTTATCCTAAGATAAATGATGGAGATGCTCAAAACCACATTACATGCTGCTCTATTTCGAATGTGCATTGTGTTTGCATTGTAGATCTGCTGTGAGCTCACAGTAGAGCTGTGATCACTAGGCTAAAGATTACAAACCATGCTAAGAGCACTCCATCCCTAAGAAATGAAGCTTTGACCATCCAGACTCATGGCCATGCTTCTAAAAATAAATTAACACCAAAAGTTGACTCCTAACATATTCAAAACCTGACCACATTATAGAAATGCAAACATATGCCACCATCACTCTTGATTACTGAGTTGTGAGAAGCTGCAGGTTTGAGGAAATTATGTCAGCAGGGATTTCAGTACCATTTACTAGGTGACAAATGTCTTGACTTGTCACTGGGCAGATACTTTTCTTTTTTCATAAAACATCTTATAACTCAGCTTTGGCTTGCTTCAGTATATACAGATTTGAGCTAGAAATTGCTCCTTTGTATCTGATACATACTTTAGATTCAGACAATATTTCGCTTTCAAAATTCTTGTAACTCCTAAGAAATCTCATCACATCCATAATTGCTAATGAATGGTTCACACAGTAATAACAAGACATAACTTGAAAAAACTGTAGGTACCCCAACCAAAACTTTTAGTGCAGATGACAACTTTTAAGAAGGAAGGGTTCACATCTGGGGCAGCCCAGCGTGTATGAACTAGAGAAAGGTGTTTTGTCTCTTTGCTTGACTTCCCTCTCTTACCTTCCCTTCACAAGTCCTCTAATCCTAGGAGATTTTAGACCACTCCAACTTACAGAAACAAATGAATTTAATTCCAGGAACAAGATTCCATACAGAGTATGTTTTGTACTGTTGCTCAGAAGCGAAGGAGTGACTGTATGCCACACACTGGTGTCCCATGGGAAACTTCCTGCAGACTCCATCCCTCTTTGCTTCTCAGGAAATAAAGGCAGCACAGTGGACTGGCAAATGTTCACTGCATACTTTTGCTCTCACCCAAGATTTGCCACTCATACTAAAAACTCTCCCATGCTTAAGCCAGTGTGGAGGAAAGGCAAAGGAGAAATACACATTAAAAAGAAATCCTATCTAAGAGATATAAGTCAAAGTTATGTCTGCAATTAAATAATTCCTTTGGGCATGAGGCAGCTTTTAGATGGGTTGGTGCAAGCTTAAGGTGCTTCACAAAAGCCCCTTATCGCAAATAGTGCAAATGAGGTTAATGAGGTTCATTTTCACTGTGTGTTTCACTTTCTCTTGTCTGCCCTTTTATTTTAGGCGTATTATCAGAAACAACAAAGAAACATCCTTCTCCAGAGCTTAGTACGGAAAGGAAGCTCATTAGTTTCCAAAAACCAAAATCCAGGAAAAGAAAGAAAGAGAAGGGAACTAAAAGAAAGGGGACAGAAGAAGAGCTACCCTACTCTTACTACCCTACGTAGTAAGGGCCTAGCACCTACCCTTCTAAATGCACCAGCACACGTTCACACACACACAGAAATACCTCATCTTAACATAACTTCCCCTCACTCACAGATTTGAATAAAACATCACTGCTGTCTATCCCTGGAGGGGATCTTGGCGGTGCCAGGAGGCAGCATCAGAAAGGCACACAGGAAGCAAAAAAGAAAGGCTCTGTGTACAATGAAAATGATTTATCCTCTGCAGAGAAATAAGGAATCTTCTTGTGATTTACTGCTATGTTTCACAACCAGAAAAGTCAACTCCGGGGACCAACTCGCAAGAGATTCTGATTTCCATATCTCCTTTATTCAAACACTACCTGCTGCATCCACTGCAAACATCCAGGCTTGGCGGACAAGAGCAAGCATTTCTGTTCTAGTAAAGGATAACTAGGAGGAGAAAACAGAAAATATTTAAGAAACATGTTTAGAGCATCTCATTCAGGTACCATTTCACCAAAAGGCCAACTTTGATCAAAATAATACCTAAAGGCTGCTATTAGCCAGGAAGGTTGAGCATGCAGGCCCAGTACGGGGCTCCATGGTCCAACCAACTCGCTACCTGTTCTACTTGCCAACCACTCCAATGTCTTGTCATTACTTGACCCATGAGGGTGCACAGAGGGAGCATCTGCCCCCCAGGGCTTGTCCCTGCCGAAATTTCTAATTCCAAGAAGACATGCACAACCATCCTGCATCTCTGCATTCCCAATATTTAGGTCGTTATATTGGATTGACTCATAATCAATTCTAATTAAAACATCGTGAGTAAAATTAATGACTCTCTCAGGTACCGCTGAGAAGCTATCTGTGTGAAAGTCAGTGTAATCTTTCTGATTTGTTTGGAATATATTATCATTATGTTTGGCACTGTAATGTTCTCCTTGCCCACTCAACCTTTAATCTATTCCCAATTTTGATAAAGTGCCCGTTTTATTATAAAACTAATATTAAATGATACTGCCAGGGCAAAGTTATAACAAAACATAAAAAGGCTCTTTTCTTATGGAAAATACACATTATCTTCAAGAATCACATTAAAACGTGCCACTTCTTTTCCAGTAAATGCCCTAACAATTTTCACAGAAAAAGTCTATACAGTGTCTGCCTTACTGGGAAAGAAAAAAAGATCGATCTTACTTTGGAAGCAGCACCCATTTTATTCTAATTACTTTCCTGTTTAAATTCCCCAATATATATATGCAAAAATGGTGTACTATATCACTGAAATACAGCCTGTAAACCTACCATTGGCTATATTATATATTGGCTATACTGTCACCAGGAGACCACAATATAACAAAAGATATTTATTTTGAAATGCCACTGGGAAAAGTTTGGAGTCCAAATCCTATACATTCTGTAACATCCCTTTCAATGATCCAGTAGGAAAAGTGAAAATAGAGGAGCAAATGCATTCAGAGAGTTCTGGAAATGCTGTACAGACCTTCCTATTATCAATTCAACAGATTGAGCTTTTTTTCAGGATTTGGCAGGTGAACAATCAATACATTCAACAGTAGGATGAGAAAAATATAAGACTAATATCTTTAAAGATGCTCATTTGACTTCTACATATATGATATATGTGCTTGGATTTAAATTTAGAAGGGTTTAGCAGTTGTAATACCTTTAACTAATATCAATGAAAATCATTGCAATTCTTTTCACATTGGAAATTTATAACCACCAAAGGATTGACAATTCTTTTTGCTAGCCATCCATCATTTTGCAAAACACAAATGTTCCATCCCCTGAATTCCAGAAGTGGTTGTCCTTTTCCTAACCAACTGTCCACATTTGAAGAAAAGCAGATGTGACACATTATCTGTATCAGATGGAAAGAATCAAATGAATCACCAAATAGAAACATTTCACCTAAGGACAACTGCTAACTGATGCAAAAGTCTGAAGTTCCCAACTCCTTTCACCACTACATCCTACATGTGCAAACAATCTTCGCTAACAGTTAAAAATTGGAAAGCTTATACAGGAAAATAGACAGGAACAGATACATGCTCAAGGGAAAAAATAAAAATACCTTTATCTCATGTAGCTTGTGCATCAAAAATGAGGTTTCTAACATGCATCCAAATGAATTGCTTTATGTTTCATGCAATTTCCAACATATATGCATACACATATATGTATGTGTGTATACATTTATACAGATATGTAACACAAACCAATATATACATTTTATATGCATATACATATGCATATATGTATACATATATGTGTACATATACATATACGTGTACATATACATATACATATACATTTTATATGCATATAAAATGTATACTTATTATATATACAAATTATATACATATAAAAAGCAAAAATTCTCATTAGCAGCATATTAGAATAAATAATAAATACTATGTTTTAAATTAAATAGTACCTTAGCTCCAAATCAGAAATAAAACTTTCTCAGATTCAGTTGGGGAGAGTTAAAATGTAGAAGTACCGTGTTGCAAATGCAAATTGTTTATTTGGAAATGAAATGGGATGTGAGCTTTACAATGGGGTTAATTTCTGATATATGTGGAGAACAGCTCCAGAGGAGCAAAAAAAGACCAAGGAAACACATAAACCTTATGCAAAGGGATCACATGTTTTGGCAAATAGATATGAAAGTAACATCCTAGAGTATTCATGATTGACTTTCCGATCCCTCTAGAACAGTGTCTACATGAACACTTCTATAAAATGGTGGGATTACAAATTATAAGCTAATAGATAAAACAGATTTCAGAATCTAATCAAAATGACACTAAATAACACGCATTCTGACTGAGAAAGCAAAGAAAAAAACACCTCGAGATTCTCAATAATCCATTTTGAACATGCCGAAGAATCAGCAGCAAAAGACATTTCAGAAGAAATGAAACAATCTCTCTCCAGAAATGTAGAAAGTCTGGATTTTACCAACAAGGAGCTTAACACCAGTTGTATGATGTGCAGTATTTCTTCTTGTTTTCTCTTATGCATGTTAATACCTTCATTTAATGAAAAGACTCACTTTGTTCTGACAAAGCACAAGCAGTACGTTCTGATGAGAAAATAATTTTCAGTCCCTAGCATATGGTAGCTGCCTATGTTAGAACTCTATTTTAAGGCAATCTGCTAAAGGAGAGCTGAATTCAGTAAGGATACTGAAGAAGACGAACACTGAAGCAACAAGAAAGTTTACCTTTTGTGACAGATTGACTTTAATCTGATAATATTTGTATTAAACTGTGTTATCATCATTGCCACAATGATACAGGTTTCCTAGAAGTATGTGGCAGCGCTATCTGGAGGATTAGAATCTATTCTTAATTAACTATATATTAGTTTTGTAACACTATTTAAACACTAATTTCCATATGTATTTTTAATGATTCCACTGATAGGAGATAATGAAAGGAGAATAACCTTGAAAGATTTTTTTTCAGTTCCTATATGGGGCATTTCTAATCATAAAGCAGTAACATTTCTGTCCCTTCAGTAATACTATCCTATTTATACTTACACTGCACTTACATTTTGATTAGATATGCAGCTTGTAGGTTTAAAATAATCAGTTTTCAACACTGATGAATTCTATCCAAAAACAATCTCAGAATTTGCATTCTCTGTCCTAAAGCTTTTAGATAATTCAAGGTATAGTTTAAAAATCTTTCTGATCTCAGTATTTGACCTTGCTGACAATCCTACTAAGCAATCACATGTTTTATAAACCATAGCTAGCAAGACAATAAATAAATAAATAAATAAATAAATAGATAACTCTATACTTCAGCTTAAAAACCTTTAATGACTTGCTCCTATAAGATAATAAAGTAGGGCCTCAGAAATATTTCTGGCATGCTAAACAGGCTTTTAAAATACAAAAAAAAAAAAAAAAAAAAAAAAAAACCCAGTATTTTTGTTGGCCTTTCATGAAAGCTAACATAGCAGAGCATGAACAATAAATGCTCAAGGCATAATTTGCAAGAATCCTTTTTGGTAGACGGACTACCAGTGGCCTGCAACACTGAGAAAACTAAAGCTTTAATTCATGGAAGCTCTCAATAACAATCATGACAGCTCTTAAAAAATCAGTATGAGGCTGTAAGAGTATTTTTTTTTGTCTGTGATTCCAAATTTGAACAAAAAAAGAAGCTTATCTCTCTTTGTAGTGCCATTCAGAGAAACTACTAATATGAGAACAGTATTTCCTTTTTAGGGAATGATCTCTGAATTGTCCAAAGAAGATGGGGGAACTCATTCCAAGTTAGACGCTTATTGTACAATACTTGAGAGGCTTTTGTTTGTGTCTTTGTTTCTCTGTTTGCTTGTTTTTTTCTAAGGATGACAAAGTGGGAAAAGATTTTGACAAGCAGCACACAGGCATTTTGAAGCACAAAGTATTAAGATCCATGTGCACCAAATAAATTATATCCTGAGGTCTATTTCATGTGTTGCATAGATTCAAAGAGAAATACACTGTGAACAGGTATTTATTCTGATATTTTTACCTCCAAAGAAATATTTCTCTCCCGTCTTAACTTGCAGAGGGCTGTTTGTTCGAACAGCTGAAGCTTCATCTCCATCAATGGTGAGGACTGCAAAATTTTCCTTGGCTAGGAATCGGACTTCATGCCACTGCCCATCATTGAGACCGGAGCCTACAAAGAACAGAAAACGTTGGAACATTTTATTTAGTCTAATATTTATTATCTTTAAGTGTTTATTGCATCTCTCCCAGCTCATTAGGTAAGGCCTAATGAAGTCTAATGAACATGCAGAAACAACAATTTTAATGTGATAACAAGACATTATTATTAAGATAATTACTACATAAAAGTTAACATTATCATCATAAATACAAGCCGTGGAACTACCCAACTGGCCAGTAGTCAGGTATAATTATTTCTGAAAACACATCTTATCATTCACCTTACCCATCAACAGGCCATATTGTACATTTAACTAATAAGGAATGTCCCTTAATTGTTTCTACAACCAAGTTCAAAAGGAAAAGATATTGATTCATCTATTTAATTATAATGAGTAACAAGCCTACAGGGCATATTATGCTTGTGATTGCTGCCTCTATCAAAAGGTTATGCTTCAAAAAGAGGGGAAAGGAAAAAGTGAGGGCGGACAAGCTTACACGGAAGCTTAATTCGCAGCTAATCCTGCTGCTGGCATATGGGGCTAGTCATGGCTGATGAAGACATCACTGCAGAGCCGCTGCAACAGCAGCAGGCGTCGGCCAAAACCCCAAAGCTTTGGGGAGCGCCCCCCTCCCTACCCTGGCTCCAATGAAGTATCTGGATCTGTTGGTTCGTTCCACTCTTTTTCAAGGAAAAAGAACTTGCTTCACGTCTGCAGAAGCAGCTGGCAGGAAGCCAGGGTGCCTAGGGTGTCAGGCTGGCATTTAAGCCCAGCAAATAGAGCTGATTTGTTCTTAACTTATGATCATGACTGCACAGGTAGGTTATTTTGGATCAGCAAACAAGCAGCAAACTCTCCAGTAAAACCTAATTCCACATTACAGCAGCTCTCACAAGTAACATTTGTCTCCATCTGCATTTTGGCGCTAAGTCACATTAGCAAAAGGCAATTGGCCAAAAGAAAGTGCAATCCTGTGCAATAAGCAGTTTCTAAAAAGAAAGAAAAAAAAAAAAAAAAAAAAAAAAAACC
>NW_020454439.1:0-57948 GCF_003342845.1 Nothoprocta perdicaria | reverse complement strand
TGGCGCTAAGTCACATTAGCAAAAGGCAATTGGCAAAAAAAAAGTACAATCCTGAACAATAAGCAGTATCTAAAATGAAAGAAAAAAAAAAAAAAAAAAAAAAAAAAAAAAAAGAGATACTACCAGTATCCAAAGTAAAATGGAAGATAAAATTTCAAAACATTCAAAGCAATGTTATCTTTTTCAATCAATGAACAGTATTCATGGCAATCAGTATCACGACATATACCTAGGCATTTAATGAATATTCTTTCCCCACTGCTTCCACGTTTTTGGCTAAACAAGATCAAGTCCTGACAAAATCAACGAGCATGTCAGAGCTTGGAATATTCTTTTGTGTGAATAAGAACGTATCAGTAAGAAATGTTTCTGCCAAAATGTGCTACATATGATAAAAAAAAAGATCTAATATTTTTAAAATCAAGGAAGTTTTTCTTCCAAACAAACAAACAAGAAATAGAAAAACACAATATTTCAATACAGACAAGATTAGTTATTTTATAGCTAAAATAACTCATGAAGAAAAAGGAGGAGGAAAACACCTTTTTTACAGTGTTCCAAACCAAAATTGTTGTAGTAAGCGTTAATACAACTGAAGTTCATCAGAAGATAATTTAAAAACAAATTTCAAGCTTGAGATGACCTATCATGAGAAAAATCTATTTCAGTTTGCATCAAGGCATTCATTACTGCCATGAACTGAATAACAATAATTAGAGACTTCTGGACAAAATTAAAACTCTGCAATTAAAACAAAAGGCATGAAAAGGGCAGCACAGGCTGCTCATCACTACGTCCGCAGAGGGGAATGTCTGTGTCATCTTCTGGAAAAAAGGGGAATATTCACAGAGTCACAGACTGGTTGAGGTTGGAAGGGACCTCTAGAGTCCAGTCCAACCCCCCTGCTCCAGCTGGGACACCCAGAGCACGGGGCACAGGGTGGCATCCAGGCAGGTTGGGAAGATCTCCAGAGAAGGAGACTCCACAGCCTCCCTGGGCAGCCTGCTCCATTGAGTGAAGAAGCATCAGAGTATCGGGCAAGAGGAGCGGTAGCGGGTCTTGTGCGGCTGCTACAGGCTGCTGCTTTGCCCCTTGGCAAAGAAGAGAGATCACGCGATGCCTCTAGTGGAGCACTGAAATTGCACTGGTTTCTGCTTGATTTTGGTGAAATAGGCAGTACTATCTCACGTATTCCCACGGCAAATTTTTTACCTCTAAAACTTCCACAGTAAGCCAGGCACAATGGCCAACTTTCAGGCCATTGCTGTGTGCTACGTTGTTTTTGATTGAAAACATCACCTAACGGACAAAATTTGCCGGCCAAAATCTTCCCTACGTTCAATTCATTGTCTTTTAAACATACTTAAACATAAACATGATAGAAAAAGTGATGAAAATAAAGACAGATGAATATGCCTTTAAACTGGGAGTACACTGTATTTCTCATAATAAGCCCTAGTTTGCCACCATCATCTTTTGTAGGTATTCCTTCTGAAAGCAATAAATTGATGGCAAGAGGAGTAAAGAGCTTGAAGTGGAAAATCTCAGAGGGCGCAAAAACGCTTCAGCTTGCATTTTTGATTACACACTTTGGCCTGCTTTATAAACACTATATACATTAGTCCTACAGGACCCATGTTCTTTTTATATGACGTATTTTAAATATGACTAAAATGGAGACTGGAAACATGCATTCAGATGCAAGAGTCATAGAACTGTCTCTCTCTCTCTCTCTCCCATACTAGGTAACTGTTCTAATATACTAGTATACAAACTAGGTAACTAGGTAACATACTAGGTAACATCTAGTATACATACTAGAAAACTAGAAGCTTCGTTCCCCAAGTACTCTTCAGCAGAAAGCAAAAGTTTCTCCTCTTCTAGCAACAGTGAGTTATAACAAAAGTAGATAACTCAGTTCTCTTTTTCCCTGAGTGAATAATGTCAAATGAATATTGTGGCAAAAAGAGCCATCATTTCCATCACAACCAATTTGTGAGCTGGAATCCTTCCATGCTTTTCTATCTGAAACTATTTGTCCAATTTGACGCGGATTTGTGCACAGCTTTGAAAGCCCCCAAATGTTTCAGTACAGTACAAAGTCTGAGATTGCTGGCTGCTGTATTAGCAGGTGAGGGAGGTGTGCAATGTGCCCGTGCAGGGCAAGCAAAGTTACACCTAGCTCACCTCCTTGTACCATCTCTGAGCAGGCAGCAAGGGCAGAGCGCCCAGCTCGCCAGCGCCACTCTGACAAAGGGACCAGCGCAACGAATGAAGGAAAGTCGCAGGGAAGAGGATGGTGGAAGTGATGCTGACCACCCTGGACAGAAATCAGAGCATGAGGAGAGCTACCGGTTACCAGTAAAGCCTAATTTCATGCCCTCTCTTCATATACAAGCACCTAGCAAAATAATATATTAAGAGGAGACATAGTTGTCCATAAGCTGCTTGCTAGGGGCATGACTGGAAAAGTCCTGGTATTTTACCAGTACTAAAAATACTAGACCGTGCAAGGCTGTGCCATTTCCTGAACAACCACACTCTTCCTGTTTCATGGAGACTTCACTCCATAGATTAGAGAACATGCACCACACCTGCTTCCTAGCCAGCTGTATTAAGCGCCCGGGTGAATCTTTATGGGATCACAGTGGCATTCTGAACTGCTATGACTCCAGTTGCCACAAACAGTTGTAATTTTACACTTGTGATATTGTTGCTGAGCTGTTTTTCCAGGGGTTCTGCAGCTCCTTAGCTATGGATGATAATGAGGGCAGTTCATTTGCACGCAGCGAGTCCTTGCCTCGGTGTTCATGGAATGGTGCTCCCCAGTTGCGTAGCTGGGAGCATCCGTTTCTCTGCTGCAGCTTTTAATCTGCTTTTTATTTGAGTATTTTCTAGGTGCAGTACAGTCAACACTCCCATTTTGACGTGATATTACTCTGTTTCCACCAACTTAACATTGCTACTGTGATAGACAGTATATGCTTCCGTAGGGGATGAATTTGTAGAGTTGCAGGGCCTATGGCAGTGGAATATTTTATTATCTGCCTCATGAATATTGAGAAACAGCTGCTGCTTGGACTCTATCAAGTTTAACCAAGATCATTCTGTAAATCCAACCTGAATAGTAAGGATAGAATGTAATACTTCCTATTACAAGAGTTTTCAGTTTGAAACTAGAGTTTAGAACCCCCCCCAAATTCACAGGGATACTTTCTTACTGCAGTTTAATCTCTTTTACCTGAGATGAGACATATATATTTAAATTTGTTTTTTTTTCATTACTGTATCTTTCTGGCATCCAACTTGAAGAGAGACTACACTGCTGCAACCACAAATTCTTTGCTGACTTTCAGAAAAGCTGTTTTCATATGCAAATTAAATATGCTAATGAAATACATTTCCATATCTAGGATTTCTTTTTTTTTTTAATTGCATTATTTTAAAAGTAGTACTCTTGAGGTAGGCACTTTGATTGAACAAGAAGAAACAGATGTTTTTCTTATTACGGACGTGGGGAAGGACTGGATTAATGAATACCAAAGAAGTACAAGAGCTTAGTACATAATGGGCAGCTTAGATAACATCTGGTAGAGTTATGCCTCGAAGAAAACTACAGCAGCAAAAATCTCAAGTTCCTCTACAACTGATCCTGGGAAATCCAATCTGACTGTAGAACATACTGACCTACGCAGTGGCTATTAATGAATGCTAGACTATACAGGCTGCTAATATAAATGGACTGAGCTCTTCTGAAGTCAACAGCAGAGCATCTGCTACAGATTGCTTTAATTTTCATACAAGACTCTATTAAGAGTCTGTTTAAAAATTAAGCAGAGAAAATTTGTATCATTCGTGCACTAGGAAGCACTGAAGCAGTGTCGCGGCACACAGCTCTTTAACACTCATTGTTGCAGCAGATCTTTCACTTTGTAATTACTTTTAAGATTGCTTCAGGAGATGAAAGCCACAATCCTCAGGACAAGAAGAGGAAGCAGACACGTAAGGAAGCCTAACAGAGGTGCTGGAAACCAGGAGGCTTCCATAGGTGTGCAGTAAGGATGGGGCCAGCTCCCTGCAAGGCAGAAGGCCAGCAAAAGCTGCTGTGTAGAGGGCAAGACTTCTCCTGTACAAAACACAGGGGAGAGGGAGAGCTTTGTGCTCAACTGCTTTCACTTTAATTTATCTCATAAGATCTAAGAATTCTTAATTTAAAGAGAGACTTTCTTCTAGTTTCCATCTTTGTGATTCAAATCCCAGTTGTTTTTGATAAGCTCATTTTTAGGAAAAGCTGTAGCTGGGTCTGCTTTAAAGGTCTGGCTAACTCATACCTTAACCTTATACATGTGGAGTTAGGGTGTTTCATTGCATTTAGCATGGAATTAAAATGAGTGAAAATGAGTGCTGAATAAAGTAGTTTTGTATTTCAGCATCATCTTCACAAAATGCAGACAGGGCATAGTATACTGTGTAAAGATGGGCCAAAAGCATAGGCAAACCAATGGAAAAAGATGGCTGAACAACTATAGTCATGTTCATTCTTGGAAGAGACATATGAAAAACCAGGATTTAATTGATACAAAATTTTAGAAAACTAAGCAGGAGACAAGCCAAAAAAGAGGATCTCTTTGACTTTACTGGAGTTTTGTTTACTGTTCCTGAGGGTCGTTTGAGGAAGTCAAGTCCCATCACACAGGCAGAGTTGGGTGGTTTGGCTGCTTTGCTGCAGAAGAGGGAGACATGATGCTGGGGATAAACTAACTACATAATCTCAAGAATTCTATTCTAGGATTGATGGTTAAGAAAAATCCTTTTCATTTCTAATTATACTCATTTTTTTCCAGTTGTCCATAGACCAGTAAGCTAAAATAATGTCAAACTCCGCAGTCTTTGAAGAGATTTTAATGACAACAAACTCTGTCCACCAACAAAAATAAAAGTTGTGACAAATTTTGTCTTCGAATTTAAGCTTGGGATTCGTTTTTAAAGTCAGTGGTTGCAGTCATGCCCAAATTTTACCCAAGGCTGCTATTTTATTTATACTGAGGCTTTCACCGCAAGTGAATGCCAGAAGCAAAGGTGAACATTTACATTTAAAAAAAAAATCTCTATCCTTTGTATATATATGATATATAAATAGGTCATTTCCCTATTTCCATATTTGATACTGTTGTGCAGCATACTGAAAATGCAGTCAATGCATAAAACTGCAACATTGGAGACCCTTTATAGCATTCAAAGATTTTTTTTTTTTTTATAATAGGCTTGAGAACTGGTGATTTCAATGTAATGGACCATAAACTTGGCAAATAATGGTCAAACTTGTAATAATGTTTTTTGTTCTCTTTTACTAGAAACTAATAAAAATAGATGAAAGACTATTTGCACTTGAATAACACAAAAATACGTTTGCAAATTTTAAGCTTAGATACTTGCAGAGACATTTGTTTAGATTTCTTGCAATCTCATGCAACTGCTGAAACAATTCTAGTCTTTCAAGCACAAGCTATTTTCCCTCTTCTCCCATTTCTTATTTTAAAGCTAATTTTTCTTTGTGCTACTGGGCCTTAGATTTGAACCTGGGCAAACGCGCAATGTTTGTTCCAGCTTGCAGAAACATGATGCCGTTAATGAACAAATATGTCTTTTTACGCTGCCCTCTTCCTCTATTCAAGTCAACGTCGAGGCAGAAAGCGGCGGCTCCAGCAACGCAGCCTGGGCCCCTGCAGCGGCCCGGGCCTCTGCCCAGCCTGGAGGGCAATCTTCTCCAAAAATGCCTGCAGGATTAGTCGTTACTAACAAACAGGCTATGGCTGCAAACCAATTATTTGGCACAGCAAAATAAAATCCTCACAAGTCTTTCTAGATCAGCATCAAGCTTTTCCTATTTTGTTGTTGTTGTTGCTTTTTAATGTACAGTGCTATAATTAATATATTGTGAGTCATATCCAGATGACTTATCGTGACCTCATAGGTTTGAAAGTAGTTATCTGTATATTTAAGGATACATAAAACGTAACAAAAATCTGCTTTCTCTTTTTACTTAAAACTGTAAATGTGCTAATAAAAACTCTGATCTATTCTTAACATTCAAATAAACCAGTAATCTTTACTGAATCCTGCAAGTTCACTATACTTTATCTTACATATGAGAGATCTCTGGTAGTTTTTTTTTAATTATTTATTTCTTGTTTTTTTTTTTTTTCTGTTAAGATCCATACAGATATATAGATGAATATAAATTTCAAAGACAGTATTATATTCATAAAACTTAATCTTCATTTTACTGTTTATACTGTCACCTACCAGATATGACTCTGCACTGAACTTTTACTATTTCTATATGCTCAGCATTTTAATATTCTGATTTAGCCCCGTTAACCACAGCTTTGCTGTTCATCATATTAAACTTAGAAGTACCTGTTTTATGACTTGTCTTCTGTCACATTTATCCGTATTAAATACAGTTCTCTATCTTTATGAGGAAGTCTTTCTCAATTTACGGTCCTTCTGTATCACTACAAATATTCATTATATTTATTGCATATAACTATATATTTATTATTCAGACTCCTAAATTCTGAAAATAACACAGCAGGTAGCCTAATTTATTTTGTCCTAATTTTTGACTAACAAATTCAGATACCTATCATGGCAGGATAAAGATATTGCCTATGCACTGCAGGTTCATATCAGATAAGTAAATAAAAAATAAGGTAACTAGCTATGTCAGGAAGAAGAGGAAAGCGAATTCGTGTCTTCTCACTTGACTGCCCTGAACTATTCAGCAGAAAATTTCATAGACTAATGCTTCCCTAAACTTTCTCACAGGTGCCCCTTTTCTACATTTTCAATTTAGATTAATCAGAATATTTAATTAAAAACAAAACAGAACCTCAGGGAGGAATGTTAGGCTGGTAAGGAAAAGCAAGCATAAAAAGCAGAAAGAAAAAAAAAAAAAAGGTTGTGGCTAAAGGTGAACAACAGCAAAAAAATCAAACCAAACTTTGTTTCCATATTAATACCACTGAGACTAATAGCACTACCAGGGTTCAGCTGTATGTCCATCTTGTCCTAAAAGCTTAATGAAAGGAGAAAGAGGAACGGGAAAAAAAACAATTGCAGCATCTCCTGAAATGTGAACATGACAATATCTAGCAAATACTAACAACTATATCAGTTACTCTTCCTTCACAGCCTTCCTTCTCATTAAACTCAAAATAGTTTTGCTCATTTACTCTTTAAACTCACAAGACACTAAAGTTATGACTGCCAAAAATGAACGGGAACTCCTACATCTGAAGAGAGACCTCCTTTGAGGTGGACATAGAGGCAAATACGTCTGGTTTTTTTCGTTTCTTCCCTATAATGCCAACTTTCCAAATATCTCAGTGTACTCTGTTTTGTAATAGGATCATTCTCAGAGCCTAAGAATTGTATTTCTAAACCCAAACTAGCACGATCTAATCTCTAGTGGGCAAACAATATTGCAGAGACACTCAGGCCTCAGCATCAGCACGACCTCTTTCGCGCTGTGGGTCCATTGCTCTTTTGCTGCGCTGCCTGCTAATGCAGACATTAGCAGAGTCTAAAATGCTGACAGCTTTGGCTGAGGGTCTTCATTTCAGTCTATTTTCTTCTACCAAAAGCCTTAAAGAAAAATAGTGATAAAAACACATGGATCCACTTAGTGTGGTATTAGACACAGGGAGAAACTGAATTTGCATCTCCCTCCCTCAAGGAAAATACACTCACCGCAGTCTTTGCATGAATTTGCTGGCACTAACTAATTTTTTATTCATGTAAACTCAAGAATATATATAGAATATATATAGAATATATTCTTAAAAAACAGAAAAACAACAGAATAAAGCATAACCTCTCAAAAAAATCAGAAAACAAAGTTGTTGGAGAAACCAGAGCAATGCATTAGTACACTGATGGCTTCAAATGATCTGTTTTCTTAACTACTTTTTCTTATACATTGCTTGCTTTGTTTAGGAAAGCTGGCACAGAAACAGATATATATAAAACAAAGGATATGCTATGTCATAGAGAATCACAGTAAAAACATTCAGACCCTAGGCAGTTGTTTTCTAAGAAAAACATAAAAGCAAAATTTAAATGCTGCCATTTCAGGATTGCTTTGCCTTTTACTGAATATTGTCTTTTCAGACTGCTTGTGGACAGTGCAAGCTCTACCTCAAGGTGAGTAAGAAATGCAGCAGAAAGCAGGTCCTCTGAAAGCATGTCTGCTAAATATGAGATAAAATACCTTTCAGGACTTCTTTTAAAGGATATTTCACCTCTGCACCTTCTTACAAGGTTATTGAAGAGGGTTGTGTGGCTTAAGGACAAAATCCTTGGCCTTCGAAATATTCTTTAACAAACAATCTATTCTTCAAATGCGCACTGCCTTGTTGTGCTGCTCTTAGCACAGAGTTATGCTGATGAACCTGTATTTCAGTAAAGCATCCCCAGGCTCTCAGAAAATGAGGAAGGACTCTAACCCAAAACTGATGAGAGAAGGCAGGTGGTTTTGCCAGGTCTAGCCTAACAGCAGGAGGTCATTTCATAAGCACTGAATGCATAAGGTCTATACCTGCACCTGCCAGGTAAGAACAGGGTCTGCAATTGTGAAATCAGCAGTACTGTTTTCATTCTAGACTATCTGCCTCAACAACTGGAAATATTTATGAAGAATCTAACTAATTATGTCTTTATTCTTAAGCTGTGGGAGAACATCTCTTTTAAGTTTTATCACAGTTGAAAGAAAGAATGAAAAAGTCTAGGAGAGACAAATAACTAACCCATCCTTCAGTCAGTGGCACAGGGTTTTCCTTATGCCAGCCTGAAGAGCTTAGGGAGTTACAACCCAGACTGCTAAAGGTAGTGAACAAGAAGGGTAATTGCAAGAGCGACCTACATAACACACCTCTACTTTAGTGCTCCACCTGTGGGCATCCCCCCAGCTGGGCATTTAGCTGAGCAGATGGAAGAACCCCACATCTTCGGGAAGCTGGATTAGATGAGTTACAAAATCTTTCAAAGCCACCATTCTGTGAAAACCAACCTGGCAGTAAGGGTGAGGCAGTAGCTTCTGCACAGTTACAACTGCTACCAGGTCCCATTAGAAAAGAAATGCCTCCCAACACAAAATTTACATGGAAATACAGTATCCACTCATAATTACCAAATCTATTCTCACAGCAAGAGAATGAACTTCCATTAAATGAATTTCTCAAGGCTTGAAGGAAATTTAACTGAATTGCCTATTCACTTACTGCGTAACTTTGACCTTAGCTCACTATTTGTCTCCTCCTGTGTGGGGGCAGAAAAAAAAGATAACCAGTCTGAATCACTTTTTGTCACCTATAAAGTACCCATTTCACCACTTGGTAAATGCTGTAATTCAGAATCAATTATTTCGAAAAGATCACCTCAACAAAGCAATCTACTACCAGCAGCTCCCATGTTTCAAAAAAAATATTTATGGGAACTATTTTGAAGTTGTTTTTCTGTGTGTATCCTTAATGCATAGGTACTTACATCAACGCCAACCACATTTCCTGCTCTGGCTTTAAACGTATCCTTACAAAGACAAATTTTCCAGAAACATGAACCTTTGGAAAGACAATCTGAGATATTACTTAGCACTGCTACACATCTCACATTAGGGGTTTAGGGGCGTGATGGGGCCCTGAGTCAGGACAGCAGATGTGGGTGGATAAGCCAACACACACCAAAAACACCCCGAGCAGCGACCGCGTCGCATGCGTCCTGCTATGTGCTCTCCGTAGCTCAGCTAAAACAGACGATCCCTGGCAAGCAGAGAGGCCCCCACCGACTGGCAAGAAATAGCTGCATCTGTAAAGAAATTTGACTCCTAATATCAAAGTAGTGACCTTCTTCTAAAAGAAAATACTGTGAATCAGAATTACATTACTCAGATCAAACATTTAGGCCAATTAATTCATCCCTGCTGGCTAGAATTAACTAGGGAGGATCGATATTTTTAGCTGCATTAGCATTTCTTGAAAAGCCAAAGAATATTTATATTTTTTTTAATTTCTAATTTCCTTCAGAAACTAGAGCGTTTCTAGAACTAAGCTAAATGTTCTTTCACAACATGTCCTTACATCCTAAACCTTCAATATTTTTGACATTTTGGCTTAAAAAAATAAAGTAAAATTAAAAAAAAATAAATTAAAATCTTCCTGTTTTACCTTTTTTCCCCTCTTTCCCCCACCATTATTAAAAAAAGAATATTTCACTAGACAAAGGCTGAAAGAGCTGATGATTCTGTTAGTGTTGACAATCGAATATACCCCAGTCAATAGATCCAGAAAAACATTTCCCTTTTCAAGCCTCAAATATTACAAGAATTACCTCTTACTGAAGGATAAATTCTCCATTTCTTTTGTTATTCTGCAGAGAAAAACACTAATGCAGCACAAACAATATTCATAACGTGCAGGTACTAGATACACAATGAAGTCCACATAGAGCTTTAACTACATGTACTTCAAGCACTGGTCATGGATTTATTTCTATTCCAATAATCAGAAATAAATCGAAGGAAAGCACCATAAAATAAAAATGCAAAAAAGGAAAATTTAACTCTAAGCTGTTCCAAATACAGTTCCTAGAAACAGTTACCACCATCCCATAGGACAACACAACTTTTTTTTCCACCTTTTAAGGTTACTATGTTGCTAGCCTGCACAACACTGTAGTAACCCAAGTATTTGGGAAAGAGCTGAGAAATAAAACACTAAGCCAAGCCACTCGCTGGAGTATAAGCAAAATGGTTTTGACACAAAGCACCATCTTTGCCGTAAATGAATTGGAAAGAATGGAAATTAAAATGAAAGAATATTAAAAACATAAATAAAAAATCTAACAGTATTTTAGTCTAAAATACTAATCTTAGTATTTTAGACATGTATTTGCAAATTCAAACCGGAAACAGAAACACAATAGTGTTTCTATTGTGTCACAGAATCACCAAATGGTTGAGGTTGGAAGGGACCTCTAGAGATCATCTAGTCCAGTCCCCCTGCTCCAGCAGGGACACCCAGAGCACAGGGCAGCATCCAGGTGGGTTGGGAAGATCTCCAGAGAAGGAGACTCCACAACCTCCCTGGGCAGCCTGTGCCAGGGCTCTGTCACCCTCATATAAAATATCATCTATAGTCATTTTGGAACAGAGAATTCTAGAGTCACCCCTTGAAGCATTTCAAAGCCTAATCCTGAAAAAACTTTTACTACTAGTACCACGTAAGAGACTACATCTTTGCAAGATCACTTGCAAACTGGTAACTTCCTGGTTTGCAGTGTGCACATGAAATGTAATTAATAATCTTTTTAAACAAATAATTTGCTCTATTTAAATTAAAAATACTGTACTTCTAATAAATAGCATGTAATAAGACAAACAAAACCACTCCCTAATCCTTATTATGTCTGTTAAGGTAGGGTCTGATTTCTAACTGCACTATCTAGAAGCCATACACTAGCAAGAGAAAAAACACCTCACAAATTTCCATACTTAATTGTGGCTATGATTAAAGAGAAATGAAGCTGTCGATGAAGGGAAGAATGCGGCCCACCTTTGCAAGGTCTCCAGAGAAAATGCATTCCTGGACGAAGTAAGGGAATGTGATGGAATGAGAAACAAATAAGCAGCACGGAAGGTAAGGACGAGATTTCTGCCTTGCAAGGCAGCCCCAGGAACGTCACTAGGTCTTGGGGGCAGCAGCAGGACGAGCTCATCTAACGGATGAGGCCTTGAATTACTGTCAGTCTTTCCTGTTGTCTCTCAGAGAAGAGAAGACAGGTACAAATCAGCCTTTCCTCTCCTAATCGCAATCACTTACAAACTGGATGAAGGTAGAAATCTGTTTTTTTATTTTAACAAAAGACACTTAAACAGAATATTCAAACTCAAGTGTGCAAAGTTTTCAGAGCTGGGCAGTTGATTTTGTGCTCCTTTTGTTTCTGTTTTGTTAGGGGTAATGATCACAGTTTTTAATAGTTCAAGTTCTACCACCTTAAAATGAAGCAATAATTCACATTTCAAAACTGTTTTAGAGCTCCCTACCAGTTACAAAGTTATAAGAGCCACTGGAAGACTGTTTTTTACTTCACAAATGTCTTTGCATTTTATGTAATTTATTCTTCATTCTATTAGATGAGAAAAGAAATAAATTATTTCACCTCACGAAATAAAACAAAAGAAAATGATGAAAACTTTGTTTCCTACTGCAAAGACTAGCAAATTCACAGCTCAGCCTAAAAGCTATTCAGTAAACATCACCTGATAGTTAAGAACAAACTGACATTTAATAAAAGAAGTTACCAATAGCTGGGTTACCTTTTCCAAATCTTTTCACATGCACTCACATTCAATAGATCTCATTGCTTTATATGTCAGAGGTAAGAAATTCCTAACAACTGAGAGGTTAAAATCTTTCAAGTTTTTATAAAAAAAAAAAAAAATCTTTCCTTTTCGGAGCCTTTATTCAAAATGATTAATGCAAATACAGATTTTTTGGGGGTCAGAAAATTTTGTGTCTCTCCACTCTGAAATTTCTTTTTGATAGGGATTTGAACTGCACTGCTATCATCATTTTTCATGGGAGATTTTCTGTTGCATTTTATGCGTTAGGTGGTCTGTCAAATGCATAATTACTAATTATAACACCCACAGTCTATAAATCATGAGAACAAATTATGTTTGCATCATACTTTACTCGGGGTAACAACATTGTGTTGCATGGTAGAGGTTGTCACTAGCACTTTATGAAGATAAATCCTTGAACTACCAACTCATAAGATGAAGTGTAATAAATCATGCCCTTCTCTGCCACCCATGGCCTTGTGACCCTGCCACTTGAACCCCGCTGAGCACAACTTTGTTCTCGCTGCAACAGGACCCCACGCTGCTGCTGACAGCTGTGGGCCAGAGCACAGGGCCAGAGCGCACGGCCACACGCGTGGCCCAGCGATCTGTGAAGGGCTGGCCTGGGGGACCTCATCACCCTGGGAAGCCTGCTGCCACCCAGAGCACCAGCCAGTGCACGTGACTGGGATCCACTGGGATCCGTGGAGAAAGCACACCTCTCCCTGGAAAAAAACAACCCAGAGAGCAAACACTTACATGTTTAAAAGCCTAGGCCCTTACAGAGAAGACACAGCCTACCGGACAGGTCCTACAGCTGTCCTTTGCCGTCACCAAATGCCGGCATGGCAAGAAGCTCCTCTTGGCATAAAGGATGCAACTCCTGACATTCTTTAAAAATTTTCTCTAAAATATCCTTTTAAATATTTTAAAATATCCTTTTAAATATATTAAATATCCTTTTAAAAACAGGTTATGCATGTTTTTCTTTTCTTCTGAATTGTTGAAAATTCCAACATGGTTTTGTTGCACTAACTGATGTTTATGAAAGGAATGTTACATACCAACATACCTATTTACTTTTATGTAAATTTATCAGTCACTTTTTGTCATGGAAACAATGCAACTTTAACAATGAAGTATGTTAGAAAACAGCAGCAGCTTTGCAATTGTCCTAAAGATACATAGGAAATAAACAAATTCCAAGGTAAATAAACAAATTTACCATAGTTAATCTCCTCTTTCGTGCATGGCTTGCCATTGCATCACAGAGACCATCTGGAAATAGGGTTTTAAACAAAACTTAGCTGAAATTTTGGTAGTTTAACTAATGTGAGTTTACTGTTAGCTTGATTAAAAGCATAATAAAGCTGCATCCAAAATGCCAAAGCATGTTAAATGCAAATGAGATTTCATTACGGACTGTTCTGTTGTTCCTGCCTGGCAGGAATACTTAGAATAGAAATCAGAAACTTCAAGTGAGATTTATTACAAGCATTTTTTTATACATTGCTTGCTCAATGCAGAATAATTTATCCAACTGCCTGTAATGTAACTTTCTGTGGCACTTTGTGTAGAACTGGGTTAAACAATATACAAAATAAAGTCAGCTGACTTTATTTTGATGAACCCTCTTGTTCACATTTGCCAACTTCTATTTAAACTTCCATGGCTGGTCAAAATGGCAATTAAATGTTGATTTATTAGACAAGGCTAGTAATTATTGCTACTCATTTGCAAAGGGCTGGTGATTTTCTTGGCACTACAGAAAATGAGAGAGCACGCAAAGTCCTCAGCATTAACTTTCATTCTCTTAAGGCATGGCAAAGCAAAGACATTTCAGCTTCACACAGCAATGGTAGGTTTAGAAACTGGACCTGGCTCAGTCTTCTCGCACTCAGGTCTTTGTAATTTCATGCCTGCTCCTATTGCTACTATTCTGCAGGCTTCTCCAGAGCTCATTCAAATAAAGAGCAGCTCTAAGCCAAAAGGGGAACTTTCTTAGGGTTTCCATAGAAATGTCGTGCTTAGGAGGAAATTACTGCTGCCGCATTAATGAGGTTGGCTCTCATCAGGCTGCTCAAATCTAACGGTGAGAAAGCGCAACGCAGCTCGCAGGCTGATGGAAAACCTGCACGGTGACTCCAAAGATATACAAAGTAAATAGGAGAATTTCATCTAGGTAACAGTTTGCATTCTGCTGCTTTTCTTTTTCTGCTTGCAGCCATATGGATGATCACATTCCCCGTGTCAGCCCTGCTGATAGCAATTAAACATCCCAAGCCATTACACTTCTAAGTCAAAAGAATCTGCAAGTCCCTGTTGTTCTCCTATTAGGTATCTATTAATTTAATAACAACGATCTATTATCATCTCCTGTTAGAGATGATTGTCTCCTGACAGGGAAAGTGCAGATCTGAATTCAGGTTCAGCCCTCGTGAGTTTTCAAACACGAAACGCGAGGATGCTGGTGAGCAAAGCACAGAAGCCCACGTTTACAGCACGGGCGGTAACTTTACGTGGCAGATCTCGATGTCCCATCACCTACCAATTTTTAACAGGGTCAGTATCAGAGAGCAGTGTTGGGAGAACACGGGGTGGCCTTTCTCAGATCTGCTATGGTTTTGCACTTGCACAGCTGGTGTCTAAAGGGGAACATTTTAGCAGAGAATGGGTATCTCGAAAGTACATTAAAAAACAACAGGAGGAACAGGCCAATTAGTAACAGTGTTACTGTAACTAAGTTACAGTCTTTTTTCCTGAATATTTTCAACAGTTGTCAACACAAAGCAAATACTGGATAACTGTACAGGAGAAATATTTAGATATATAACACACTTATATGGAAAATGTATTACCAGAAAAATTAGGGAAATATGAAGTACATGAAATATAGAATGGTTCTGTATATCTTCCAGAGCAATCATAGAGATAAATTCTAAAAATATAAGGCAAAAAAAGCAACAGATGGAGGGAAGTCAGTCTGGAAATGCTTCATCAGAGGTCAAACGACAAGACTAATACTAAGTCAAAACAAACATACCTTAAACAGTAAAAAAACATTTTGTCTGCTAAAAATACAGCACTCTTACACAGGGATATATGAAAACAAGTGGGAGTAAGAAGAGGTGGTTGTAGGAAAGTAGTTGGCAGCCTGTAAATATATTGCCCATTATCCTGCTAAATGTCATCAGAAACGCATCCGTAGTCTGCGTTTGCCTCTAGCCAAAGCCAAGTCTCCAAGAGGACAAGGGACCACCTGGCCTCATGTGTAAGCAACGTGTGCTACGCACGTACCGCAGGGCTCCCCAAGGGCTCTGCAGCTGCCTTATGCCCCTGAGCTAGCATTTGGGCCCTCGATATTTGTTTGATTTAAGTCATTTTATTATTGTGAATCTCAAAGAATTGTACAAGGGGCCTCAAAGGACAACAGGAGTATGTCTTTCATCAAGACAGTTTGCGTTTTCTCCTCTGCTCTGATCAAGAAAATGAGATGCCTCAAGAATTCATATTGCTATGATCTTTACATTTTCGGTCTCCTCCCTCTTTCACCAAAAGTTGGCTTACAGCACAGAGTGTAAATATTAATTAGATCCAGGGAGAGTTATGGTGTTTTATTCTGGTTAGAATTAGTCTGAGGAGACTTAAATGTTAAATGCCAATTACAGCCTTCCTTATTCCAAGTAACTACTACTTGACAAATAAGACCTAGCTGCTGTAGAGACCCACCTATTCCCTAATGTTCCTGGGCTGTCGCGCTGCTCGGTGAGTGAAATTCCCACTTTCTATGTCACAGCCCCATAAACGTCCCTCTCGTCATTAGGCTACAACTGAATATAGTGGCTTTACAGCATGTTACAAAACCATATAATCCACCATTTCAGTAGTAACTTTTGGTAAACACTACAAAATTCACACACTCAGTTAAACAGACAATGAAGAAAAAAACAGATAACACAGAGAAGAAATGCTTGTGTGTAAAGAGCTATCATTAAACTGAATGGAAAGGCATAGCTCTTGCACAAAATCATAGTCATCTGTTTCCACCTTAGTCTCAGCTTCACTCTTTATACAGTCCTGTCTGGGCATCTTTTAAGATCAATATTTTCTCTCTTTCTTCTACTGAAACATTTGATTCATTTGAAAAATTCAGCTGGACTTCGGTATCTGTGTGAAAACACAGTTCTACATCACAAACAGTGAAATCTCACACCAGCCTCCAACCCCAATACAGGGCAAAGAAAACAGCTCCTGCAAAGTCACACACACACACACACACACGTATACATGTAAGGCACAATGTGACCTTAACGTTGCTTCCTTTCGAACATCATGTGAAACATCTCCTACATATCCTATACTACTGCAGTGAACTGACACAATTAATTCCCCAACCATGAGAGTATCTTTGACAATACTGGTTCACAAAAGTAGATGTTTGAACATGAAGTATCATATAAATGAAAATGGTCTTAATTAAGGAAAAGTGGAATTACGTATCTCAAAGGTATACAAAACTCAATCTCTATGAAATATCTAATTTTGTTACAAAGACAACATTATAAATAGAAAATTAAGAAACAAGAAGAATGGCAGCTTCTTTATAAAAATTTATTTCAAAAAGTATCGGCAGTACTCTTTTCCTTGTACATCCAGTACATCCTTGTACATCCAGTATATTTAGCATTTACCATTGCTCTTCAATATAAAAGTAATACCCACTAACCTGGGCAAAACTAGGTTCGTTGTTTTCTTTTTAACTTGCTCTTTCCCCTACGTATAGCAAAAGATTTATATGGCTACTTGTTGTTTGGATTTATATTGCTATTTAGAGTCTCAAAGAATGTATAATATGAATACAGAAGACAAAATATGGAAGAATGAAATGGTTACCTCTGAAATGTTAAAAAGAATGACTATGGCAGAAGATGAAATGATTTTCTCACAATTGCACATAAAGCTAGGAACCAAAATAAAGTTAAGGCGTCCATTACAATTCATCTTTCTATTTCCCTTCTTTTCCTTCCTCGATGTTCCATAGCCTTGTAGAAGGAACCTATTTTAAAAATTTAAATGAAATTTTAAAAATTTTATTAAGCAACCTTACTGAAAAGTAACTATTAAGTTCCTTTAAATTTCTGAGCCATCTTTCTACTCTATAAAAAAAAAAAAAATCAACAATATGAGGGATTCTTCAGTCCGTTTGCAATTTTTCTCTTCTATAGAACAGAGATGATTGGTTAGCAGGCAGAGGAAAGACAGTGGCTACAGGTGGCTGTCTGTTGATATTTATCAAAAACACTATTCATATGTAGAGCGATCAAAGAGTTACTGACATTTTATAACAGCAGATGCCTCTAAGCCCCTGAATCATCTCCTTGTAACCTTGGAGGAAATTCATTTCTCCCGGCCCTGGCAAAAGATCACGCACAGTAATGAAGTCTGGGACATCGTGCTCTGATGAGAGCTCTGGCAACACCAGTCATCGCACAGGTCCCAGTATTTACTGAGATGCAGCTCAGCTCAGCGAGGCACTTTTTACCTCCCGCCTCCGCAAGCTCTGCCTCAGCACCCTGCGGTGGGCCCTCGTGCCCAGCCCTGCTCCGGGCAGCTCAGCCCTTGGAGCTCTGCTGTATCCTGGAGCTCCAGCCCTGAGCCCTTCACCACGCAGGCAGAGCGCCTGGGCCCTCTGCTCGGCGCTGCCACGGTTGTAGCAAATGTATAGAACATCTAACAAAAGAGTTACCGTGTCTGCAAAAAAGCAAATAGATATTCAAAGTCTAATGCAAAAGTAGAGCAAGTTCCTTCCTTCTTTTTCACCCTGCTATGTTCACTAATCTGCTATCTTCAAGTTTTAGCACTAGGTTAAGTATGCAAAATTAACCTGCAATTACGTCAGCAGTTTTTAAAGTTACATATTTCAGTATATCAGTATCACAGGGTAATTTAAAAGAAAAAAAAAAAAAAAAAAAAAAAAAAAGAAACAGTACCCAAATCAAGGAGTTTTCTGTGCTCAGTGTAGAACAAATGACTTAATATTTCTGCCTGGTTTGAATATCTGTTACCTGCTGATCACAGGGGGATTGTGAACACGACTGCTAATGTCCAGCTGAATTAAATTAAACAGAAACTCGTGTGAAACGATTTTATGTTGCAGTGTCCCTACGCCTTCCACACTGATGCTTAACAGCAACTGAGCAACGCAGGAACATTAGTGTGACGATTAGAAAAGAAGAAATATTACCAGAACAATGGCAATGCAACAACAGCAAAGCATATATACATTCTGTGAAACATCCAGTGAAAACAAAGTACCACTGGGAATATAGAAAGTGACTGCTGATAGGTTGTGTGGACCATAGGTAATTCCATGGACTGGGAATCCTGGCTAAAGCACTTAGAAGAGAAAAAAAAAAGGAAAAAAAAAAAAAAAAGAAAAAAATGACTACCTAAATCAGAACAAGAACTAAGGAACTGAAGCAATTCTAGGTTTTAGGAAGCTATGTAATTCCCTGGAGATCTAGTGAAAATCTTTTTCTCCTCAGACTCTATGGCCAAGTTTTAAGTTTTCTGGAAACAGAGAGATCAAAGGCTCTTCTCCCAGGGATATTTCACACCTGGACTGGATTTTGAGTCTGTGCGTGCAAAAAATACTATATTTTTATGGAACTGTAGGATTTGGGGCTATTCTGTGTGAACTGGAGGTGAACCCTCACTCTGATCAGAATTATTTATCAAAGATTGCCCAGACAGCTAAGAAGTGAAATTCCAGTATCTGAACCACATTCTTCTTCTATTCCTAGTATCAATTCAAATGCCACTGTGTATGAAAATACTGCATTACACCTACTGTCTCCATGATCTCTGCAATCTGAAGCTTTCAAAGCACTTGAAAAAGATTAAGAAATTTCTGCTCACTTCAGTGAAGGTCTTTCTTTTGCCCTTCATTTGTTACTTGGACAAAACTGAGCTTCCTTTTGGAGGTCAGGCATAGTGCTTGAAAAGCTACTGACTAAGTCCTGTTGACTTTACACACTCTGTTGACTTTATACACTTTTATAAACAAGAACATTTCAAAAGCAACATTGCAGCCAAGGTATTTATCCATCTTTACTGCTCAGGCTAGAACTGGGCAATGGAAGAAAAGGGAAAAAATTACCTTGCAAAAAAAAAAAAAAAATCAGAAATCTGTGTAATTTAAACTTACTGTCTGTAGTTAGAGAGCTGCCCTTACTAGTAAATCAGTCCTTTTCTATTTCCAGTAGGCTCAATTATATATTTACTTTTTCAAAAAAGGTATCAGGTTAGTATTGTGACAATGGTGATTGTATTATGATTAATTAATTAATTAAAAAGAACCCAAATTCCAGTGAATCTCTTGACCTTTTGCCCTTCTCTTGCAACAGTCTCGAGTGCATCCAGAACAGCTGCCTACTTCACTTCTTAAGTGCACATCGACAACCAAGTAATTAACCTTAAAAGAATGTACTGGGTATGTTATTAGTTCCATTAATATTATCAAATATAAATAAATACCATGCTCTGAAATTACCCAGCCTATGACCCTGGAAATCTCCCTGGGGAAACAGTGAAAGACCAGTCTGCAAGGGTCAATTAGACTGGAGAGTAACAGGCCACAAAACAAACAAACAAAAACTACAGAGGCTACCACAGAGCTAAATTTAATAAATAGACCTTATAATTTCTCTCTTTTTTTTTTTTTGTTTTTTTTTGTTTAATATCTTTGGATGTCTGCTATCCTGCATTACCTTTTATTATCTAGTATCTTCTGTAGCATAATTCATCTTCTTTTAGGTAACACAAATACAAAACCTTTTACATAAAACAACCACGGTAGAATGATGTTTTGCAATAACAGTTAAGTAATTTTAAAATAGAAAGGAAACGAGAGTTTTGTTTCAAGATGATGCTAGCTACCCCAATGGTCCCTCAAGCTTTGGTCTTTGGCTTGACTTATCTCCTAAGATTATCCAAGAAAGTCAGGAAAACCAGGAACAACTCCATTTTTTCCCCCTAGAGTGCCTTTCTTTGTAATTACTTCCTACTGCTAAGGCTTCACATCAAATATTTGTTCTTCTTATATAACTTTCTATGGCTGATTCTCTAAACCGGTCGATCAAAACACTGGCAGCCCTAAACTAGCTGCTCTAGTTAACTCCTACCCTATGCCTCTTTCCTTCTATTTATCCAGGCTGCAAGCTGGCTCTGCCCGTAGGTTTTTTTCCCTAGCTTATTCTTGAAGAGATTATATACTGTCACCTTAATCTTGAAGCATGTCTAGACAGCAGTGCAGGTAGAACATGGGCAGAATTTATTTTTGTTAGTCTTTGCTGCAGCTTGTCTTTGCACAAAGTCAAATTTTCCTGACTCTTCAGTGTCACCCTTAGATAAAACAGATGGCTGCAGCGGGGCCATGAACAAAAGAATCCAAGGCAGGGCTGAAATCAGAAGCCCCTGCAAAACTGCTTCATTGCACTAAATGCTCCTGCTGCTGGCCAGCTAAGTGTGGGCAAAGGAGAGCTCAGCACCTACTCACTTCACTCGGATTTACCCAGTTTCCTGGCTCTGTTTGCCCGATGATTCTGGTCTCTGTTTTTTCTATGCTGAAGCTAGTTATTACAATGTTATTAAAAAATCTCAACAAAATCTGCAATTACTGCATGGACTATTACACAAGGATGTCTCAAAGACAGTGAAAAAGTTGCCATAAACAGGTCCTGATAACTAAATATGTTTTGGTTAAATAGAGGAGAATTAAAACTTAACTTCAGTGGCCCAAATGTTATATAGACTTGACAAATACTGCATGTTGTAGAACCCCAAAAGTACTTTTTGGACAAAAGTACTCTTAAAAAGACGTTTTTTAAGTCCTACAGTATTAGTCAAAACCATCTAGTTTTTATTTCTGACCCCTCTAGAATTGATGTTCGTTACTTCAATGGACTCTATGTGATGACATAGAGATTTTTCTTTGGGTAACACTTGAGCAAATTTCCATTTGCCCCATTGTCACAAGCATTCAGATTGGACTGGCTCTGCTCTGCTGTCATAACAGCTTTTCTGTGCCTGTTTACAGGCTATCAGCCTCTTAACAGAGTCACTGTTGCTTGACGATTTTGTTCGAGGCATGTACCCACCAGCAATTGGACAGCTGATTAGAGATAGGCTGTATTTGCATATAGACGTGCACTCCGAGAAGCCAAATTAGATTCACGATTATTCCTCTTTGTATTCCAGGACACATTTTTGACAATTTGAATAGTTTATTCTGCTAGGCCATCTGATTTAGGTGCCTTGGACGTTTGGTTATATAATGAAAGCATCCTTAACTTGCAAGATTGAATCATAGTGCCATGGGTTTTTTTAGCAAAGTGTCTGATGAGAAATCCTCCTTTGTATAAGGAAGGATTTCACATAAGCAAACAGTCTTTCACTGAGCATACCTTAAAATAGGACTCATCTCAAAAGGACCTTCAAGTTCAAGGCAGTTAACACTCAAATCTTTGCTTTAAGAAGAGGGCAATTATTCCAGTTTGCCTACATTTGATGAGTACACAATGGCTCTTCAAAATATTTTCACCACTATTTTGAATATTTTAAAAGTATCTCAGAATTGTCCTCCAATTTAGAAAAAGATGCCTTGTCCAAGATGCCATGATGTAGGAGTACAGTGTTTATACAGATTACAAATTATTAAGAATAACTCTAATGAGTTCAAACCACAACAAAAGAATCACAAACTAATGTAACATTGTCCCTTCTGTCTCCAAACATCCCACAGTAATTAACTTCCTCAATTCATTTATCAACACATAAGTGAGATATTCTTTTATCAAGGTAATTTTTATCAGGAAAACACAGCACGTTTTCATACTTGTTTTATAAACACATTTGCTGTTCGCAACTTTCAAGGAATGACTCTTGAACGATGCCTCTCCCACTGGTGAGGCCACACGCATTCTGATATTTGCATTGTTTTAGCTTATTCACAATCCTCATAGCATATACTATTAATCCTAATAGAACCAGAATTTTGCTCTACTTGCTAAAACAATTCCTTGCATATATGGAATGACTGTCTTAAGAGTGGCTTCTTATTAGGTAATTACATATGATTTGACCAAATGGAGGTGGTAAATAAACTCACAAATGAATCCACATTCAGGTACAGTACAAATGTAAAAACAAACCCACAAGCTTTTTCCATGGGGATTGGAAGGGGCTACAACTTATAGCAGGTAATTGGAAATTATGGTAGGTTCTGTTTTTGTCATGTTGAATGTTAACCTTGGTAAAGGAGAAAAATATCAAACTTCCAAAGTCACAATACTGCAAGAAAAAAGAAAACCCACTCCTCTCTCATATTAATGCTACAGAATCTTCTGAAGTTGGAAAAGTTACTCCACAACCACATATTCCCTGAGCCTGAATCCCAATTTTAACCAACACTGTATCTGTCTTCAGTTGTCCCTCTTATTTGGGGGTCTTCTCTCTCTAAAATTCAAGACTCTCCTTCCTCATCTTTTAAATGTCTGTAATTTCTTACGTAAAGAGAGAAAAGAGTGATACTTCGTTGTTTCATGAGTATTTTTAGAAGTCTTTTTAAATAACAGCTGCAAAATCATTACTAATTCAAAAAAAAAAAAAGCAAAAAAAAAAGCCTAAAGCTTCCATTAAG
Organism: Nothoprocta perdicaria; assembly: GCF_003342845.1. Lineage (NCBI taxonomy): Eukaryota > Metazoa > Chordata > Aves > Tinamiformes > Tinamidae > Nothoprocta > Nothoprocta perdicaria. The sequence goes on along the minus strand of NW_020454439.1, from coordinate 34,846 downwards.
ATCAAAGCTCTTAAGTATTAGCACTTCCTGCACAAATAGAAAGTAAATTGCAATCTATGCCCTGTAAGTTTGATTAATTTCTAATAGGAAAACTCAAGGCATCAACTTTTGGTATTTTTTTACTTTTTTTTTTTTTTTTTTTTTTTGGCTGCATCAGGAGCACATGACAGCTTTAGTTCCTATTTAGAATGGATTAGATCTTTTGGAAAGATGCATCCCTCTTGACTGTGGGATGGGAAAACCCTTCCTGTTGATGCTGTTCGGTTGTGGCTCCAGGTGTCCGCAGCAAGAGAGTGGGAAGCTTGACCTTTCCTAACATTCTCACTCCAAATTAGTTGGTGAACTAATAAAAGCTTCTGCACTCACTGAGGAATAGCTCTTACAGGGATTTAGTTATCATTTTCTTTGATGACTTTTCTGGTCTTCTGTCTTTTGCAAAGGGGTAACTTTTTAAAAACTAGAGCTTCGTACTAGTACTAGTGCTTTGGTGCAAACTGAACAGGAACAGCCAATGAAAACTTGTTTCTCTTTCAGCTCGTCTTTTCCCCTTTCTGTGTAATATTTCTCACTTGAAAGAAGGCACCCAACAGTATATGTTCTCTGCCATAGAAAACCCTACACATATTAAATTGTCTTTATCCAGAACTATTTGCTAGTATCTACAATCCATCCGAATACACAGAGGCAGTCAGCTTCTAGCCCATTATTTATTTCTTAGATACCTCAAAGCTAGTAATACTCTTTCCTTGTAGATATTTTAAATTCCTCTGTATCTAAAAACATTCACTGAAGTCTCTGCCTGACACCATTCGGATGTAAAACAACCTAAAAAATTCAGCCAAAATTTGTTAAGATAACAAAGAGGTTTCTTTTCACTTCTTCACCTACCACTTCACTGCCTATAAACATTCACATTTCTAATACTGCCTCTGATTAAATACTACCGATGCACTGCAGGATATGGCAATTTCCGTAAATATATCTATCTGCAATAGATATGATATAACTAATGCAATTGTGTTGAAAGATTGTTTTGAATGATACGACTTGGCTCATAAAATAGCTAGTGATGACAAACAGCAAAGAAATACTCAACTGACGATCACATAAGCACGACAATACGGAAAGACGGGGCCAAAGGCTGCAAAGAAAAAACATCTTTTGACTTCTATATGAAAGGTTTGAGCTATCAAAATACATAAGCAATCACATTATGACTTCAAAAAGATACAGTTCTTACTCAAAGTCAGAATGTATTTTAAAGTTTTTTCATCCCCGATGTTCCACATGTTCTAAGTGGCTGTAACCTTAGAAGCAACCTCCTTCTCTGAGTGGTTTGAGTCTTGCAGTTACTGCAAGAAACCAAACTCAACCTAAAGGAAGAAAAAGAGACTGATTTTCCAACCTACTTTCCACTCCAGTCCAGCAGCAGTTCTATATCTTGACTTCACCGGCTAGCCTCAGTACGCTCTAGATCTCAAGGTTTTCCCCAAAATGTCTGTTTTTTTCTTTTTTTTTTCCCTCACAAGAAATACTGAGTGAGTACTACGGAGGCTTCACCCTAGCAGCCCTGCTGAAGTCTGGGCCTGATTCTACTCAAGCATTTCTTTTTTTCTGAAATGACCCAGAAATTGTAAATTTTACAGCAACTAAAAGTAGGAACATAGCATTATAAGCATCAGAGGATGTTTTTATATGCAATAAAGCGTTTTGCTCAATTTATTAATTAAACATGTCACCAAGTACAAGAACAGTAAAATATAATTTGATGTTCATCTACTATTCCTATGATTCACTTTGATTTCTCCACTGCAGTTTACAGTATATTACTACACATAAAGTCCTTTTCAAAGCACTCAGTGACATCTTGAAAACAAACAGAAAGCACCTTCAGTAAAACAAGTAAATACAGAGTTCTCCTCAATTCTGACTATGAAGAAGTTTCTTAAAATGGAAGATTCTAACCGATGTCGACTAAACTTGTCTATTTAAATGACACACAAGAAGGAGATAAATATCATTTTGTTCAAAGGCCATTTTATGCATTTGGTATATGAACAAATGAATGAAATCATTTATCCAAAGCTCACCAGTGTTTGAAAAATCCTTTTTTCTCCTGTTCAAAACATTTTTCAGGAGCCATACATAAACATGAAAGCTTTGCAACTGTGTTGTGGAAGATGGAGTTATGAATTGCCTTGATCATTTGTGAAAAAATTATGTTAAGTAATCACAATCATGTTTTTGAACTACATGATGAAACAAATTTTAAGAAAAACAACCTTGAGTCAAATATTAGAACATTCATGAATTTATCTTTTATGTATAAGCAGCATATATCTTAATCTCTTTTACAAGCTGCATATTCAAATTGAACTAGGTGATATACCTTTCGATGAGACTACATACTGATATGAACTTTCCAGAGAGTAGAAAGATGCAAAAAAGTAAAGAGGCTACTCACTGTAAAAGCTCAGTTACTCCCTTTAAGGGCAAACATGCTTCCATACAAAAGTCAGTTTTACCACAAAACACTTGGTAAAGGAAGAGGGTATTCCTGCACAGCTTGCAGGCATTTCAGACTCACATATCTTCCTTAATTACCAAGACTTCTGTCTCATTAGTGTGCACATACATACACACAGGCTTGGAAATATGTTTTGGTATTTATGACATACCTTAGACTCCACCAGTTTCACAAACTTTGTTCAGCTTTTACACACAGACGTAGAGACAAATGGAACCCACCTTTGCTAACTGAACATTCCCATCAGTTCTAAACACTAATTACTTCAGGAATTATTCATTAAAAATAGATTTTACTATCTACAAACATCAGTAGCTAGTTCTTTATAGATTAGTTTCCTCCATGCAATGCCACCTACTTGCTGAAAATTCAGTCCAACTCAAGGAATAAAGTTAGTATGACGCTCATTTAAAATCCTATCTTGCTTAGTAGAAGCTATGCATATGGAACGGGGAAGGAAAAGTGTCTCCAGATCAGAGATTTTTATCCCACATAAACATCATGCTTATTATGTTAATCATGTATCCAGCAGATATAGACATGTGCGTGCAGTGCATGGCTCACATGTACAAATTAAAGCTCTGGCAAAGAATTGTCCCCTTGTTGCGTGTTCCTAGTCCCACATCAGAGGCAGCTTCTTTACGGGTCCTGCTCTGCATTCTCCTTTGGCAATGCAGACAGACGTGTCTCTGCACAGAGCCACGTTTAGCTTCAGCATTAATAACTGGAAGCCAATGATCACTATGTCAGCAATTAACGTTCAACAGCAGCCATACCAAAGGCTTCATGGAGAGTGACAACTGTTTTAAGATTTGCTTCGGACCATATAGACAGAGGAAGCTTTTTTCTGTGGCTATAATATTTCTACAGCAACAAGATTATGACAGTTATGCAGACTATACTACTAGCCTCAACATCTCTAGAGCCTGTCCCCTAAGACAGACATCCACTTGCAGCTCCTGCTGTAAAATACGATTTCTTCTGGTAAAAACCCATGCATTTTATGGCATGCATCAACAGATATGGCACTGCATTAGACATAGGTCACCACTATGAAAAAGAAATCTTTCCATAAGGGCAAGGAGAACTGATAGCAACTGCTATTAAATTGATAATGCGGGCAAAAAACCCAAAATGTCTAAGTGTATTTTGGTATTTTATTAACAAAGCTCCTAACTAGTTTTGTCTTATGCTTAAGCACAGATGTTTGTAGTCCAGGAGAGACTACAAACTATTAATGCGAGTAGAAGTTGTGAACACTAATATTTTACCACAATCATCCCTAAGGGTAGAAGAAAGTGATTTAAATCTTCACAGACATACATTGAATTTTAAAAAGGAAAAAGGCATAATGAACTCATTATGAATTTAGAAACAAAAGACTGTGTGCTTTCAACTTTACAGTTGAATCATGCTATAAATAATTCAGGTGGAAAAAGTGCAACAAAATGAGCAAGTTTAAGAAGAGATAAAAGCAGAGAATGTCGGTGGCAGTGAGTGTCTGTAAGAGAAGCAAGGTGTGAAAAGCAGTTTGAAGAACTTGAATATTTATTTGAAGGTGCTCAGGAGAAGGAATTTCAAAATAGCAGAGGACAATAAATAGATTTCTCAGCCAAAATTAATCTATTAGATAATTCTTAAGCTTTTAAAAGCCAAATTCTTACTCCACAGCATACCTGGGAACTAAATCCAGAATGCCAGTCTACTTCAGGAAAGCCAGCTGGTGTAGCCAAATTCACCTGTACAGTTAGGTTAAATTTTCCTGATTAACATATATCCATGTCCTTAGCTTCATGGAAATATATAGTATTTTTTATTATGAAAAATAAAAAAAGTATCTGACCAAAGAAGTAGAACAAACCACTATCAATTTTCACGATAAGCAGAGCCAATTGCAAGAGTGAGGGAGGTAACGCAGAGACCTGCTCCAAGTTGAATTTCCCATCACAGTACATACAAAGACAGGACCTTCCTAAGCCAAAACAGAAGACATCAGCGAAGGAAAAAGCCAGTTCTGATTTTTTTCATAATGGTGACACACAGCCATTAAGAAGGTTCATTTTGGGTTGTCACTGGAGATTGAATTGCACAACAGATCAAAACCATCCATCCACCTGCACAGTGGGGATGTGAAGCAAGACAAAAGGTTTAAGGGAAGAAAAGAAAATGTCCGAGTTTCATATCACAGTAAATACAAAAGGATTGTCTGATTGGAAAAATAACAAAAATAAGACTGTAACAACAAAACAGCATATAAGAAATAAGCTTCCTTTAATATATACCTTGGACTATATCAAATAGGACAAGCTAAAGAAGAAAACAACTCAATTTCCTTATAGTGCCTTCAAAATTAGAACAGTTTTCTTTTAAACCTGATAATCCTCAATTTAAAAATATAATTACCAATTGAAAAAAGAACATCCTCAAAGTAAGAACAAGAAGAATGGAAAATATATGCTGCTTATCAAATAGACTGCTTGCTGCCAGCACTAGGCTGCTATCACAAACACCTTGATAAAAGAAGCACTGATAAGACACTGTGTGCCTTGAAGGGTAACCTCTAATTAAGGTACTGTAATCTAAGGACGCTCTAACCTTATTTTTGATTTATTACAGAAACTAAGAGATAACTTAGTCTAATATTGTTCTTGGTCAATGACTTGTCCATGTAAGTCATCGTATTCCAGCCTTTCAAGATTTTAAAGCCTTGCTATGGAAAAGGTTTATCCTTTCAGAGAGAGGTTCTGCTCATTTTAAAAGCTAATTGCAATAAAAAGATAAGATACTATCATCAGCAGATGGCTTCACCAAGTTCGGTTTCTGTGACCTACTCTAAGACAGGCATTCATCAGATCCTCATATAATGTGTTTCTCTCAAATCTGATAGTCATTTTAGTGTGTTTTAAGATACTGAGTATGTAAAAGCTTAAACAGTTCCAGTTTGGCACCTGCCCTTGGTAATCTACCACCCAATACAACATTAAGGCTGGCTTTTTAATCAGGTGCATAGGAGCTATCTTCTGTTCCAAAGATGACGGGGACATGTAGAAAGGCTCAACCCAAACCTTTTGAATTACACTTATATTTACCTATTTTTTAATGAACCAGGATACCAGAGTACAGGGGTAGTCCAGATGAGGGCAGACCACATGGTTCAGTATTGAGAAAAAGCTTTGGTTACTAGCAGATAGTATCTACACTTTACAGTTCTTCTTCAGAGGCCCATGGTTCATGGAATATAATGTAAAGCAACTTGTTCTCTGCTGTGATTTAGAAAACAAATCATTACATCATAGACACAGACTTACAAATCCACAAGGAAGACAAAAATAGACACTGAAAGAATCTATAAAATAGTCTATAAAATAGAGTCTGTATAAAATACATAGGAATATCTAGATCAATTAAGTAGAAATAATAGATGCTTAAACTTGGAAGATTAATCTGGCAGTTTAGAGTTACAGTGGCTTCCTTCTGCATTTCCTGTGTTCCCTTTTTTTTTTTTTTTTTTTTTTTCTTTTTGGTATCAATATGCTCAATTCCTGATCTAAAACGTAGTGTACAAGGCATGATTCCACAGAAAATGGAGGCATCTCTGAAAATAGGCTGCTGAGATGCTAGTGAGCTAGTGAGACTCCTCACCTACAGAAGCCTGATGCCATTAAGAAATATGACTTCCCACAACTTAAAAGTTTTATTGAATATACAAAAGTTTTACCCATTAAAAAAATCCATGCCCTCAGTATCAGAGAATATCCGTGGATTAAATCAAAATTCACTTTATGATAATGTATCATCAAATGACACTGAATTTGTCCAGGGAATTTTATGGTCTAATACTACCTCAAGCTCTTTTTGATCTTTTGAATTGAGTCTTTTAGTCACTGTAATGGATTTAGGTTAGCTAAGTGGAAGTATTCAGCATGGACACACTATCATATTCAGTGTGCTGATCCTTTGAGATTGGTACAGTTAATATTTTTCATATCTCATTCACAAAGAGCTTTATGTGAGCATAATGTTACTGTACGTTAAATCCAGCTAAAAGTGACATAGTTTAATGCTTCATAAATTCTTCACTTTGCCAGTCAACTGCATGTAGCAAGCTCAGCTGACAAGGTGATCTGCACATCATTGCTCATGGTGATTTATGTTGAAGGATTATAATTAAATGTGTTTCTTTTAGCATGCCCCATGATCAGCATGCATAGCAACATGCCATCAGCTCTCAGGCTGTAGAGCTTATACTAATTTTATCTTTCCCCTGGCACAATAACAGGTTACATAGTGTGTTGATAACCCAAAGAAGCAGAAATAAACACTAAATTCTGCTTTCCTGGGAGTGATATAAAGCACTGTGGCTCAAAGTTCATACACTCAGCCTTGCACTATGAAGTATCTGAGACACGAAACTCTTGCGTAGGTGACAAAGATGTAGGAAAGAAAGGATGTACACATTCCTAAGTTAGCAGAGATAACAGGGATACTATTATTGTGAATTCTTGAAGGGTGAAATTTTCAGAGATTCATGACTGCTGTTTCATGCTCATACACAATCTGCTTCAGATAAATCAGCAGAGCAGAAAGAAGCCCCAAACAACAAATATTCCCCACATCTCAGGGACAAAAACATAATATTGAAAATGCGTCTCAGCTGCTTGCTACCACAGGTTACTAGTAACTTCTTGCCTCAGGACACTTGTTTCTTAATGGGCATTCTATTGTAAAAAAGAATGTAGCCCATGATGCAAGCCTGATTTTCTGTCTTTGTGAACAGACCTATCTCAGATGTTGCCTGCTCTGAAACAGTGGCAGGATTTTTGCTCCACTGCAAAAAAAAAAAAAAAAAGAAAGATTTGGTAAACAAAGGAAGATTCCTGTCTGCAGAGACGTGGACAGATACTGGAATGTGACAAACAAAAATTCATTGCCAAAAAAAAAAAAAAACCCTACTTCTCTATTTTTGAAGCGAAGCCTATTTCCTCAATATGTCTTTTTTTCTGATTTTTTCTGAATACACCAGTGTTCTATGGTTTATTTGAGCATGCACTCATCATTTAAATCCCAATTATAAATTCAAGCCTATTGCTTTCAGCTTTTACTTATTAGGATCTTCATAGACTAATACTATGAAAATTAGCAGTCAGATGATTTTAATTTGCCTTTTTTTTTAAAAAAAAAAAAATAAGATAATATCTTCTAAACAGTGCCTGACCTGCAACTGATTCCTCGAGATGTATTACGGACATTTCGGTAATACGTTTCATAACAATTAGCGAGACTTTTCATCAAGACACTAGAAATTGGAAGATTGGTAATTAAACTGATTTCATGTTATGAAAAGTATTTTAGACACAGCGTAAAGATTGACTCACGGCTAACAGATTCTTAAGAGAGGTATTGAGACAACACTTATTAATTGCTACAGGTAATTAGAGATTTAAGTAAGTTGTGAGGTGCTTATTATAATCACAGCACTTCTATTGACATATTTACACTCCTTCCTGATCAGACATGTAATGTACTCTCAGCATTCATAAGTCTTTTACAAAAGCTTTATAAGGGGAAATTTAAATACATACCATACCTGGTGCTACTTCTTGAGTCCAAGGAAGAAGATTCAAAATTTACAGACATTAAACTTGAGGTTAAATTCTGTTTAGAGGTAAGCAGTTGTCACAATTGTTCCATGTTCAGTGTTGCATGTAAATATTTCAGGGCAGAAGTTGATTCAGATATTAACGCTGTTCCTGACAGCTTTTTTAATAGTTTATATCAGCAAATCATGATATTTGTCCTCTTATTTCAGTTCAATACTTACAATACATAATACATACAATACAATACATAAAGGAGTTTGGTATTGAGTGCCTTGTCATCTGGTGACCTTCAAATGGTACGCTACAAGATTCAGTCTAAGCCAACACCAAACCTTAGCAGAGGTGATTTTAAGAAAGTGAGGTAAAGGGCTATTTTCAAATTATGGCTTGCATTTCTTTTGCTAAAATAGACTAACATAGCAATTTTCCATCTTATTGATAAGTTTGGCTCACTTTGATAGAAAGCTGCTTGTTGCTGTAACTCAGCTGGAGTTTCAACTACCATATATACAGTACTTCAGTATATACAGTACAATATATACAGACACTATACTATTCTCTCCACCAAAATCTTCTTGTCGCTCTAAGTAAGGCCTGTTATGTCTCATTTCAGACATAAGATCTAGAAAAATAAAACTGTCTTGAGTACTTTTAATTCAACTGCAAAGAGCATCACCTGGCTTACAATCCTGCTGTCCAGTGGAAAGAGTTTAAGTTAAAAGAATTTATCTCTAACTTAACAGCAAGACACTTAAAACATTGTTGGAACTTCTACTGCCATTTTAAAGAGGCATAGAAACAAAAGCAAAAGTCCTCTTACTTTCTTATTCACACTATTTGGGAGCTGATACATGCAAGAGAACAAACGAGCACACTTTCTACCGGATACTTGGTCGAACACCACAAAAGTACCTGGTACTTTGCTGAACACAGTAACCATAAGAACCGTAAGATCAAAAGACTGTCACCTAAATTCCAGTTCTCTATAATCACAGTTGCAGAATACTTTAGGTAAGAACTGACCTCTGCAGTTTACTTAGGGCAACCTTGGTTCAAAGCAGACACAATTTCAAGCTGAAATCAGGTTGCATAGGGCCTGGCCCAGGCTATAATATTCCAGATATTCCACAACCTCCTGGCAACCTATTCCAGGAATTAATCGACTTTGTGATTTTTTTTATTACTATTTATATTGAATCAGAATGAATCAGAATTTTCTTTGTTGCAAGTAATTTGTAATTGCTGCCTCTTCTCCTATCCATCTCTTTCAGGGAGAAATCAGTACCTGAACCAAGGTTAACATTTAATATTGTACAAATATTTCTTTATTATGCTATTTAATAACCATATATTTTGTTTTCTATTGCTCTGGAAATACTCTATAGATTAAACAGATTGAGGAATAAGCACATTAGCATTTGTAAGTTTATTTTTCCATGAGTTTATTTTCTTTTCCTGGCAAATCTCCAGGAAGCCTTTCATACCCAATGTTTGCCAGTCATTAGTGCAGGAAATGAAAGAAGATGCTATGTAATGTATATGGAAACAAACAAATACATTACTGAAATGAATATTTTAGTTATAAAATCTGGAAACACTGAAAACTAAGTCACTTCTGGTAAACTTCAACACAGACTGTATCTTGAATGCAACAGAAGTGTTGCGCTGTTGCATTTCCATGTGCAAAGCAGAAGCAGTGTTGCTTGGCAGTGTCAATTTGTATTTCTGCCTATATCTGTTTCTGCATATGCTGGTACAACTGCAGGTACTGCTCATACCAAATCTGAAAGATACAGAAGTTGTTGTCCTTTTGCTCAGAAGAAGATATGAAACATTCATTTCATTGTCAAAACTTTGCCCAACTGTGCACCAAATGAAATTTGTTGACAAGTGTTTCCTGTTCCCAGTTATCACAAAAAGCAGGGCTAAATGCTTGCAGCCTTTCACGATGACATCCTGTAGGGTTTTAAAGAATGGCAGGAAAAAAGCTCTTTAAGCTCTTTATTTCTCTCTTGTTGGCTTAGGTTGTTTGCACCTAATAAGTTGATTTTTATTTAGTTCAGCGCATGTAAAACAAATGCAAAAATCCTAATGCACTATGCACAGAACCATTTCCACAGCAGAAACAGATGATTGCTCATGGATTTTTAAAATCACATTTCTGTTATGGAAACAAAACAATTCAACAAAAAAGCTCCCACAGAGAAGCTAGGCCAGGTGAATTTAGTTCGCATCTAGGCTAAAAGAGAAATAGAAAACGAGTTCTGTTCCATTTCCTTGCACTCAGACTCCTTCTTCTCCATGTGAAAAAGGCCATTATTCCACCTTCAGAATGAAACTCTCACATCCCACTGTAAATTTTAGCTTTTTTCTTTTCTCAAAGCATATGCTTTGGCTGCCATTTCAGACTGTGAAACAGCTGAGTTTGCTGAATATCAAATAAAATATAACAGCAACAAACTCTCAGCACTCACTAAGACTGCTGTGCCTCCTAAGCATCTTTTAAGTAATGCAAGCCAGTTATTTTGCAGCCCAAGACTCGACTGTTCTGTAACACAAAGTGCTAGTGTGAATGAAAAAAAAACACTTAAAAGAATATTGAAAGTTTCTTTCAAATGATGTCTGTATAGTTTAAAAGAGAATAGAGCTCCCCATTTACATAGACAACATGAACAGGCTTTCTTTATATCAATTCATTATAAAAGATATGTTTAAAAAGCTCCTATGTCTTCCTCCAAAGGCAAGTTATGGAAGAAGGGATTAAACGCATGGGAACAGGGGTTTTATATGTTCTACACTTCCAGCAGTGATTGGTGAAATTAAGCAAACTATTAATCGAGGCATGCATGCACTAAGGTAAAGGAAGTCTAGGAGGAAGGGCACAGATACTACAGAAGCAGTGGAAAAGCTCCCATAAGCGCCATTGAGGTTAGGAAATTGGAAGAGCTAATAGAGAAAATGTTTTGAAAATATTTTACTGAAATAAATATAGAGACACATAAAGAGAGAAAAAGGGCTGTTTGAGTATGTGTCAGAGTGCTTTCTTTCAGGCTACAGGTATTTAATTTCAGTATACATTAAGTGAATCATACACTTTTTTTGTCAAGTTAGGGCATTTGCTCTATTGAAGCATTTTTTTTCTCATTTTCACCAATTCTTTGACAGCAAAAGCTCGCAGTATTGTTTTAAGAAATCATAAAAGCAATAAAAAATGGATTAGTAAGGTTGGGAAGAAGACGAAGTTAAATAGGGATCATTTGTCATTTCAGCCACGGGCAGGTATCCAAAGAAATCACGGCTCTTTAGTTTTGGATCATTTGGACAGAGTGAAGGGGCACAGACCACTTCTTAATCTGATGCTTCTAATAATTTCACAGCCCATCTTCAAGTCAACAGCAGAACATCTACGGACACTGATTTTTGAATTCATCAGAATGATCAAAATAAAGCTCCCCCAACGTCCATTTCGGACTTTCTTGTTGGAGTGCACAACCAGTAGTTGCGTTATTTGCCCAGCAAAATAGGTAGATTAAACAAGAATCAGTAATTTCTGATTTCCAGTGCCATGTGCTGTAGGTGTCCCTGCTGGAGCAGGACAGGTTGGACTAGATGATCTCTAGAAGTCCCTTCCAACCTTAAGGATTCTGTGATTCTATAAATTTCTGCTGAGGTAGAGCCTTTACTGGAACGCATGTGAGTGTGTACCATTTTTACATGTCCTATCCCAGGAGACTTAAAAATGAGACATGAAGTCTGATATGCTCTTTGGATATGAGAGGACCTAGAAGCTCCACACTCCACTCAGTGGAGCAGTAAGCTGCCTGCTTGCAACAGCCACAAGACACTGCCTGACATTATTTGGAAGTGCACTCTGGTGCCCATCGCGAGGCACACACGAGCCACACATTTCTAAAGGTAATTGCCTAAAAAATATATAAGCCCAGGCTTTCCACTCTCAGCTCCGAAACTCCATCTTTGCCAAACAGAAATGAGCAAATCCAGGCCTTATTCCTGTCACTGCTATAACCCAAAATTCATTCCAGGGACTGACCATGCTGCAAAGATTTCAGATTGAGCTCTGAGGTTGCTTTCTTACACACATGAAATCAAACATCCCTAGCCACACCGCCCCACAAAAAGTCTGCCATCTTATAGAAGAATCTGTGCTATCTGCCTTACTTGTATGTACTCCCTGCTGATGGCTACAGGATTTGTGTGCTCATATGGAGAAGAGAGACTTCTCTGCCTTAACAAATACATCCTGGTTTCCTGTACGAAAAACTACTATTGCAGATTTTTTTTCAAGTATTTTACAAGGACTGCAAGCAAAAGAAAAAACATTCACGGGACATAGTACTAAACGATTTGCCATTCTTTACTTGGAGGTTTTAACTTCATTCTAGCTGCATTTACAGGTAAGTTCACCATATCATAGGAACACGGAGCTTCTTGGGCTCAGAGGTGAAAAATAACCTCAAGACAATTCATTTTCATTCAATAAAATAAATAAACGACATGAAGTGACAGAAAGGCTTTTGAACATGCCTTTCCAGACAACAGCGGCTAGAAGGAGCATCGGGATCAAAAACCTGCAATACCCTGCATTTCCAGAAGGGGATAAAGTTCTTCCTGCCACATCAGGCCAGAGAGGACATTTATTTCAGAGACTCAGCACAAGTGCATTTGCTGGGAACCTGCAGAGACACTTCCTATGATTTGCTCACCTCACTACTCACTGTTGCCTGGAATTGGAAGACTCCTTGAGGATGAGAGCAGGAACCCCCTCGCTTGGTGAGTGGCACCACCAGGCGCAACCCTAGAGCAGTTCTGCAGGGCTGGAGGAAGACTTTGACCTCCTATTACTCCTATCAACAGCAGCCTATCTCAGCCTATCTCTTTGGTTCATTCCCCTTCTGGCAATCCCATGGTTTGGCTCAGGTAATGCCTGACAACTATGCTCACCTAGAATTGCATAAAGTCCCTCCCAACAGATGGGCAATCCATTTTTGATTTCAGGTAATGGAACCTCTAAGTGTAACTGGGGTTAGCTGCAGATGTCATGGACATGTCCTATCATCTCCACTGGCTTTGGATTGTGTCCCATTTCGAAGTCCTGCTCTTAACTATTAAAACTGTTAACAGCTGATTACTTTACAATAATCCTCATTCCAGATTACCTGGAATTGACGAAGAAATCTAAACTAAATGTTGGTAAAAAGTGCATATTTCAGAAGCCGACTGTAGATCCTAATTTGTGCACAAGTGTCTTGGGGGAGATCAGATCCCATACGAAATAATTTTAAAAACACATCTGCAGAAACCTACCATGTATAAAAATAATAATAAAAGAAACCAATGCAAGCATCACACCTTTGCAACAGACTAAGAAGTTATTTATCCCTTATCATTTTCTGCTGCATGGAGCTTACACATTTGATATTTGCAGCCTTCAGCCTTTTGAATTAGACAAGATAGAGAGAAGTCATGTCTGAATTACACATCCTGAACAACTATATTCTTCATCTGAGCTTGTACCTAGTGGTTATATAAGCAATCAAACAAAAACAGTCACCTATTTAAAAAGATTCATTATGGCAAAATACTTTTTTTTTTTTGTGATCTATGTTCTATTTAATAAAGGTGAATAATAAGGGTACATTGTACAAGCTGGACTCTATTCAGATATATCCATAGCAATTATTTTTTTTCCTTGAATAACATTAAAGTATTTTCAAGGTTTACAGAAAGATTTCACCTGAGACAGACATTTCAGATGCAGGTTTTCAGTAATTAATTAGTCAGGATAATCAAAGATTCCCACATTTTCAAAAGCACTGTCAAACATGCCAGTTTGCTCTTCAAGCTCATATTTCCATGCCAGCGCCTCTGCTTGCTACAGATCACTTCTGCTGCTTTACTAACTCATAAAATGCAGATAATTTGATCTGCAAGTCCAGCATTAAAAGGTGTTTCAAATATCACTGCACCTCAATAACATACATTTCCCCTTTTGGAAAGAGAGAGATAGTTATCGTGGTACTTGAGTAGACTAGCTTGTTATTTTTGCATATTTATGAGTTTCTTCCACACAAAAAATACTACGGAAAAAGGAAATTATGATTAGAAATTATGAGCAATTATTTTTTACCATTTATTTTACCTTTAAATATTATTAATCTTTATTTTGAATGCAGTGCTTTATTTAGACAGGACTGCTAATAATTGATGCCCAGAGGTAGGGAGAATTCATTTTCATCCTACTAGATACTTTATTTTTTGCAAGAGAAAATGAGGGAATAAAAATCATTTATCTAAGTAAAAGTGCCTGTGTGGGATTCAATAGTCACAGAACTTTTACACTAACTGCTAATGACACACCCAGGGGTATAAAATCCATTAGGCAGATCTGGAATAAAGGAAGCCTAATTTTTATTTTTGAAAAATGCATGCTGTTGCATTCTTCTTCCCTATTTTACTAATGAATAAAAATGTGGGTAATTATTATTTCTACACTAAGTCCTAAATAAACTCCAGACTGAGACTAAGAAACTGCCAAATCACATGTGATTAAATGACTATCATGAATTTGTATTTTCTTGCTTCCATAAACCTACATGTTGATTTTATTCTTTCCATATTGATGGCAAAGCTTGTTTTGCTTGTAAATATTCAATGTTACTAGCACATACAAACTAATAGATGCAAAAAAAAAGAAACTGATAATAACTGGAACCTTAAATGATCCTCAAGTCTCATCTTAGACGGCGAGCTTGAAATGAATCTTTTCATTATGACTTGTCATTACAAAGGCATAAGGACCCAACAGGAAGAGTTGTTTTTGTTATTAATGTCTTCTACTATATTGTTTTTCATAACTATAAAAAAACTTTAAAAGCTTAAAAAAAATCTTTGGCATGTATTGAGCCTTTTTATCTACCCTAGACAACTGGAAAATATACACATCCAATTAGAAACCTAAGCTTTTATGTGAATTAGTCATAATTGACTGTTAGCATTCTATTACAGAAAGTTTCTTTTATAAATGTAAACTGTGCTTCATCTCGGGGTCTGTATGCTGTTTCCCAATAATGAATATGATTCACCATATGGACAACTCCAAATGGACATATGGACACCATATGGACAACTCTATATTTACAGTATAAAGTATGATGGAGAACAGAAATTGCCTTCATATGACTGAACAAAAATTTGGTATTGAGGCTAGTTCCCCACTACTGCCAACAAGCACAATGCCCTCTGGCAAACTTAGATCAAATCACTGTAAACATCAAATTCGTGTGTGTGTGTATATATATATATGAAGACAGACACATATATATATCCATATATATATACACACACATATATGTCTATCTTCATATATATATATGGATATATATGCATATGTGCATATATATAGTGTGTATATATATGTGTATGTATATGTGTGTATATATACACATATGTATATATGTGTGTGTATATACATATATATACACCAATTCAGTTTGGGGGACTTCTTGCAGAATCTGAGAAAGTGAATATCTCTTAGAAGCTGCTTGCTAAACCGCCTCCTTCATCTCCACCTTCCATTGCATTACTGCTTTCCTGTTTTTCCAAAATTTCCTGCTTTTCCAAAATTTTAGGTGCCTGCAGTCCTGCGCATTCTTTGTTCAAGCCTGGACAAACACAATGGCTTTTCTATATGGCCCTCCTTTAACTGTTTTTTTTCTTTTTTCATTCCACAGACTTCCTCTCATCCAGTTCTCACCCATGCTTTGATAGCGCTGCTATCAAAGAAGGACAAAGAAAGTTTTAGCTTGATGCCACCACCTGAAGACCAGATTAACTACCTCTAAGAGAGCAGACATCCCACCTTCGGCCTTAGCTTTAGAATTAACCTTTTTCAGACTTGTCATTTGTGTAGAGCTGGTAGATTCAATTTCCAAGATAGAATTATAAATCTATAAATACACCACCTATCTCCCCACATATAATTGGTCTACTCATTGCTGCCTTGAATGCTTATATGTATTGTATCCTCTTTCAGATGATGCCTCACATGAGATTATCACTAGGAAGTATTAGCGACTGCAAGGTATCCTTCACCCACTGGCTATTTACATATACATTTGAGAAACAACAGGAAAGCAAATTAAAGAAGTGTTCTCTATTCATATACAGCTTTTATACAGATTAATGTATGATTACTTATCTCAGTTAACTCAAATAATACATTATTATTGTGCAGCTATTCTAAATGAATGGCATGATTTATTATGTGCTATCTTTATGGGGTATAAAGTACTGACAATAACAATGGGCTACTTTAGCACATTGAAGCTACTCGGAGCATTGGCTCACAGAAGCAAAAGACAAACTGTCTCAGAGCAACAACAAGCAATGACCATGGTTGCTTTATAAAAACAAATACATTTAAACAAAGTGGTCTATCATTTAAGATGACAGTCAAATGAACCAGGGGAAAAAAAAAAAAAAGAAAAGAAAAAAAAAGTGGAGCTTCTTAATTACTCTTACTTTGGAAACATATAACACACTACTTGGGATATCTACTATATACATATCATCATTCCATGATATTTGAAACTCAAATAAAATATTCTGTTGAGAGTGTTCTTCCTGAGTAATTTCAGAATGCTTAACCTTTCAGACCATCATGACTGATGCTCATGAGTGGCATATCCCTTCCTTAAAGATTTTTTCTCTGTGCTAGAAACACTTTCCTTTGGCTCTTGGTAGTTTTAGAACCATGCAGGGACATATTATGTCTCCCGAGTGCACCACTGTTACTCTACTTCAGCTCCCCCTTTTTCCTTCATTACTCTAAGCGGATGATTCAGTAGGCAGCGTTCTTCCCCCAGAGCAATTACTGGAATGGTACTTCAGCAAAGTATGAAGGCATATAGCACTGCTAGAAGAACTGCTTTAAGGAAAATAATAGGAAAATTAAAATAAAATAAACGGAGAACAGAGCAGGTCTGTGTCACCTGCTCTCACTACAAAATCCCACTACAGTTTTCATGAGACCACAGGCCTCTATCAATTCTCTCAGAGCAACTCAGTTATCTTGCTTCCGCTGGATACAATACATATTCTGCCCTACTACATGAAAGTGCACACAGTCTTGGTCTTTATTTGTGTCACACATCCACTCGCCACTGAAGTCACTGAAGGTTCAGAATGCAGAGTCAAGACCAAGTACCTTCATCGAGATACTTGACCGTTGTTCTCAATTCACTGCTCAATATTTATAGGCAGTTTAAAGATATCCCTACCAGGTGAAATGCAAACAATTCTTGCATTAAGTTTTAACTGAACTATGCAAACATATACCCAATTGACTGCTAGCATTCAATTGCCTAGGTAACCCTATCAGAAACACTGAATGTTGCTACACGTGCAGCAAAACTGAAGACAATAGGAACAAAATAGTTACTAGTTGTTTATTTGGGAGGAGACTGTGACAGAGAAAGGGAGGTGCAAACATGGCAAAAAAAAAAAAAAAAAAAGGAAGGACAGGCAAAGGAAAAATACGGCATTCAAACGCTATGAGCACTGTTTTTCAGAAGGCACCTGCTGGAAAGCCCTGCACTGGATCAGCACAGTCTTAAGGAGCACAACAAGCCTAACCTTGAAGTGTACCACACGAGTCAAACCTGCTTCCACGGCCACATGTTTGAGTCATCCAAACCTCCTCCTTATCATAGCACTTTTTAGAAGAGTGCAGGCAATTTGACTTTCTCAGTCAGGAAGAAGACAAATGCAATAACCTTATCCAGTCAAGACACATACAATAAAGGGAGACTTCTGAAAATGATTTAAATAGTCAACTAATTGTAGCTTGTTCTTCACTAGCTGCTCCTTAACTTGCCTCACATGCGCAAGCTGCCTCCAGCAAAGTCTGGGGCAGCCTTTGCTCTAGAGCAAAGCATATGCATTGCCATCTATGCCTGGGTGTATCTTTGGCCAACCTTTCTTACGTGCTTGTCTTCAGTGTTTGTGATGAGAAAGTGTACTGGGTTTCTGCAGTACAGGAAGAGCCATTCCAAATGGGGTCTGCTTTGAAAGAGCACTGAAGAAACAGAGGAAGATGGAGCAGAGGAACAAAATAAAGAAAAGCTATTAGGAGAAAGAAATAAAAAGAGATTAAGGATCTGACAATGAACACAAGTAGGATGCTACTTTAACTAGATTACATTTATATTAGGCTTCCAGCTGAGCTGAATTGCTTAATGACTTATAACTAGACATACAATGACTTTCAAAAAGCAGTCTTTGTTTATATATGCATAAATGTCTTCCAAGGCAAAACAAATAAATCCTTTTTGGCTCCAGTGTTACCCCAGTAGCAGATAAAAACAAACCAAACAAACAAAACCTTGGAGCAGCACAGGCTAGTAGCAGTGAAAAGAACTAGTACTTTAAGCAAGGAAATGTTCTTTGAGAACTCTGTTGGATAGACCTGTTTCTACATCATGATCAAGGGTATCAGCTGTAGCTGTCTGTAAGACC
Source organism: Nothoprocta perdicaria (assembly GCF_003342845.1). Classification (NCBI taxonomy): domain Eukaryota; kingdom Metazoa; phylum Chordata; class Aves; order Tinamiformes; family Tinamidae; genus Nothoprocta; species Nothoprocta perdicaria. The sequence goes on along the minus strand of NW_020454439.1, from coordinate 16,183 downwards.
ATTCTACGAGCAAGAGTAACGGAAGCCAAAGGTGTGACTCTCATATCACATATCACACAGAGAAGCTTCTGGTAAAAGGGAGAAGGCAAGGAGAAATCACTTCATAACTTTTAAAATTACTTCATGCCTTTAATGAAATATAAGTGCATTGTGGAAAGGACTGAGAACCATGTAATTAAAAATTAATTTTGGCATGAGGTGTCATAAAGACAGAACTGACTTTGGGATGACTGATAATGAAACCAAAATTCAAACCAGCATAGAGAAAGGTGACCAAACCAGATGTGCTTTTCATTTTTACAGCTAATTGTAAAGTGCAAGTAACTAAGGTAATACAAAATTGCTCATGCACAATCTATTATTCCTTCTTTATCAAGAGCTCAATAATTTGGTACAGTTTTACAGAGTGTTCCTCCACAAAACAGACTCTATCTTAATAGAGATATTTTCCTTCACGCAGACATGCAAGTCAAACAGGAAAACCTATTTTCCAATTTACTGGGTTTCTCACATACTACCATGAGTAATTCATACTGCTTTTGAAAAAGAGATAAATACAATCTGTATGCAGATTGTGCTTAAAAGAGGTTGAAAGTTTATGAAAGCATTTTTTTTTAGTCTTTCCACAGGAAGAAAGACTGTTCTTGATTAAAACTTCCACTTAAAGTGTTGCTTGTTCTCAATTTTGAAAGATATCGTGTCCTAAGGATTATGTTATCTGGAGATGTTTGATCTTCTGCAGAAGGGCTGCTATCTGGAAGACATACTGGCTGTTTCACTTTAAGTTACCATTTGCTTTTCAGCTGCTTACAATGGTGCCAGTTCTGCACTAGGGCTTAAAATTAGGGACAATAATACAAGACAAATGAGAAAAGAGAGAATGAAACTAGCTGGAAAAAAAAAAAAAGTAAGAGCAAGGAGTAGAAACAGGCTGAGAAGAACGGACTGAGAGTGGATATCAGGTGAAGGAAGGAACTGCAATGCAAAGGAAAGGAAAACGTGGCAGCTAGATAAACAGTAAAAGTCAAAGAAAGAAAATGGAGATAGCTGGAGAAGGGGTGGAAAACAGCAAACTAGGCCTCAGCCTTGCTAGGAAAGGAAGTTAGGATCAAATGGGAAACCAGGAGATGAACCAGAGGGCAGGAAAAGGGGCAGTGAAGGACTAACCTGGGAGCAACAGAAAGGAAAACAAAAGAATCTGACAAGCTGAGGAGGGGAACAAGCAAAATGATTTCTTAAAATGGGGAAAAAAATTCTTTCTAAAAATTTCTTTTCTAAATTTTCAGAAGAAAATTAAAAAAAAAAAAAAAGAGTTATTTCTGTGTGGTGTTTTCCTCCACGGATGACCATGTTTTGTGTCATACTGGCTCAGCCTAAGTCTTTATGATGAATACAAAATTCCTAGTCCTGCTGATGAAACCTTCCAAAGGTTTGTCATAGTGATTACATCTGTTTTGTATTTTCCCAATGATGTTTGGCCAGGGTGGTTCTAAAGTAGAGCCTCAGGATATGAGGCAGGTAGATTTTTTCAAGCTCATTTGGTAGAGAAGTCATAAAACAAATGTAATAAAGCAGTAAACAGGAAAGAAGAGCATCGGAAAGGAAGAAATGCTGCCCTATTGAACTGGATAGCTTTCACGTTAGCACAGAATTCATATTTCATCACAGCCAGTAACAGAAATCCAACATTTCCCAGATGGCTACCAGCTACATAGCTCTCATTTTCATGGTATCATACTTGATATTCCAAGGATCTACTACATAAAAGTGCTAAACACTAGGAGTTGTGAATTAAGAAATTACACAGCACAGCCAAGGGAACTGACATTGGTGAATGTTTTTCATTTTTATATCTGTGTTTCAGCATGCCAAGTGCAGAAGCTGATAAAAGAAGACAACAGATGTGAAAAGAAGCATTTGTGAGGCATTCTCATATGTGCCACAGGAAAGGCTACATGGAAATCCGCAGTTCTACACAATTAAAGCAATCAATTAGGCTTACAACTACACTTTTGAGTGAAGAAGAAAAAAATGGTATCATCTTGAATTACCACTCATGCACAAACCTTTTCATGCACTGAATGAAATGTAGCCTTACGGAAGCGAGCTAACTAAAAAGTTTCTTACTGCATATTTTAAGTGGGGTCAAAGTAAAGTTGCAGAAGCAGCCTTATCCAACGTAATTCGTATGGCTTGAATGTTAGACTTTGCAACTATAGTAGGTCTTCGCATGTACAAGAAATACATAAAATGTGTGAACATGACTGGAAATGCAAGAGTAGCAGAGCTGTGCAATAGCTGTATCAAGTTTCCAGTCAGAGCTCTTTTGTTACTGCTGGAGAAAGTCATTTTTAGTTTGCCCATTCAAGAGAGACAAAGAAATTATTTTTAAAAATTATGGATTATTAAAGAATAAAACGTCCTAAAAGCAGATGTCAATGAAATCCAGCAAATTCTTAACTGGAAAAATAAAGGGGGGAGGGGAGTTCCCTATAAAAACTAGAAGTAATAAATATACATCTCATGTCCACTTATAGGTATTTCAGCCAAGTGACACTGCAAGTGACTTATTTAGCCAAGTGACTTATTTAGCTGTACTGCAAAATAAAAGCCACTTAGTGGTATCCAAAGGACTATTATTGTAGATCAAAAAGTACTTGATATTACAGAGCAGGAGCAGTTCAAACTGCTCTTCGGTGAATACTCAGAAACTGAAGGTCACATGGCAGGAAGCCAAATAACAGCAAAAATGTGGGTTTTTTTTAAATAATACTTATTTCTATTGTGATATTGGCATACAAGACAAAAAAAGACCCCTTCATCTTTAACTTGCATGAAGATTTTTTTGAGTTTCATTGCTCTTGCAAATGCTATTCTTCCTCCAAAATCACATAATCTAAAAAGATCAGGACAATTTTTTTCTTTAAACACTAATAATCACTAATTAAGCTAAGGATAGCCAAAATTCTCAGAGCATACTCAGACAATTTAGAAAGCCAAAGGCCTTGTTACAGTATTCAGTGTGTTGTGAACTAAGGTTCACTTTGATTTTTGTTCTAGTTACATATAAACATTTTTTCTTTTTAGTTCATTATAATAATGACTTTCTCAGCCCTGATTTCATGATGAAAATATCTAGAATCAGTATCAGTTCAGACTATTCCTGTCTTTTCTCTTGCCCCTCATTTCAACCCTTGTGCTGCAACGCACTGATGTGCTAATTTTGCTGACAAACCTATTTTTGGAACCACAGCTCTGAACCTGTTCAAGGAAGAGATTCAGATTAAAAGAACATTTTCCTGAGCTCCTTCTCAAGCTGTATCTTGAATACCTTACTGTATACTGTATAGGTGTACTGTAGCCAGTACTGCTACAGAACTCAATACAGTGTAAAATCATGGACTGAATCCTCTAGTCACAACCCCACAATAATGATCACAAAAATGTATTATTATTCTTTTACTAACAGGCCAGAAAATTGCCCAATCTCATGGAGATCACTGGGCGCAACCACCTCCTACCACCTCCTTCCCCTCAGGGCACGGCCATAAAGCCTTCCTTCGGCAAAGTGCTGGTTTAAAAGCTAGAGTTCTTCCTTATCTCCATTTATTTCTTACTGCCACAGATCACAGCTGCTCTGGCCAAGTCTGTTTGCGGAGCAGTGGCGCAAGCCTCATCAGTAAAATGTCCTGGTTAAAAACACTCCAACTGTCAGTTCTGTCAGAGAGCTCGACTGGGCCGCAGGCAGCTCCACCAGCAAAGCAATGGGGACACAACTGCAGCAGAGCCCAAGGCATCTGCTTTTGCCATCATAAATGTTGTAAGTTGGAAGCACATCCTCAAATAACATGAGGCTAACTACAGATACTCCTTCGTTTAGAAGTTTAGTCACAATGGAAAGCCAGAAGGTGCTGAGCTCTGGGCTGTGTGAGAGCTCTGCCACTCAAAGAGCTTCCTCCGTGCCTGATAAGAAGCCTAAAAGAGGTGGGCATAGATCTGAATGAAGAAATACATTTTTGTGGGCCTGTGAGAAGTGGTAGAAATACACCAAAAAGGCAGGAAGGTACAGACAGAGGCAGAGGGGGAACATTTTTAGGTGGACAATGAGAAAAAGCTGAGGTAAAGTAAGCTTCTGTTAGAATCCTGCTTCAAAAAATCTTGAAAATGTACGGAAAAACCCCACCTGTCTCGTGTGGTTTCCCCTGGACCCAGGGACACGGGACTGCGGCTGTTCAGTATGAGCAGAGGGCTGCACTGAAGGAAGAGCAGGCAGAGACGCTGGGCTCCACGAGCCCTGTCTGCCTCGCATGCAAACACACTGCAGGACACTCGGGCAAGCACGCGGGGCAACTCCCACCATGACGGGACTTCGTATTTCTAAGATCAGCATTAACTCAGCTGTGTTAGCCACGACTCTTACACGTGGGAAAGTATTTAAGTGAAATGATTAAGGAGTGTGAAGCAAAGCTCTACCATTCATTTCTGTTGCATATGCACATTTTATCTTTTAATTTAGTATTTCACTGAGAGGGAGAGCTTTCTTTGGTTTGGTGTTCTTTGTATCATTTTCATTTTATTGATACTCTATTTAAAAAAAAAAAAAAAAGTTAAAACTGAAAAAGAAGGCACTGTAGTTTTCCACACATTATTTGAACAATCCAGCAGATTTGAACAATCCAGCAGAGACTTTGTCTCTGCTGTTCCTGCTTTGATTTAGGTGATTCTTAGATACACTTAGTTTTTCACGTACAGAATGCATCTCCTTTCGTTCTCCTAACACACACAGTGATACCCAACTTCAGGTTACAAAAAGAGCAAAACAAGAAAAAAAATCAGGGAAGTAAAACCTTCACCACAGACCATGAGAGGTCACCACAGACCTTAACTCTGATCTGTTCATGTTAGCCATAGTGGAATAGCTACTTGAACATGGAAGAATAGTTTGTGGAAACATTAAGATTGGCAAAATTTCATATCTACATGACATGGAGGATAATGTGTGACCTCCAAAGCCACACACCTCTGTCTCACGAAACTCAAAGAGCTTAGATCTCAACAGCAGTGTTTAAGGGCATAGCACAGAACATGGAACAGCTAGATGAGGCAAAAGAACTGATTCCTCTTGTCCCTTATGACAACTTCCCACCCCTGTACAGCCGAGGGCAGGAACAAAACTCCTCTCCAACAACATGTTGGCACCTGTCTCTCCACACAAGCTGGTCGCATACTTAATATGACTTACTCTACTCCACATGCCTTTGCCTTCGCACATGGAGATCCCTTTCACAGAATTACAGAATATTCAAGGTTGGAAGGGACCTCTAGAGATCATCTGGTCCAACCTTCCCGCTCAAGCAGGGACACCCAGAGCACAGGGCACAGGGTGGTGTCCAGGCAGGTTTGGAAGACCTCCAGTGAAGGAGACTCCACAACCTCCCTGGGCAGCCTGTTCCACTGCTCTGTCACCCTCACAGGAAAGAAGTTCTTCCTCACCTGGAGATGGAACTTTCTGTGTTTCAACTTACATTCATTTCCCCTTGTCCTGTCACTGGCCACCACTGAGAAGAGCCTGGCCCCTTCCTCCCTACATTCTCCCTTCATGAACTTATACATGTTAATCAGATCCCCTCTCAGCCTTCTCTTCTCCAAGCTGAACATGCCCAACTCACTCAGTCTCTCCTCATACAAGAGATGCTCCATTCCCTTAATCATCTTTGTTGCTCTCCGCTGGACCCTCTCAAGAAGCTCCACGTCCCTCTTATACTGGGGAGCCCAGAACTGCACACAATATTCCAGGCGAGGCCTCACGAGAGCTGAGTAGAAGGGCAGAATCACCTTCCTTGACCTGCTGGCAACACTCCTCCTGATGCAGCCAGGATCACACTGGTCTTGGCCATACGGACAGACTGCTGACTCATGGTTAACTTGGTGTCAACCAGGACTCCCAGCTCCCTCTCCGTGGAGCTGCTCTCTAGCAGGTCGACCCCTAATCTGTACTGGTGCCTGGTGTTATTCCTCCCCAGGTGCAGGACCCTGCACTTGTCCTTATTGAACCTCATGAGGTTCCTCTGTGCCCAACTCACCAGCCTGTCCAAGTCCCTCTGGATGACAGCGCAAAATCAAGTGGTGTGAGGATACAAATCCACGACTAAAATACAGGGTACAGATGCTTGGATAAGTATCCTTCAAAAATATTTATGCTGAATCTACAGCAACAGCTTTTCAAAGTTTATTTTTTCTTTGGCCAATATTAGGTGCAATTCGATACTAGTTTGTGGTGACTCTATGTCAGACTTCATTTTTAATCAGTAACATCTCTGAGTATCTTCCTCTACAGATGTACAACGTACAGCTGGTCAAATTAACTTTAGGATTTTTCTTAAACAGAAAAGTGTCAGGTTTTTAGGTTAAGATTCTGTTTTCTAAGCTTATTCCAATGGGATTCTCCACTGCGGACTCATCAACTTATAAAACTGTAGCATTATAATGAAACTGCTGACATGCCCCTAAATCTACCAGTGCCCAGGCAAAAGTGGGACACGATTACACTTGGCAATGTACTTCCCTCCAGGCAGGGGAGTTGCTTACCGCTATAGAAACACAATCCTATGGTAGTCACTGTAGAGTTTGACAGTCATCCTAAACTGTAAAGAAACTAAGAACAGAGATTCATCTTCTAGGACAAGTAAAAACAGAAATGCAGATAAAAACTAACAAAGAAATACATGAAAGTAAAGATAGCCTGAGTGAACTTTTAAATTATCAGTCATACAAACTCCGACACTGCAAACATTTCTGTGAAATGGGTTGCAATAGGCAATTTGTTTCTCCTAAGGAAAGGATGCAGCAAAGCATGGCGAGACTGCAGCACGTAAGTGATAAAGTCGGGAAGCTGGAATTTCAGAGCTGGATGAAAGGACTCATCTTGGGAATTTGTTTTCTGTTTCTTTGTTTCCCGAACGAACCAACTTGTGTCATTGAAATAAATGCAAATAAACAAGTAACCCAGCCTCCTTCTGTTCTTTATCATGAAAGTCACTGGTAATAACCCCTATTTCTCACGAGTATCCTAAAGAAGATGGGTGCAAATCATCCAAGCAACCCTGATACCAAGTGCACTATCTCCTTGGAGACAGATGTGCTGGTCTTCCAGCTCTGCCACCAGTAAAGCTGGTTCCCCTTCTCTTATATCTTCTCTCTAAGCCAGAGATAGCAAAAAGAAGCGACAGGACAACTGACTGAACATGTGAACACTTGTTTAACTGGTATAGTGAGGTTTCTACCCAGCAATATTATCCAGGAAAGGATTTTGCTCAAATCTGTAGCAAAGGTTCATCCAAAATTCATTTAGAACTCTCTATTCTCCAACAAAGCACATAAAAATGCTGGTTCATTAACAAGAAGTTAATATAGGCACTACTTCTTCCTAATAAAGTCTTTTTTTTTTTTTTTTTTTGCTTTTTAAGATATCTTTATTAATGTACCAAACAGAAATGATGTAGTGTATCCAATCTCACAATTCTTTTTTTCAATTTAAAAAAGAAGTTACTTCATTGTTTTCCTCCAAACTCAGATGAAAGGAGGTTGGCTTTTTTTTTTTTTTTTTTTTTTTAACAGAAGATTTCCAGTTTCGCTATATACTATATCACTAATTAGAGTTCAGTAGAAAAAAAATTAAATGCCGTATGGACAAACCCCACTTCTACATGTTATCGTGCTGGAAAAATATTTTTTAACTCTAAATAATCATAGTAATAGCAAATGTTAATTTGTACTTATCCAACAAATATATAGCCTAGATTTTATTCAGCAATGGATTTAAATGTTTCTGTTTAAACATTCTTTTAGTATCTATAAGTAATTTATATCATAAAGCTGCATTTAAAAATACATTAACAGATTTGTATTTAATGAGCTGTTGAAACTAGTTCACACAGCTTTGAGATGCTTATCATTGGGAATGTGCTGAATGAGACAGCAATCCCCAACACACATTTGATAGCTATGAAGAAAGTCCGATGACTTTCAGAGCAAGCCTGAGGTAATGGAAAATTTTCCATTTGATTTTCCTATAGCTCTTAGGACTTTGTGTAAGCACATGCTTATTCACAGCTCTTCTTTTCAGATAAGGCATATGAGAGGATACGTCGAACTGTACCTGGGAAGCGAAGCCAAATCTAATGAGTCAGCCTGTTGTGCAGGCAGGATATGTTTTTCCAGAAATATTAAGAAGAGATATCTACAGGGGATTTCTGAGGGCAAACACACTGTTAAATCCAAAAAAGACAGCTTATAGATTTTAATATGCTTATTTTGCCCAACAGACTCCACGTATTGGAAAATGTAGAGAAAATCTATCCATCCCCAATGCAGCTGGTTGCGCTGTAGAGTGTTCTGTGGAAAGATCAGGTCTTCCCAGGGGAAAAGCTGCCTCTACCTTCAGTTACAATAACTTGACGTTAAAAGTAATTATGCATGTTTAATAAAAGAAACAGAACCCGTGATTTATGAAAAGACTTAGTATCAATCTCTGATATCTGCAAGGTTGCAAAGGTTCAGTTTTAAAACTACATAGCTCTTTTTCTGCCTCTTGGGGATTCTATCTTCACTCATCACTGAATTTTAGACAACAAATGCAAAGACAAGTACAGCATATGTAGGGAAAAAATTCACTGTTCCATTACTCTGCTCAAAGCCAGATTCATTTATAGCACTGAAGTATTAAAAAGAGATCCTGCTGTATTTTTACACAATGGGTCCAGTATCAAAAGCTCAACAAAGATAAAATTGTGCTTTTTGTTTTTTTTTTATATCCTTGTTTTAAGTCAAAAGGAACAGAGAAGCAAGTACAGGCCAAATATTACAGACACAGAACTACCACCTTTGCAGGACAGAAAATAATTTAAAAAAAAATAAAAAAAGAATATAAAGAAAAGACAACAGTATGTATCTAACGATTCAAATAGCCACAAAGACATACAGCATGTGACAAAAGATCAATGGATATTTGTATTGCAAGAGTTTGCTAACTGCATCAGTTAACAGAGATACAAGGATGAACGCAAGGGTTGGAAAATCTGGCTTAAGAACAGCCTGGCAAGAAAACTGAGAAGAGTGAAAAGGTCTCTGACAAGCACATAGAGGCATTTTGCTTACTGAGCTGGCAAGAACACAGGAAGAGAAGTGCTTAAACAACTGCAGTAGGCTCTGGTTCTTCTCACAGCAGCAAGGGAATGTCGCTGTGATTCCCTCAATCCTTAGGGAATGAAAACTAAAAGACTGACTGCAAGCAAATTTCTTACAGTCACAATAAAATAAGCACACCTGGCAAAGCAGTAGAGGTGAGAAGAAAAGGTGATTTGCAGAGGGAGTGTAAATTTTTGATGCCCAGATGGACTCTGTTTCTTAACTACATGTTAGATTTTTTGTCAGTACCAGAATACGCATCCATGCTAGTGTAAACATCACCTCAGTGTCTCACAAAGAAAAGATAAACAGCAAAAGAACCTTCTCATCACGATAGAAGTAGCAGCACAAGATGCATCATTATGGCACATGCATTTCTATCGAAATGTAAAGGGAAGATACTAGAGGCCAGTAATGGTTCTGGCATTTATGGTTTAGGTGCTTACATGCTACCTACTGCTATATCTTTAGGTCCATCCAGCCTCTTGCTAAGTGGCATGTGGGCTTTGTCAAGATCTCTTCCGTATTTGTTGACATATGAAGAAATTCAATTTACAAGATTGTCAAGGAATTGGTCTGTAGTTTGCAGAATAATTCAAACTCAGGATAAAAGCCGCTATGCCTGTATATCGTATCACTCACATGGCTTATTTCAAAGACTGTGTGCAGTCTTTTTTTTTTTTTTTTTACTAATTATTAATAACAAGTTAATAATCAGAATATAAACAGAGGGATAATCCCTCTGTTTATACATCAATCTCATAACAATAAATCTGAAATAATCTTTGCCATAGACAAAGGAAATGAATGGGTATTTCTTCAACTTGATAGGATTTAACTTTGAGTTCTGAACTGTAAAAAAAAATCCAAACAAAACAGTGTAGGACAAGCTTAACACAAGACAAGAAAAGAGGCTACAAGGTAGCAGCATCCCTGCCTTTGCCTCGCAGTTAGGGAGCTGCTCTGCAGGAGTGCATGGTTTTAACTGTCCGGGCCACGTGCAACCTCCTCCTGCTGTAACAGTCTGGATGCACCAGAATGCCACTGCTCCCTTTGTTAAATGTTTGCTCATAATTTACAGTCCAAAGTTATTCGTGACCAGTTTATACACACCTATTATTACGCCATTAATTACTCCTTCACTTAAAAAGCTATTATACCTCCCTAGTGGCTGCCCTATTGCAGCGTTTGCAGAAAACATTCATATTCTCTCCCAAATGTAATTGTGCTAGAGAAACCACCCATGCTGTTTTAGGCTAAATTAGTATGTGCATTCATACTTTTGAGACCTCCTTCTCTCTTAGTTCCTATAATAAATGGATTTTGTCATTGTTATTTCCCCTGATATATATAAAATGAAGAAGGTTCAAAGAAAAAATAGTATGAGAACAGCATAAGCAGAAGACCATATGGAAAACCAAATGTCAGGATTAGGGTACTGGTCTGAAGCAAAGCCTGATCTGATTAAGCAAATAATAAGAAATACAGAATGATTTACAGAAAGTTTTTGTGACAGTGAACTATCAAAAGTCATCAAACATAGAAATGTACTTCAAGATTATTTTTCTTACCGTTTAAAATTTGATATTTTTGCAAATGTACAAATGTGTTCTGATTCCTACAGAAAAATCGTTAAATGAAAGTCTCAGTTGCCACTAAAACAGTGTTGAAAAAATGATCACACTATGCTGTTGAGCTCTCAGAAACCAGAAGAGAAGACAACTTGAAACCAACCAATTTCAACTTTAAAGACTGAGCTCATGGATGCTTTGAAACTTGGCTTTTGTACCACTCCTGTTAATTTTCTCTTATAGGACACTCAGTTATAGACACAGAGAGTGTTGGGTAATATATTCCTTTCAAGTCAGATTCACGATCTTGGCAGCCAAAAATCCTGTGAGTTTCGCTTACTGCCAACTGCATAAGAAGTTGGAGACTAGATAATCCTTATGCCACATAGGCACTAGGAACACAGAGCCAAGTTACCAAGTGGAGGATAAACTTCTCTGGTGCTTTCACATCACAAGCAAGAGAGATCTGAAGTTTCAAACACAACTGATTAGATTTTACTTTGGCTCCTTTCACATTCCTCCACCTTCTATGTACACTTTGCTTGAGCAATGACTTGGGTTTTCCTGGTTTATGGCCAAAATGCATCCGAAGAGAGGCACTATGTCAGGCTGCTAGTGACAGATGAAGTGGAAATGCAGAAAGAGATACTAAACAGCAAATACTCTCTTAAAGCCCATGAAAATCTCAATGGTTTCTTATGTATCCACATTCACAGGACAGGTTTTCAACTGATGTACTTCCCATCTGCCTGAGTGCTGGTACATTACAGGAGCTTGCATGTCAAAATAAGAAGCATTTGATTATGCTTGTGCTTTTTGATAAACTGGCTAATTATAACACAATCCAATAGAGCAATTATAAGTTTATGAAAAACAAATTAAGAACTCGCTCAGGATTATTTTTCAAAGCGCAACATGTTTCTCATGATAAATAATCATGATCAACCTGTGGGATTTATTTTAATGTATTAATTTATACTATGCGTTTGATTCTGGAAAGACAAAATCTAGCAAAATCACGAAGAATGTCTGTCCAAGCATATTTAGGAAATATATGAAATCTGGTCACACTATGCATGTTGTATGTGGATTTTTCTGTTGTAGTTATGATTCTGAAAATCATTTGAGGACCGATTAAAATGGAGCATGATATTAAAGTGGAGCTCAGCATTTTCCACAAGATATCTTAATTTCTCAGTGCTCAATTTTGCACCATTAAAATTGCATTCAGATCCTGATGAATTAAAAATAAATAAAGAAGACACTCGGCACATCTTTTTAATATCTTTAACATTCCGGTTACAGGGCACTGTGCATTCTGCCAGGGGCAATGTTATCAGAGTGGCAGGGTTTTAAGCAACCCAGTGACTCACCAGTAAGAGTAAAAAAATCCATCCTTCTCTTCTTTCCACACAGCTATAACTATTTCACACCTCTTGTGCATCAATTGGTGTAAATCAAATGGTCTAAACCAAAAATTGGTGTAGACTAGTCTCCTAGCAAAAGACTAGCAGATCGTCTATCTTAATCAAAGTTTGTACTGTCAACCAGTCCTTTGTAAATTGTAAAATTTTCAAACCAAGGAGTTCCCTCTGTGAAATTAAAGTTTTAAGTTGTCAGGTTAGGACACCAAATGACATTTGGTCAGATGCTGGAGGAGGGTCTTCTAATTTGCTTTTCCTCCTTTTCACATTAAGTGAATATAGAATAAACTGCAAATAGCATTTCCAGAGGGAGGCCGTGGGGCCTGCCTGTACTGACAAGCATCACTGACACGTGTGAGCTGCGGTGAAGGTTCCGGGGGAAGGACACTGGCTCTTCTTTGACCTCTAGCTGATGTACTGAGATAATCTGCAAAGTAACTTTGAAATAACTAGGGTAGAAAAAGAAAAAAATATATATATACACATGGCAGCACCTTTTTTTCACAAGCAGTCAGATTTGAATACTCACTGGACTGACTATTTTTTCCTGAGATTTTGACTTAGGGTGGAAGTAACAGCACCAAATTCCTTCTGGGATCCACCTCGCAGTGGAGCACTTTTGCAGCCCAATCCAACCTGCCATTTTCACTATTTTCAGTGGGACTGAGGGTGCATGGCAGCTACCCAGGCACTCAACACTTCAAAGTAAGGTAAGACCAAGTCTCTGAGATCAGGTTGCCTTTGAGTGGAGACCAAACCAAGTCGCTGCTTCAGACTTCTGCATGCTTAGCTGTATTAATAACTGAAGAGGGTAAATCTGATCTACTGCAATGCTGCATATCATTTTTGCAATTCAGCATGACAGCTTGTTTTTGAACTTCAGGCCAACGAGATGTCAGCTTAAGAATACTGGGTATCTGCACTCCTCTAAAATTTACAAAGGAAAAAGGAAAAAAAAAAGACCTAAGTCAAAGTTTTGATCAAAGCTGAATTTCAGCTATTAAACATGATGATTTCATTTTATTCAGCTCGGTTTTAAAGCTGTGAATAATACCCAGAAACTTTGGAACACTGATTCAGAATACAATTTCATTTAAATTTAGACTAATCCAAGAGTTCATTTCTTACTTCTATGCTTACTGTAGTTTGCTCATAACTCTTACGAACAACACAACCCGTACTGCTTCCAAAAAAGGTCTACAATTGATTCCACAATGGAATACTAACAGTATCACACTATAATGCTTTTTAGCAATATCTGAGTGATACAACTGAATGGAAAAGTGTACTTTCCACAGATAACTAAAGTGACAAAAATACTTCCTGTTGAGCACACAGAATATGAAGAGCTAACAAGAAAGAGCTAACTACAGTGCTGTTAGCATAAAAGTAACATTTACTGCTGATTGCACTTAAATGTTTTCCTGTTTATCATTCAAAACAGATTTCCAAGACATTAAAGAACTCTTTCAAGCTTGTTGCATATTTTTCCTTAAAAAGTTGATGTGCTTACTATTATATATTTCCTAATGGCTGTTGCAAAATTTCTGAGAAAGTTGAATTTACAAACAAAAAAACCCCACAGGGCTACATATTTAACTAAGGTTTGAAAAAAAAAAAAAAAAAAAAAAAAAAAAAAAAAAAAAAAAAAAAAAAAAAAAAAAAAAAAAAAAAAAAAAAAAAAAAAAAAAAAAAAAAAAGCTCTAGAGAATCTTTAGATGATGATCCTGTGCAATTTCCCTTTTCCCCCAGGTAGTTTTGTATTCAGTGTTGGTACTGAAATTGCTCTGAGGACATAACCTAAGACACTCCATATTGGGCAACAGACCATTTCCTTAAGAATAACACCAATTTTAAAAGGTTAAAAAAAAAGCCAAGCTATTCACTTCTGTTGTCTTTATATGGTAAATGTCTATACGTAGACAGAGTCTGATTTTCTCTGCTTTTCTCAACTAAATCTGTCAACTAGAATGTGGAACCATATGTGATAAAACTTCTAAAGCTGAAGTAACCAAGAAATAAATGAGTACATCTCAGTTAAAAAACAGAGTAAATAAAAATCTCCATCAAGTAATGAGGAAGAGAAAGTTGAATCGGAAAGTAATGAACTAGCTTATTTTCCACATTATTTTCCAAATTCCTTTAGAGGCAGTATTCTTTTTTATTTTTTTTTTAATATATAAAGATAGATACATATATCTGTCTTTCACTCTAACAAGAATTTGCCATAACCTTGATTCATTATTGATCTAAATCTATCTTCTTTCCAGCCTCAATCTTGTTTAGTGTACAGCTTACGTCTAACAGTCTTTCCTTTTGTACCACCTCTTCCTGCCCTGCCTCACACAGAAAAAGGAAACTTCAGTGGCAGAAAGCAAACCTCACTTGGCAAAAACATGAAATAGTCTGTGCACCTGTGGCATCCCCCTATATGACTGCCCTATAACTTACAACTTATTAATAAAAACACTAGCTGAAATAACTCTAAGTCATTGTCATAGGAATGGTCAGCAAGACAGTTCAATAGGTTGGGACAGAGGCTAAAAACAGCTGAAGTGGATTAAAACGGCTAAAGAAGCCTTCAGAGAATAAAAAGAACATTCATTCCTTCTACAAAGAAATAAATCTAAAATTAAGGCATTTTATTCAGTTCCATAGCTTCTATTTCAGCATCTGAGCAGGATGGCAGAGTACATCTTTTTTTGATCAAGCTTCAATGATCAAACTTCAGCACTTAGTGGGTTTTTTTGCCGTTTTTTTTCTGAAGCCAATTTATCTCCAAGATCATGAAATAGTCTGTCTTATGGAAACTGATATCCTAACACTAATCCCAGATTCCTGGCAGAAGGAAGCAACAGCACTCAGAAGTCAAACACAACTGACTGGTACATGAAGCAGGTTGGAGTATTATAGCATAATTATTTAGTAGTTGTAGCAATTTAATTATTATTTTTATTACTATAAATATGATCTCTAGCCAAAAGTAGAACTGAAAAATTCCACATTTAAATATTCCAGCTAAATATTCCAAGGCTCAAAGGGCTGCATTAGGACCCAGAAATGAAAGAGGGAAAAGTGAGCATGTCTAAAGTGCATGCTTTTAAGTTATTTATCACAGACATTTTAAATAAACAGCAACAAACCTATTTCTCTGGCTAATTTCTAGTTGCAAACACTTAGTAAATCTATAAACAATATTGTGATGCAGGTGTGAGTACAAACAATCATACTTGAAACGCACAGACTGCATTTGTCTCTAGAAAAAAAATCATTCCCATTGCTGATGGAAACACAGCTCAAGGGAGGAATGTTTCAGTACCTCCACTGAAACCAAAATTCTTTTCAACATGCTCAACAACATATGACAAAACACGGCTGGAACTGTTAGGAGCAGTTAGGAGGTGTGATTTCAGGCCTTCCAACTATGTATTTCTACATATATTTGTGCTTCAGGCAGCAGTAATGGAATAGAAGGAAAGCCTGTGCTGGATCTGCTTCTGTGCTTTCGGAGGATGCTTCAGTACATGAAGGTCATTCTCCTGCAACTGTTCGTTCTCATATAGCATACAGCAAAGGTTTATTGTCCAGCAAATGCAAACATATCTCTTGTTGCCAGCACTGTAGAAATCAGTTTAACTCCCCTGCTTACACCTCAGTACCGCATTATTCTCACCCAGTTCAATTCTATCAGCACTAGGGGCATCACGTTGCAAATTCCGGATCCTAGAGACACAAGTTCACTCTGTTTTTGTGGGTAATTGTTTAAGTATCAACTTCAGAATGTTAAAAGCATCACTTCATTCTGCTGGAAATACATGTACGAGTTCTAAGGCAAAGACAATTCAACTTGGCAGTTGGGTTTAAGATGCCTACAGGATAGGCATAAAGTACCTGACAAAGCAGCTTAGGTTAATGAAAAATCTCCACTTTTTAAGACATACCATTCCACCTTTTTAATTCCTCAAGAAGAAGAACAAAGTTATTTTCCTTTTTTTTTTTTTT